>NC_067491.1:47776413-48138913 GCF_947179515.1 Apodemus sylvaticus | reverse complement strand
TCACTCAAGACCATTGCCTGGTTGGTGTCAGCTGTCAGCCCACGACATTTATTTAGACAACAGTGGGTTCGGACAGAACATATAAAGTTCTCTTTCTCAGCTGTGAAATATGATGGATGTGCCATACTGATGACCCTTACACAAGGCCACATGTTAATATTCAGGACCTCCCTTTTGTTGGACCCAAACAATGGCTGTCATTAAGAAAGCTTGGCTTGCCAATATGCCCTCTGTTAGGATGCTGGACCACTCCTGATTGGTCACCAGGAAGTGTCATGTGCCTTTGATGGAAATGACATGGAAGATGTATGGTCAAAGTGCTGTGCTCAGCACCACTGCTGTGCAGAGGAGAAAACCACCATGACCCAAATAGCCCCACACTCAAACAATGTCGCACCAACCAAAGACAACATATTGGGAAGAAAAATGCTTGTAAACTGCATGTGTTGGAAGATGTATTGGCCAGACGGCCATAGGGCAATCTTTGAACTATTGAAATCTTTAGAAATATTGTTTGGTTCTGAAACAATGCTTACAAACCTAATTAATCAAGCATAGATGGTTTATATTCAGGCCTTCCACGGCGTGTTGCTTTAATTCAAGAATAGGGTCAGTTGAGTTCTTTTTTGCCATTTCACGGAGGCATGCAAGAACTCAGCATGCGGATTCATGTTCATACAAGTTGAAACTCTAAATTTCAAAATAATATCTACACAGGCCTCTGGTGATGCCATCAACAAAGGCTGAGGCTGGAGGTAGCCCAAATTCCTCTTTTAATTGATTCTGACTCCTTGGGATGGTTTCCCTCTCATCTTCCCCCTCGCTTTCATTCATCAGAATCATTTATTCAATGAAACCAACTAAGAACCATCTCAGTTGAATTCTGTAGCTTCAGTGGAAACACCTCATGCTTTTCTTAAAGAGTAAGTGCTGTGAAGCTTTGTTTTTCTGGACCAATGAATGCTGTGGCTTTAAATGTTTATAAATCACTGTTTCCCAGTATAACTTGTTTTGTGTTTTAAAAGTCGGATTGCAACACTGTGACACTGTGTGTGTCCAGGTGTGCAAAACGAGAGTTGGGAAAACAGTTTCATAGAAGGCTGAGCATTGTTTGAAGCCGTAACAGACAAGAAGCACAGTCCTTTTATACATCAAGCCAGTTGTGGCTGAAGTTGAGTCAATCACTTAAAGTGAAGGAAACATTCAAAAACATCTTTGCATGAGAAATACTGTTTGACCAGACTGGCATTGTGTAAGTTTCTTCCCTAAAGTGATATCAGCTCCTGGTTATTCATTTTGAGGTAGAATATTGATGCTCTGGCTTACCTATCTGCTCCCCCATTTTATTCTGCTGGGCTTTGTCATTATGCTCCAGCTAGCTAGCTCTCCACAGAACAGGAGAGAGAGGAGAGATTAGAAGTTATCCCATAAGTATACACATGTAGACTATGCTGGTACAAGATTTAGTAGGAGGAGACTGTGTTTGTTCTTTATTAGGAAAATACAGAGTTAAAACCACAGTGCAAATACCATCTAATATTCACAAAATGGCAATAAACAAACAAACAAACAACAAACAAATAAATGTTGGCTATAAGCCACTGCAAGCATTGATAGAATGCGGAACAGTAGGAAGTTGAGTAGACTTCTGGTAGAATGTAAGTCGATAAACCATTTTGGGTGAAGTAGGTGCTCTCAAGAAGGTCATGGGTAAGCTTGTCTATTTTCAACTTGGTTATTTCACTCTGGGAGATGTAGAGAACACATACAAGCATTTTCATAGTGTTTTTGCTTAGAATAGTGTTAACACAATCAAACTAGACTCCATTTCTATACTCATAATGCTCATAAGAGAATGAGTGAACAAATTGTGGATTTCCATGTAATGGAATAGTGTGAGCCTGGCATTATTTGCTAATTTTGTAAGTTGTGATATGTGAAATCACCTTTTTTTGATGCGTATGTGTGTGTGTGTCCCCACAATGGTGAACTCACCCAAGAAGGGGACATGAAGAAACCAGAGGCTGATGTTGGGGTGTTTTCCACTATACATTTGAGCCACTGAACCTAGAGCTCACTATTTCTGCTAGACTGTACCTGCTTGCCAGTGAGTTCCCTGTCCCGGATTCACATGTCTCTCCTCTCAGTGCTTGACTTTTAGGCACACCAAATCTGGTGTTTTACCTGGGTACTAGGGGTACAAACTCAAATCTTAGGGTTTTATTGCTGTGAACAGACTCCATGACTAAGGCAACTCTTATGAAGAACAACATTTAAATGGAGCTGGCTTACAAGCTCAGAGGTTCAGTCTGAAGTCAGGTGGGAACAGGACAACAGATGCACAGACATATCCCAGGAGGAGCTGAGAGTTCTATATATTGATTGGAAGGCAGGCAGGAGAAGACTGGCAAAGCCCTACAGTGACACACTTTCTCTAATGAGGCCACGCCTACTCCAACAAGGATAAACCTAATAGTATCACTTCCTGTGGACCAAGCATTCAAACACTTGTGTCTATGAGGACCAAACCTATTCAAACCAATAGTCATAGCAACTTTACTTGGTAAATCATTTCCCCACCATATACTTTTGATAGGTAAAATGATAGCATAATTTCTCAACATGTAAACATATGTTTGTAATTAAAATTTTTTAAAGTATAGTTTTAAAAATAACCTCATTTGGAAGCTCACAGACTTTTGGGGGGTGGGTAGGGAATATTTTAATTCTTAATCATCTTAATTCTTGTACAGATGGGGGAATAACAGTGAAAAGACTTGTGTCTTACTTGGAAAACATAATGAACGCTGTAATCGAATGCTCAGGCTATTGAGCCAATGTGGTTTTTTGTTGGTTTGGAAGCAAGGTCTCACTAGGTAGCCCTTGGATGGTCTGAACTTCCTCTGTAGACTAGACTGACTTCCTCTCTTTCCTGTGGACTGGAATTAAAGACATCTTGCCACCATTGTCCAGCTTGGGCTATTGCTCTTAAAATTGCATTTCATTGTGAAGCACATTTGTAAGTTTAGAAATGAAACAGTTTATATGGATCTGCACTGGGCTGAGAGTTTTCTGCAGCTTAATCAGTCTTTTGCTATTGTGGGAAGAGGTAGTGTGAAGAGAGTGGTGTGCCCCAGGTGTGAAGGCCCTGATGTTTTCTTCAGGTGCCGAGAGGCTAACTTCATGACTCTACAGGAGAGCCCTGTGGTCCAATGATATTAAGAGAAAGTACAGCTTTACCCCCTCCCCCAAAGGCAGGCGTTGTCACCTTTGTATACAGTAGTTTGTCTGAGTCATGTCAGATGACGGCCTTGTTCGTGGGCACTTCATTCTTTATTCCCTCGCATTCAGGACTGACATCAGGGACTGTCCCGTGAACCTCAACGTGGTCTTCAAATTCTTCATGTAAAAATTGGCGTCACAACATTTCGATGAACTGTTGTCTGAGACAAACCTTGCTTGCCTGCCTTGTTTGAGAACAGGCTCCATGGGTATTAGAGCTGGTGTGGTGGTTGTGATGAACTGAGGGATGTGGACCTGTCCCTGAGAGATGAAATGGTCATCCCCAGGCCATGCCCAGGAAGAGGAAGTGGGGTCTGAGGAGGTGAACATGGAGGGTGGTAACCTTTCTGCTGACGAGTGCACATCAGAGAGAGGAACAGCTCATTTCCTTGTTTTTTCTTTCCATAGTTTCTGAGTGCCTGGTAAATGCCAGGCGTGTAAAGCAAAGTTGCTACATGCTTTCACCAAACTTTTATTCTTGTGAGGGGAATTAAACTTAGGAGTAACCGTGTATACTACAAGTTGTACTAATTGAATAAAGGTTAATCAGAGAAAGGAGTCAGGAGATAGAGCAAGGGAAGCCATTTTGAATTGAAGTCAGCACTGTGTTTTGTTTCAGAAGTTAACTGTCCTCTTAACAAACAGGAAAAAAAAAGAGGATTGTATTCAGCCTTTCTCCAAGTTCTGCCTCTCTCTATGAGATTTGAGTTGATGATCTACACCCTTTCTTCTTCTTCTCTCTAAATAATTTCCTTTAACATTTCTAGCAGGACAGTGCCATTGGAAAGAGTCCCATCAAATGTCTTGTGACCACTGCTGTTCTCTCCTTTAAGATAGCATTTTCTCTTCCTTGGCTTCTTTCAAGATTTTCTCTTTATGTTCAGGAAACTGGCTCAGTGTGTGACATACTTGCTGTGCAAGCATATGAAGACCTCTGTTTGATACTCAGAATCCATACAAAAATTCTGGGTGCAACAGCATTCCATTGTAATTTCAGCAGCAGGAAGGCGAGGGAGTTAGATCAGATCCTTGAGGCTCTCTGGCCGTTCAGTTTAGCTAATTCCCCAAGTTTCTCAAGGCAGTGAGAGACCTTGTCAAAAAAAACTCAAATCAAGCCAAACCAACCAACCAACCAACCAACTGAACAAACAAACAAACAAACAAACAAACCAAGGTAGATGGTACCTTAGGAATGAGACCTGAAGTTCACATCTGGTCTATATACTCAAACGCGTACACATATGCATATTCACTTGCACCTGCACAAACAGGCATGCATGCATGTGCATGCACATGTTTACACATTTTTTAAACTCTTTGTGTCTGACTTTTTGCAGTTTGAGAATGATGTTCTTAGGTGTGCGATTGCAGGCTGTGCTTTGCATTAATCTTGCTTGGCATTCTTTAGATGCTGTGATCTGTTCCTCTTTTCTATCACCTACTGTGAAAACTCGAGACTCCTCCCTGCCCCCCCCCCCATGCTTACTTTATCTCTGCCTTTGGGGCTGCTTTCGATGGTCAGGGCAGTTTCTTCTTCACTTTGGAATGAGCAAACCCCTTTCAGACTCCTGGTCTTTTGAGATGAAATGCCACCTAGGAATCTTACTCTCAACACTATGGTTCTTCCTTGATACTCCTTTCTATTTATAACTATTTAGTGGTGCTGTTTTGTTTTTGCCCATAATATACAGTAATTATAATCTTCATGGAGGTAAGGACCACATTTATACTAATCTCTTACACCTAGTATAAGGTAAGACACGTAGTAGGTTTTTAACAAACATTTTGAGTGCATGTTTGATAGGTAGAAACAAAAGCATGCAGGTTTATCCTCTATTCTCCGCTAAGTGGTACATATATAATGAGCTTGGGGGAATTAATTGCCTCTGTATTTTAGGTCAGGGTTTCTGGCAGTCGTTCATAACATAAGCATGGCAGAGTTAGAAACCCTGTTGGGTGAAGAGATCGACTGGGGAAACAAGGATGCAGGGAAGCTCTGAGGAACGGCTGTATGAAGGGCTGAGGGCAACCTTTCTGGATGTAAAAATGAAATCAGTCTGGCGGTTCCTCCGAAAACTGGGCACCTCACTTCCAGAAGATCCTGCTATACCACTCCTGGGCATATACCGAGAGGATTCCCCAGCATGTAATAAGGATACATGCTCTACTATGTTCATAGCAGCCCTATTTATAATTGCCAGATGCTGGAAAGAACCCAGATGTCCCTCAACAGAAGAGTGGATGCAAAAAATGTGGTATATCTACACAATGGAGTACTATTCAGCCATTAGAAACAATGAATTCATGAAATTCTTAGGCAAATGGATGGAGCTAGAGAACATCATACTAAGTGAGGTAACCCAGACTCAAAAGGTGAATCTTGGTATACACTCACTCAAAAGTGGATATTAGCCTAGAAAACTGGAATACCCAAAACATAATCCACACATCAAATGAGGTACAAGAAGAATGGAGGAGTGGCCCCTTGTTCTGGAAAGACTCAGTGAAGCAGTATTCGGCAAAACCAGAACGGGGAAGTGGGAAGGGGTGGGTGGGAGGACAGAGGAAGAGAAGGGGGCTTACGGGACTTTCAGGGAGTGGGTGGGCTAGGAAAGGGGATCATTTGAAATGTAAATAAAAAATATATCGAATAAAAAAAATGCCCAAAGACATAGAACTTCACCTGCTTGTCTTATTGAGTTGAAAGTAAATGCACCAGCTTGCTCTACACCGTGAGCCATCTTGTCCCGCTCTCGCCCAACCTCTCCAAAAGAATACGCCGACACCTACCATGATTGATCACAATAACTTTGCAACTCAGAGAGAATAAGAAGTTGTTTTTGTAAAATGCTTTCAGCCTTTAGGTTTATTTTATTGTGCCTTTAAATCTCCTGTCTGATAGAAAATAATTTAAAATGACGTTAGTAGCCGATAGAAGATCTGTGATGGAAAATAAGAGACTGAATTTCTTGTGAGGTAAAATGACTTGCACAATGTCAGTGCATTACCACTACTGCCACCACCAACAAAACACAAGTATCTATAATCTATAGATTCCTATACCAGTAGCCTGCAAGTGTGGTTTGAAGAGGGAGCTCATATAAGTCATGCATAGATTCACATCCTGGTTCTGCCAATTTTATTCACTGGCCATCATTTGAAATGGTGATTTTTGATTATATTAGACACAGTGCTGGGAGCATTTCTTATGCTAGGGCTTGCCTGGTAGGACATGGGCTAGTTTGTGGTCAGTGCCCAGTATTTGTTAGCTGCTGTCATTCAAGGTACTTTGTGTATTGTGAAGTGGCAAAACAATACTACCTGGGTCCTGCTTTCAGCTCAACTAGTCATATGGTCAGGATGATTTTTTTCTTGGCTTCAGTCTCTTAGTAAAATTAGTAAACCAGAGAGGTTTAGTGGGGCTCAAGTGAGATTATTGGTATGAAAACATGTAAAATGTAACACTTGAGTTATAAGTAGTTTATCTGCTGGATTCTGATATGGTGTTTGGATGCAGAAAGACTTGAAGAGAAAGATATTACTGACTTTTCAGTTCATTTTCATGATTATATTGCTGAATAAAGCACAGTAGCCTTTGGATACCTATATAATTTTCACAGATCAAGGACTCTCTACACTAACAATAAGATTTAATCACAAAGGTGCCTTACAGCACAGATACCTGGGTCTCACCCACTGGGTTTGCCAATAGTAGGACACAACCATATTTTTAAAAAGCATGTCCCATATGTTATTGTCTAATATATATTGTCTAATATGTAGCCAATGTTTGGAAAGACTGAATTAGATTTAGATGTGTAATCTACCAAGAAGTGCTGGATTTTGAGCCACTGGCTCTGGAGTCGAGCTTAAATTTTGTTACTAGCTAGGAAGGAAAATTAAGAAAAATATTAAAAGCCATTGAAGACTGCAGAAGAATTTTGAGAAGTTTCTCTCTCTAAGACCAAGATAACAAGTAATTCTATTAGCCCAGGTGATGTGGCCATGGTATCACTGATGATACTAGAAACAGACTCAAGAATCTGTGAAATTAAAAATCTAGTTTGATAGACTTAAGTTAATTCTAGTGTATATCAACTGATAGATTTTGTCTTCAAATAATTTCTTATATTGGCCTGTATAAATATTCATCATTGGAATAGTATCTAATCTACAGAAGATGCTTAAAAATATTGGTTGAATAACTAAATAACCACAGTGACTATCCATTTCAATGTCATAGTACTGCTTTTATTTGTTTCCAGTACACAGAAGCCTAATATGTTACAAAATGCAAAGTTAATTGCTCTTCTGAGAAGCAGTAGAATATTTTATGCAATAGTGTAAAACTTTAGACCTCCAAAATATTTACATCTTGGAGATTGAAGATGGCTAGTCTCAGATAACATTAGAATTATCTTTATTCCTAACGTCTTAGATGTGAATAGAAGTTCAGTGTATTTGAAGTTGTTCAGACCTTGCATCTTATCTACAATATTTGAACAACAGAAGAAGGGTGGGTTGATACCATTAGTTATAGTGGTATTCATTTTCCTTTTGGACCAAGAGACCCGAAGCTACAAGTTTGAAAGATGTATGCATAATTTTTTCTAACGTACTTTAATAAGCATTCAACCTCCCCACTAGCCCACTACCCACCAGAGGTATTGGAAGAGAAAAGTTATTAGGACACAGGGGAAGTAGTCCTGTTTGGTGGGGGTGTCCAATCTTCATTGTCAGGATATCAGCAGTCCAGTCCAGTAGCAAACACCCAATATGAATTAGCAGCTGTAGTCCAGTCCCCCTGGAAATCACCACATACAAACCAGCAAGTGCACTTCAATTCTGAAGAAACCTGCAAGGCTCACCAACCAGCCTGAGGCCTCAGAAGTGGCAAGAAACAGCAGAAACCTGAGGAGCAGTCATTTGGCAAGTTTCTCAACATGGCATCACTACAAGCAGAGCTCAGCAATGCAATGTAAGGCAAACCAATTCGCGTTACTAGTAAAGAACAGCAAAGCAAGCAAAGCAAACCAATGCTTGAGCTCCCACTGTCTTTGGGGTCATATTTATATTCCTTCTGAACATCATACATGCTTTCATGTGTCTGCTTCAGAAAAACATTCTTTCCTGTGCCTGCTTTAGCAAAAACATCCTTTCACCTGTGTGCCCCAGCAAAACATCATTCGATATAGCCGAGTTTCCAAAGAAACCAGAAGTTTCCACTTCAGCAAAGAATCTAAATGTTTCTCTTCATTTCGGAAAGCTTAAAAATTTTTGTCTGCCATGTCAAACTGTGGCATTTAAGATGACATAGCAAAACAATGAAAATGAAAATCAGACATTCAAGTTAATGTGATGGAGGTAGACCAGATGTTTAGATATAAGACCATCTGTGACCAACAATACAAATGCAGTCTTATACATTCAAGATGAATATTTTAAAAAATCCTGTTCTAAGGTATATTATAGGAGGAAGTAAATGATTGTGCTACTTGTAGGTCTGACTATGTGACAAAAACTGTGTGTGGGAGCACAGGTGGCCTGTGCTTTTTCAGAGTACTTGTGCTGTGCTTATTCCATACTACATAATTAGAAGACTAAAAATTACCAGCATTTAAAAACCAGAAGTTTTTACGTTCTTAAAAATTCTTCTCTCTAAAATTTTTTTTAAATCTATATTTCTTCTTGGCAGTAAAAGGATGGGAAGGTCTCTAATCCCTTCAAATTGGACAGATAGCCTAAGAATAACCCCACTTGAGTGGGATTCCAGATTATTTTCTATGATTATCTCTCAGTGTACATAGTTTAGTTTTAGCAAAATGTGGCAGTTAGCATGGACAGTATCCTCTTGGTCACTTGTGATTCAACACAGATTATGTCTGGTATTCTGACCCAGCTCCTCTACATGATAGAACTCAAGACATTCAACCCAGTCCTTCCCCTTTCACAGTTATTTGGGATTCTTCTCTTTTCCATCTCCAAAATCCAAACACTTTGGTTTTGGGTGGATGAGTTTTGTTGGTAATTACTTTAGGATAATGTGTGCAAATTTGAGCTATAATTATGTAATAGTTTTGTGGATATTGTGGCCAATTACCACAAACTGGGCAGGTTAAAACAAGAGACTTTATTTTCTCTCTTTGGAGAGCAAGACTCAAAAAGTGTTGTCTGCAGTTTCTGAGGGAGAATTTATTTCAATGCTTGTTTAGCTTTTGATAGCAGTTCTTGGCATTCTTTTATTGGAACATCTCTTCATCTCTCCCATCCATGGTGTTCCTCTCCATGTCTCTATTTCTCTTCTCATAAGGACATTTGTCCTATTGAACTGAAGATCACCCCAATGACCTCAACTTTATTTTCATTTGTAAAAACCCTATTTTCAAATAAGGGCAGATTCACAGCTACTCAAATCCAGGGCTTGAATAAATCTTCTTTTTTTTTTTTTTTTTTTAGTTTTATGAAACAAATAATTTTATTGGTTGTAGTGTAATAATTTGAGGATTTACATTTGTGATTAATTAACATTTCATTAATTTATAATTATATTTGATGAATTATTTCACTTGCAGCCCTAGATGGGCAGACTAGCTTTGAACTCCCAGTGATTTGCCTGTCGCTGCTACAGAGTTCTGGAACTATAGTCCTGAACCATATTACCCTCTCAAAAAATTGTATATACCTAACAAAGTAGAGGCTTCTTTTATGTACACCCACCTTTGACTGATGGGTCTCCTTTTCTTTCTCAACTTTCTGCAAACCATTCCACCTCCAGTATTCCTTTCACCTTTCCCTCTATATCACGTATATTTAGTCAGTCTCCCAACCTCTCTTGAAACCTACTATTTTTCTTCTCCTTTCTCTTCTGCAGTTTGCTGACATCAACACATACTCAGTCTGACATAAACAAGCAAGGATAAAATCTAAATTTAATTTATATTAAAAAAACAATGCTTTTTGTTCTGTTCTTCATTACCCCAATCCATATAATATATTTGGATTCAATCTACATTTTTACAAATTCTACAATTTCATTGTTGAATAAAATCCCACTGTGTATGTGTGACCTATTTTCAATGTCCATTGAATAAATCTTCTAAAGGACACAACTGAGTGTATAAATAAGTAGGCCATTTGGTCATACTATCACAGATTCAGTGGCTTTCTACAAGATCCCTTTCAATTCTTAAAACTACACTGTTTAACAACCAATCCAAGGAGATTTTTTTTTTTTGAGTCAGGGTTTCTCTGTGTAGCCCTGGCTGTCCTGGAACTCACTCTGTAGACCAGGCTGGCCTCGAACTCAGAAATCTGCCTCTGCTTCCCAAGTGCTGGGATTAAAGGCGTGTGCCACCACCACCCGGCCCAAGGAGATTCTTAAACCCTGGAAATTTCTCTTTCCTATACTACCTCTCCATTAAAGATTTCATTTTATGTCATTGTGATATAAAAATATTTCACTAATTTCATCTGTAGTAGGAGTGCTAAACTATTTTAACTATGAATTTCAATTTTGTCTAATTAAAAATTCATAGAATTTCCAGCATTTGAGTTGTTGATTTTTGTGTATTTTCTTCATTTTATTGTTTCCATTGTGTTCTTTATATCTTTATATTTTAGTTATTCTTTCACATATTGGTTTTACCATATAATAATGTTGATATTAGTATTTGTTCTCTACACCCAACTGTACTTCATTCTGCACACTAGGGATCCTCATTATCAACACAGTCTCAAAAGGATAGGAGCAATTCTTCATATTTTAGGAATGAGAAACTGAGGCTGTGTAAAATTAAAGAGAAATTTCCTGAGCTGTGAACTACAGAAAGTTATGATTCATGCCTAGCTCCAAAGTGTCGCTCTTTCATTGACTTTTACTAGCATTCTAAGACAAGAAAAACAGATCTTAAAAAACAAGTCAACATTTATGTTTTTATTTACACAAAACACAGAATCACAAGAAGCTTGAATTTGGTAATTACATACAAACAAATAAGCTTTATCCATTCTCATACTCAATTGTTTTCTATCTATAATACTAAAATCACACACACACACACACACACACAAATATACCCCACTCCATATATAGACACATACACACATGCATGCATACACACTCACACACTTACACACTCACTCACACATGGAGATATACACAAAGACATAAACACACATACATGCACACATACCACACATAGTCACAAAAACACACAGACATACTAACACACATACTCTCACACATACAATGACATACCCACATAGAAACATACACACACAGTATACACACACTCGTTGACACACAAACACACACATATAGACACACAGATACACCACACACACATACACTCAGATACAGATATATACATTTACACACACCACACATACATGCACACATTACACATACATACACAGTTACACATATACATGCACACTCACATGCATATGCACAACCCTATACTGTCCATCTGGTTGCAAACTCCAGAGACTTAATATTCTTTTTCTCCATCTGTAACTTGCCCACTGCTTTCGGCCAATTGTTTCTTAGCTATCTCTTTATGCCATCTTTTTCCTAGCTCCTCCAAGGCACCATTGTCTGTGACAAGGAACATTGACTTTGACCTAGCTGTATCCATGCCTATCTTTGACTGTTGGAGACTTACGTTTAATCCTTCCTTGGCCTGGAACTTGCCAAGCAGCTTAGGATGACCGGCCACTAAGCCCCAGAGACCCTCTTATCTCTGATTGCATGACATTGGAATTACCAATGTGCCATGTCTGTCTGTCTGTCTGTCTGTCTGTCTGTCTGTCTATATCTTTGGCTCCTAATCCCTGTCTCCATCTTTACAGGGCTTCACCTGTCTGTGCCTCCATGAGGCACATGCTCTTGTGTGTCTCAGTTCTCTTATATTGAGAAACAAAATGAACCCCATTCAGCATATTTTTAACAACTTTATTCCCTACCAAGATCACATGTGTAGATACTGAAGGTAGAAGATATAGGTATTGCAAATCAGAGTTTCAATACAGTTCGGTGTGTGTGTGGGGGGGGGGCACTTTCAGGCTTTGAGCAAGGCTTCTGACTATAAATGGAAATAATACTACTCTCAGCTAGCTATGGCTTTTACAAGGACTAAATGGCAACTATATTCAGAACTCACATAGTGTCTGCTCCATATCTCAGACTTAAAGTATTCACAGCCCTTTGCTTCTCTCCACATTCTT
Organism: Apodemus sylvaticus; assembly: GCF_947179515.1. Classification (NCBI taxonomy): domain Eukaryota; kingdom Metazoa; phylum Chordata; class Mammalia; order Rodentia; family Muridae; genus Apodemus; species Apodemus sylvaticus. Next base: position 48,126,406 of record NC_067491.1, on the reverse strand, counting down.
CCCAGCTTTTTTCTTCCCATACCTTAGTTCCTCTTGTGGTCATTTATGCTTGCTCAGGTTTGAAACACAAATCTCTCTATAACTGGATCCATCCTCACTTCCATTAATCTAGAAGATGATTTTTGAAGTGATTCTTTCAAACTAATGTATTTCCCTTTTACAGGATCTATAGGGACTCATAGCCCAATGACAGGTAAAAGACTACTTTGTGTTCACCAGTACACAATCCCCAAGTCTCCTGCGAGCACCGTTTCTCTTGAGGAAGAAGACATTGGTGGAGAAACCTGTCCTTCCGTGTCACCATCCAGTGAAATGGAGGAAGATGATCTGGTCTTTACCATCAATGAAGAGCAGAAGCCCCCCAGACGACGGTCCAAGCAGGCCTGGATCAGCCCATTCCTGGAAAAACAAGCTGCCAATAAGCTTCTTAAAAGATCACAGTCAGTGAATACCATTTCTCTGGAAGCTGCAGGTAGACACATACCACTTCAGAACCATCCCTTGGGCAACTCCAAGGGAGATTCTGGTAGGTATCACGTTGTGGTTTCTAACTTTCCTTCTCTCAGATCGTCACTTTCTGCATTTTGACGTCAATAGAAACCGATTATTGAATCAGTTGTAAGCCACCACATTCTCCAAGTGTGCTAAGGGCTGTATCAGTTCCACTTAGATTACTTGTTGACAAGCATGACATTCAAGTGTCTACTGTTGACAAGTTATTGATAATTAAGGGGTTATACTGGACAGTGGCAGTGATGTCATTCCAACCTACATATATGTTAAGCTGCTATCACATGCTACACTTTATGCTGATCATTTTAGGTCCATTTACAAAGCCAACACATAATGTTTAGGCTTCTAGTCACCCCCCTCCCGCTTTATAAACAAAGGAGCTGTGAATTAATAGGATAGGATAATATGTGTCAAAATTAGATGTTTCAACTTCAGCTGCCACAGTAGGGGAAATGATTAAAAGTAAGGGAACGGAGAGTGGGGAGATAGTTCAATGGCTAAGGTGTTTGAAAGACCTGAGTTTGGATCTCTCGAACCCATGTAAGTTGAGCACATAAGCACATGACTATAATCTCAGCGCTTCAACCGTGAGGACGGGAGGTGAGGGAAACATGAGAATCCTTGGAAATTCATAGCCAAGCCATCTGAGCATACATGGTGATGAAGGACAACAGAAAGAGAAGAGGCTGTCTCAAACCAGGTGAAAGGCGAGGGCTTAAACTGGACGCTGTCCTCTGACCTTCACACGCATGCTTGTGCACGCACGAGTCTCTGTTGGCACTCACATGTGTGTTTGCCCATGCATATATGGTAGGCATATGTGCACACAAGCATACATGGGTACATGCCCATGCAAAGGATTTTTAAAAACCAAATGACTAGATATAAAGAAAAGGAACATAAGAAAGGGGCTTTGAATTGAAGATCTTGGATCAAGGCTTAGCAATCTCTCATGTCAATTCTGGAGCCATGATACAGTGCCATGGATGTCCCTTGAGCTTGCTCTCATCATCCTTAAATCAAGAATAAGTAGCGCTATAAGGAGTGCTGGGAGGGCTTGATGCCCCAGTGTAGGGGAATGGTGAGGTGGTGAGGTAGAAGTGGGTGGGGGTGGGGGAGCATCCTCATAGACGCAGGGAAGGGGGGATGAGAATGGGGTTTGTGGAGGGGGAATAGTGAAAGGGAATAGCATTTGAAATGTAAGTAAATAAAACATTAAATCAATCAATCAATCAATCAATAAGTAAAAGAGTGCTTGTAATTAAAGGGTTCATTTAAACAAAGTGCCCTAAACACAGTAGAGACTGTGTAATGTTGGTGGTGTTTATAATTCTGAAGTTCAGACTGGAGAGGAAATGTAAGGAAAGCTGTTAGGAACCACTTCATAGAAGGAAAGATTGGGTTGGTGTTATGTAGCTTTCTTGTCTTGGAGGATTTTTGAAGTTTTGGGGGGTGAGTGGGACAGGAGGAGAGATATTTCATGCCAAATGCTAAGACAGGTTCTGCAAGATGGTCTGCTGATACTGAGTCTGAGATTCTTTCCTTTCCGGGATGCTAGACCAACAATGGGATGCAGATTATGTGAGTTGGTTAATACTTTTAAAAAAATGTATGTGTGTAAATGTATGTATGTGTATGTTTATGTGTGTACAGGTACCCATTGTGTGTGTGTGTTCTCGTGCATGTGTGCACCTGTGTGTGTATGTGCATGTGTACACACATGCATGTGCACATATATATGTGTCTGAAGGCCAGAGTACAGCCGCATATCTCATCCTGAGGAGTCTGCCTCCTTCCGAGACAGCATTCATTGGCTTGGATCTCATTCATTAGGTTAGACTGGCTGACCAGAGAATCCCCGGGATCCTCTGTTCTCCACCTTCCTAACTCTGGGACTGAAAACGCCTGTTCCCACACCAGGTGTTTTTTTACACGAGATCTGGGGATCTAATGTTTGTGAGCAAGCATATTATCAACTGAGCCATCTCCCCAACCTAGTTAACTTCCTTTGAGTCTTGCTCTGTGTAAGACAACGTACTAGTATAAACTTACACCTTCAGCTTTAATCAGTACGATCCCTCTGCTGAGATAGGGAATGTTATTCTCATGACTTAGAAACAGAATTGGAGGTCTGTTGGGGGTTCTGCTACTGTAGGGTGGACATCACAATTCAAACTTCTCACTGTGACCCCAGGTCAGGACATCCTTGTGCTAAGGCCTTAGGAGGACAATGACAGTTCTTCTGCCTTAAGCATTTTCTATGTTCACAAAGCTTAGCCCTTTGCCGTGGTCATTCCTCAAATATTTGACTCATTTAATTCTCCATGGTCAAGTCTGTAGTGGAGTATGACACACTTGGTTTTTCCTAATCTCCTGTCTTCCTTTATTTTTCTCTTTGGATTCATCGACAAATCAAGACTTCTAAGCTTACTTCTTCATGAGTTGGCATCCTTCATCCCATTTCTCCCCATGAACAGAAAGACTATAAGTTGTCTATGCGCAGAAATATTGCTCGCGCTGTTCTTTTCTGGATTCCTAACTAACGCCTTGAGCGTTGTTGGGCCCCTTACCAGATCCTCATACGTTAGCCAGTGAATACATGAATGAACAGCTTTGATTTCATCAGCCCTCCAGTGACACAGATAGTGAAAGCGTCACATTCCCTGTGAGGACAAAAGAAGTCCACACTAGTTCGTGTTCCAGGACTGGACTCCGCTGCCTGGACTGGGCTAGACTACACACTCAAGACTAAACTTATCACTTGCCAAATTTATCGTCATGATTACTGGAGTGTTCCGAAGGAGAGAATGTCCTTTCTTTTTTTTTTTTCCAGCTTAAGAGATAGGACAGTATACTCTGCTTATATAATTTCCTATTGTGCTATGTTCCAGAGCTTCAGTAGAACTTTTATGCACTAAATGTGGTAAATAATGAAATGGCTCATCTGTGAGCTCTGGAAGTTCACATGGAGTTATTAGGTTTCTGCACAGCACTAGATATTTGGAAATGATAATTCCATGTCTATGTTCAAGAATAATTCTCACTTTGGGTCAGTCAGATTCACTAAACTCTTATTGTGTCATTTGTCTACTTGTCAGGTTTACTAAGTACACAGTGGAAAATACTCAGTACCTACCAAGCAATGCAGTGGAAAGGGAATTTAATTCCTTAGAGAGACAATGACTGTTCAACATCCCGTGTTAGGAAGATACTATCATGCATTCCAATTTTATACATTTTTGAAAATAACTCTGTGGGTCATTTAAAATATTTTAGCAATTTTCTTGTTACTGAAAAGCCTATAGAGACTTGCAGAGAATAATTTAAAGCATGTACGTTATCTTAATTTATTAGTAAAGGAATAGACTTCTAATGTGTGTGGTCAACGTGTAGAATTTCTCAAAAAGTAATACTATCTGCATAAAATGCAGATAGAATATATAATAATGTAAGTATGATTGAGCAAAGAAGAAAATTAAATCTGATATTAATGTCAGTGGGAGAGTGCTGTTGGATAGACTCAGCCTCAGGGTAATCTATTTTGTTTTTCATTTTTCATCTGGTTTTACAACTTCTAATAAAATCGACGAAGTAACTAACTTTTAGGTTTGTTTTTAGGCCGTTAGTCAGTCTGAGCGGGCCACTGATCTTTTCTAGCATAACTAACATGATTCAATACTGTTTCTCTTTACAAACTTCTGAAAATTAGAAGATGGCGTTCCACTTTCATCATTCTCTTGGGAACAGATTTGAAAAGATTCCTTTGAAATACTGTTATTACTCTCCGGATCCTGTTTCAGGTGCCAGCAAAGGAAAATTCAGCATTTGGATTATGCCACAGGGTAGCCAAGGATTCTCTTTCCTCCCTGTCCAGCCCAGATGCTGCCCTGTGATCCTTGTCCAAAGACTGGAGTTCCATTGTCGCTCTGCTTTTTCTTCCAGGTCCTGTGATGAGACCTTTTACCGCCATTGGCCTCTGCAGAAGTGTCAGTCAGAACTCCTCTTCCCAGCCGATCAACTGTAAGACTTCCGAAACTGTGCAGCAGGATAAAGTAGCAGCGGCATCCTCGGGATCCCCGACACAAACAGATTCCCTGACCGTGTGCGGAAGTGCATTAGGAAGAGGCGCGGTTGCCATAACAGCGGAGACGCCCCCAAAGCATCCTCATCTCCCAGGCGAAAGGAGGCCAAAGGCGGCTATCTCTTTCCCTGCCCGTGTGGTCAAAGAGCCCCTGCCTCTGCTCGTGGGCTCTTCTACCCGTTTATTTTCCAAGAAGTTAATGAAGGCTTGCTCCTCAGTGGCCCCGCGCCCACCCCGGGATTTCCATAAGGCTTGTTCACAGAGTCTTTCGAAGCCCGTGGTGAATACTCACACATACTGCTGAGAAGGAATTGTTCTGAGAGTTCTGCCCATCTTCCAATCAATGCCTGCCCAGAACAACAGAAACGGCCTCAGATGTATTGGTTTCCACAGAACCATTGTTACGCTTTGTGAAGCATTTTTGAACCTAATAAATAATGTCAAAAGTCTCTATCGCCGCCAAAAAATGTTCTTTTTGAAGCATTTGTAATAGTATTTTTGTTCTGCAGTGTCTCCCACTGTTACAAAGAATTCGTGCTGCACAATGCACCGCGTGCCACTTTGCAGCGTGGCCTGCTGGGATCGGAAGGTCGGCTTTTGTTTTGCTGTTACAGGTAGAAGGTTTCACTTGCCAGCCCAGGCTTAGGGCTAAGGATATTTTCTAACGGCCTTCAGGATTTCTATGTAGACGTTTGGAAAACATAATTGAATGCCTGTAATATAATCGTTAACACGAAATTTGAGTGCTCCTGATGTGCCTAGGGAAATTCTTTAGGCTGTATGAAGGGGTTTGTGTCAGAAACCTGAAGCCAGACCCTAGCTGGTGGCTTTGAAGCACTTGGAAGCAAGTTTAATGTTTTTGTTTGTTTGTTTGTTTTAAAGGAGAAGATTCCAAAGTTTCTGATTTGTAATAGGGAAGTCTGGCTACTTAGAGAATGTGCCATCGAACTGGTCATTCTAAACACATTTAAAACATTTTGGGTAACTGAAAAGACTCACAGGACTGTTTTGAATCACAATATAGTGTCTGTTAGCTTTATCAATGATTTTATGGGGTGACATTTGTTAGTTTTAATATTCATGGAGAAACAGGAAGCAATGCCATCAACATGCAGTCTGTCTACTACATTCTTCCTGGTTCCCCTCAGGCGTGGGGGTGGGGAGTGATGCATGGAGGTTATAAAGATGTAATATTTTACTTTAATATTTTCCCTTTAGTTCACTGTTATATAAATGCTTACATGCAGGTAATAGCAGGGCAACGTTTGAGACATTGCACTTTGTGTTCAAATTTTAAGTCTCAGAATTTGTTTTTCAAAGATTTATTTATTTTTATCTTATATTTATGAGTTTTTGCCTGCATGTATACCTGTGTTCTATATGCATGCCTGTTACCCATCGAGTCAAAAGACAGCAAGGGATGCCCCGGAACTGGAATTGCTGGCGTTGTGAGGTGAACTCAGGTCCTTTGCAAAGAGCAGCTGGGGCTCTTAACTGCTGAGCCATCTCTTTATCTCCCAAAGTCTCAGCATTTCAATAGGGGTGACGTGCTATTGTGAGAAAACTGCATTACATTTAGTAATATGTTCAGTTCTCCTGAAAAACATTTAATTTTTTTTTTAAACTAGCAGTGTTTTCTACACGAGAAACTTTGAAAAAGTGGTAAGCCAAACTCTAAAGCTTTCAGGTTAATCCAGTTTTTAAGATGTGTTTCCTTTTGACTTGTTACTAGTTTGGTTTATTGTGGAGAACATGCAGCTGCTGGTCAATGTTGATGGAGTATTCTGGGTATCTGGTCCTCAAAGTTCACGGGACCACTGTAAGTTCAACCTCATGCCCTTTGGTTGGGGAGCAGTGGCAGATAAACTGATGGATTTATACAGAGTTCTGGTTCTGAGATATTCTAATAACTGATTCAATTACGAGTTAGCATGAAGTATTTCCAAGGAGCAGCTTCCAAAAAATCTCCCAAATCATGGAATAGTAGATGTGGCATGAGATAGAGGTTCTGCAGCCAAGTCTCTGAGGGTAGCTCTCTGTGATTCCTCTCAGAGGACCACACAAGCATATTAGGTCCTCGACACGTTTCACAATAAAAATTCAATAAACGAGTTAACTTAGGGCACATCATCTTTATCAGAGACCCTTGGAATGTGTACGAGTATTTTTGTTTGTTTGTTTTGAGACAGGATTTCTCTGTGTAGCCCTGGAACTCACTCTGTAGACCAGATTGTCCTCAGACTCACAGATCCTCCTGCCTCTGCCTCCCAAGTGCTAGGATTAAAGGTGTACACCATCATACCCAGCCTGTATGTGTAGTTTTAAAATAGCATAAATTAACATCGGCCAACACTAGTGCTCTGTGAAATACATATGAAGCAATATTTGAGAAAACTCTAAGCATGGTGGTTGTTTCAAATAAAGAATCTGAGATCACCAAGAAATACTTCAGGAAGCCGTTTTGACTTGAATAGTGAATGAGAGGTCTCTGGTTACTTCCTGGTTGTGAGTACATGCATTTAGGAGAACACTTAATTAGTCCAACTCTGAACATACATATTGATGGATGGGAAGTACCTCTAATTCTGCTGTCACATGCATTGGCTTTTACATCAAAACTAGTACAGGAATTTAGACACAAAGATAATATATACAGAGCTCCTTCCCATTATTCCACAAAACAGTGCTGAATTACTCGTTTATAACCCAATGTTAGGAAATACATAACACGTCTTCACGTATAACCCAGGTAGGGAGGAATGAGGTCTTGTATACTATGACAAATTGCTTTACAGGTTCAGAATTATAGCTTGCATCTCTTTCTACAGGGATATGCGATTTCATCTACAGCACATTTATTTCCACATACTATAAGTATCTTAAATCAATATGAAATGTCCTCTTCATAAAAAATAATGACCTGAAAACTACATTTTAAAGGATGATATTAATGGGCACTAAGTACTGGTACGTTCGAAAGAATCTTTGATGATGAATGTTCCTAAATCTGGAATCTTTCTGTAATGTATCAAGTAAATAAAGGAGAAACAATTGATATAGTTTAATGTTTATTGCATATTAGGGCTGTTCTCAGCACTTGATATTCACTAATAATTCATTTATTCCTCACAATGACTTCACAAAATAGTTTCTGTTGTCTCCATTTTACAGATAGGGACACATTATTTTTAATGGTAGGAACTGTATACATCTTTAAAAACAACCTCAAAACTATATCATAAAATCCTGTCCTATATATATATATATATGATTGAGGCCAGTATATATTTGCATGCATGGGATGTGTGTGCATTCTACCAGTATCTATAATTAAAATTGTATTGCGTGCTCTTTATCCATGGTGGAGAAAATGAGCCATACTTGTGGACTGACAACATATAATCCATTTCAGAGCAAAGCAGGATCAGGAGTTCTTAGCAGCCAGCCATGTCTGAAATGACAGTAACTCTGTGAATGAAGGCTCAGAAGATAAGGAAAGGCTATTCTGGAGTTTATGAAAGATGCAGCATTATTCCATATTACTGGAGGTGACCAGCCTCAACCTTTTGAAGAGATGGAGGAGAACTTTATAGTGTTCCGTGATGTGACTAGACCTTGGTAGTACTTACTCCATGTGGCCCAAGTTGCTTCACTGTTAAACTTGGGTGACCTGTTTTATTTACTGTGAAGATGAGCTTGCTATCAAGCCGATGTATCTTGAAAAGCGAGAGTAGTGTGCAGTTATTCTGCATTGCCGTATGAGTGTTGCCAATAATAATGAGCGTTCCTATTATCCCTGCTTGTGCTGGACCAATGCGTGGTGCCTGTGGTTCCATCCGCCTTAAATGGCACAGTGCTCCAGATAAGCATACTGCCACGTTCTGTTCCTCTCTGCGAATGTTTTAGATATGGTCTTGGGGTTTCTATTGCTGGGATGTGAACACCTTGACCCAAGAGCAGGTTGGGGAGGAAAGTGTTTGTTTAGCTTACACTCCCAGACCATAGTCCATCATCAGAGGAAGTTGGGACAGGAACTCAAGCAGGGCAGGAACATGGAGGCAGGAGCTGATGCAGGGGCCATGGAGGATGCTGCTTACTGGCTTGCTTCCCATGGCTTTGTTCAGCCTGCTCTCTTATAAAACCCAGGTCTACCAGCCTAGGGATGGTACCACCTATAATGGGCTGGGCCCTCCCCCATTGATTACTAATTGAGAAAATGCCTTACAGCTGGATCTTATGTTGGCATTTCCTCAACTGAGGCTTCTTTCCCTCTGATGATGATAGCTTATGTTATTGATACACAAAACCAGCCAGCCCAGATCTGTTCTTGTTAACCTTCATCAGGGAACCAGGAGGGGAGCAGTAGGTTACCATTTACCAACCAGGAACTGAAACACAGTGTGTGGTTTCTGGTTGTTTCCCTTACTTATACTCACAAGCACCACACCACAATATCATCTGTAAATTAAGTTCCATATTGCACAAAATTGACTTAACTGTTCACCTAAATCTTCAGTGCATTTATTTGCTTTTTATACATTTTAGGAAGGGTATTCTGCTATACAGCCCAGGCTACCTGGAATTCATGGTTCTCCTTTGTCAGATTCTTGAACGATGGGTTTGCCAATCATCATGTCTGGCTGAACCTTCAGTTCAGAGAACTTCATTTTAACAAGTGGCAGTTGGCGGCTGGAGAGATGGCTCAGCGGTTAAGAGCACTGACTGCTCTTCCAGAGGGCCTGAGTTCAATTCCCAGCAACCACATGGATGTTCATGATCATCTTTAATGGGATCCGTTTCCCTCTCTTCTGGTGTGTGTCTGAAGACAGCTACTGTGTACTCAGATACATAAATAGATAATTATTAAAAAAGAGTGTCAGTTGGCATTGGCATTCCCCAGGTTGATCTTTTAGTTGAACTCTCTAGAAATGGCTGAAATTTCACACAGGAGAAAGAGTGAGGCACATTTTAAATTTTTATTTTTATTTTAGATGTGTCGATTGTTTTCCTGCACAGAAGAGAGCACTGGATCCTGGGGAACTGGAGTTCCACCCAATTGTTAACTACTATGTGTGGACTGAGAATTGAACCTGGGTCCTCTGGAAGAACAGCCAGTGCTTGTAACTGCAGATTCACATCTTCAATCCTAAAGCAGTATTATTTGTAACTACAAATGTATGTTGAAGATTCAGAGTAATGAAGGGCCCAGAATAGAAGTTATTGTCAGTGAAAGATGGCATTATAAAAACTGCTTTATAATTCTTAATGCACAGGGCACCTCTTTTACCCAGCCCAAGGTCTCTTTGAAACACGCCATCTTTTTCTGCTCTTTTACATTGTCCAAGTTCCTTTGAGCCCCATGCCTCGCCCTCACTTCTTTCTCTCTCCATTCCCCCACCTGTCTGTTCCTCTTCAGAGAATCATTCTGATTGTGTAACTTAGTAACTCTGGGGTCAACCCCAAAGACTTGGTTGCATTTCATTGTGAGCTTTATCTGGATTACTTAGGTGTAGGTTGTCTTGAGATTTCAGAGGGTGAATCTAAATTTAAAAATATTGAGGTGGATATGTTATAATTAAAGTGGAATTTCAATCTGACTACAATGTTACATTTCAGTATTTTTTAAGAGAAAATCTTCCCAAATGTTTTATGAACTTGTGACAATAATTCTAATTGTCCTCTGTGTCAGGCCTTAAGCGGTGCTGGTCACTGTTCTGATTCTTTGTCATGCCACTGCTCCTTCCCCTACTTATTGCCTCTCTTTTTAAATCTTAAAATGTTTTTATGTATAAGGGTGTTTCTCTGCATGAAGGCTTGTGCATCGTATGTGTGCCCGGTACCCAAAGAGGGTGTCAGGACCCTCTTTAGATAGTTGTGAGCTGCCATGTGAGCACTGGGAATTGAAACCATGTCTTCTGGAAGAGCAGCCAGTGATCTTAACCACCTACCCATCTCTCCGGGTCTTTGTTGCTTATTTTCACGGCTAAAGAGACACTTCTAAAGGCAGATGGTCGTCTGAGACTGTAAAGTCCCGAAGCGCATGCGCAAGGCAAATGATTTCAACAATTTCAGAATTCAATCATTTTGGTTTTAGTTTGAGAGAATTTCGATGTAAAGGCCAGAGTTATCTTCTGTCTTCCATCCCACCCCCTTTACCCAGAAAGTAACCAAAATTAGAGAGGTTAAGTTACATGTCCAGAGTCACAGATGAGGTACAAGGCAGAGACAGCGCACAGACCTCTTCAGTCTGACTCATATCTCCCTTTCTGCTGTTCCCTGCATCAGCAGTCCTTGGGACTCCAGGTTTCTAGAAATTGGACAGAATAAGAACTACTGTCTAGTGCACACTCTGCTCCGGCTGCTTATACGTCATCTGATTAAATGCTACACACATTTTCTAAAGCACTTCCAGAAAACATAATTTTTAGAGGCAAGGTCTCACCAGCTCAGGTTAGCTTGGATCTCCCACTTCATGGCCCGGAGTGATCTTGAATTTGTGGCAGTCCTTTGCATGAGTCTCCCACATGCTGGAAATTACCACTGTGCCTAGCCAGAAAATATAAATCTTGGCGACATAAATTCCTACACAAAGTGATCATTTCTTACATGTTTTTAAAAATCCACTTTTCCCCATTTTGTCCCATTGGTGTACATCTCTTAATGCAGAGTGTGTTTGGATGTTTGGAATGGCAAAAGCTATCAATCAACTGTCTATTAAGTGATACCTCTTCTTTGAACTCTTCTTATTCAGAATGAAATAAAAAAAAAATCAGCATTGCATGTTAGTTCCCTCCTTCCCACACCTCTAGGCTAAAGTTGAATTCTTTGAGATCAAGATTTGTGTGTGTGTGTGTGTGTGTGTGTGTGTGGCTTTAACAATGTTCTCTTCACACATCCATGCATAGGCTCAACAATTGCTTGTTGACCCATTTTAACCTCTTTTGAGCGTCATCTTCAAAGTGTAACTGTCCTTGACAATGAAGGAGACCTTCCTATTGTCTGGTCCTTCCAGGCAATCTTTAGCGTGGAGCTCAATGGCTTTCAGATGGAGGGGTTGGCAAGAGGAAGGGGACAAAGTAAGCTCTTGTTCCTGAGTGACTTTTCTGAGGTTTCCCTTTCTCTCTTAGAATGGAGCGTTTCTATAGAAGATGACGGACGTTTTGACAGGTGCAATATGCCTTGAACTGTCGTGGCCAATAATTCTTTTGTCTCGGCTCTTCCCGGCAGAATGGTACATCTCTGGATGCTGATATGCATATTGTTGGCTATTCATCTAGTGTGCCGAGGCCTTCCTCCTGGCCTGTTCTCCACCTCTCTCTTTAGACCCTTTGCACGCATGTCACTAACCCAGATGGCAGGGCCAGCGTTAGTGCAGGACACTCTCCTCCCCCCTCCCTGCCCCATCTCCTTCTTGAAAACATGGAAATCATTTTCTTCATAGTTTCCTCATTATTCTTCTTTTAAATGGAGTAAAAGAAAAGGAAATTACCTGAAGGTGTGGAAAGGGCAAACATTATACATGGCCCAGTCACCCGATGATCGGCACCGCCATTTGCATATCGGAGCAATCCTTTCTAATTCCTTAGCATATCCACAATATATTTTTATAAAAATGAACTCATACTATACATACTGTCCTATGATTTCATTTTCCTCCATCACAATGAACTGTGATAAATGCATTTTATATAGCTTAGTATTTTTTTTTATTTGTCACACTTACGGATATAAATTCCTAATTATGAAGTTGGCTGGTTAAATTAAATTTAGTAACTTTTGTCCTGATCCAGACCATTTTCTAAGCATTTGACACAATGTGATTTCTTATTCAAAGAAATTAACAAATGGTACTGTTGCTTAGAAAAGATGCAGTCCAGCTCACGATTCTACACAGAGACTCTAAATTAAATCCTTTGCAGGCTCATTTAGATGAACTTCAGCTACACACAGAGTTTTTCTGTTTTGCTATAAACATGGGCAAGCTTTAATCTGAAAAAAATTAGGACTGGTCTTTGGGGACTTGAACTGGGGTCTCCCAGGAACCCATTGATAAGAGGACAGTACTGTTGCTCATGTCCTAGATGATACAGTAGTCAAGTTTTGATACTGCTTCATTCTTGTTTCTGGTTGGCCTTTTGCATGTTTCTATTCAACATAGTTACCTGCCAACAGGTTGTTTCCAGAACAACTAAGAAGGAGGATCAGAATAAATACAAGGGTTGTGTTTATAAGGTGGAATAAATAAAAACCGCTTTATTCTTCCTGCAGGCAAGGCTGGCCCTCTTTTTGGCTGTATGTCCTGCTTTTCCACAGTACTAAAAAAATTCTAGAGTCTGCAAAAGAATGAGCTCATAGGGAATTCAGGATTCAAGGCTTCCAGGAGAAAAAGGTGAGGAGCTGAGACATTTCTTTTCCTTTGAGAGCTCCGTAACTCCTTTACCTAGTCAGGACTTATGGAGAAGGGTAGTCAAAGGCAGGGCAGGATCTTTTCTGGGTCTGATATGCTGAGCTCTGATTTGTAGGGGATCTGAAAAGACAAAATTGTGCACAGTGTATAACAATGTGAAACAATGATCAGTGGCTTGCACTAAAGAAAAAAAAAAGATTAAATTGGAGTGTGCTTACTGAAGGCGACAGATAAGGAAATAATTTAAGTTTGTGACCAGTTAGCTCTGAGAGGAACATCCTCAACATGTCCTGTTTTCTCCCTAACAGCCTCTATGATGCCCTCCCCACATCTCTGGTGTTTGATGTTCAGGTTTCTACTTTGCTGTATTCAGAAGGTCTCAGCAGGTTGAAGGGAACACCTCCCTCCCATCCCCCCACCCCCGCATAAGAAGAAAAAACAATGAAGACGATGTCTATGATTTCTCCTAAATTGCAAAGTCACATGTACTGTGTTGCAAAGCTGGGAGACGCGGGGGTGGGGGCCCTGTGGGTCATGTGATCGGGTGACCTCTTACTGGGCTTCGTGACTCTGCCTAGTAACAATTGATTAATGCCAGTGCCTAAACTGGGAGAACAGCTCCCCTGAGTTTGAAGACTTCCTCATTATCCTGAGCTTTTCACCACTGCCTTTAGGAAATTTTACTCACAAATTAGGTTGAACAAAGTCTTCTCAAAGAGAATTATTTTCGGTATTTGGTCATCAGGGAGCAGAAGGCTGGATGGTCATTTGTGGCACTGAGAAAGGGGAGGGGGCAAGCGGCCAGGCTGCAGCTCCTGCCTCCCTACCTAGGGCTGGATTTCCAGAAGAGGCCACAGAACAAAAGTTTCCCACTTGAGTGACAGGGTGGCCTCATTCTCCCCTCGCCCTGAGGTGTGGGGGAAGGGAGAAGTTTAGAATTTCCAACGTTTCACCGGTTTTGAGGTGGTTCAGCCTCTCTTGAGGTCTTGTTTGTGACAGTGTCTCATGCTTCTCTGACCTCTGTTGTCGTCTGGGATGAGGAGACCCCAGTTTATCTGGAGTAGGTGTTTATTTGTGTGGGCATAAAAATATACTTTCATCTTTTTATTTCCTTGTAGGTAGAGTAGCTGTGTAGACCTATTTGCATTAGCGGGATATAAACAGACTACCTGAGGCAGAGCTGGGCATGCCTGCTAACAGGAAGAGGCTCCTAAAGGAGTGAGGGTTGGTGGCTGAACCTGCAGAGTGTCAGCACTCCTTTCTATGACTTTGTATCAACATGGTGATTACTATCAGGGGAAGGTGCTTGCTTACCAAACTTCCTGTGTCTTTGTTTCCAAATAGGGGCCAAGTCTTAAGGATAAAACTCACACAGTTTCTGGCTACAGTAGTTCAGCAATCTGAGTAATGTGGAAGGACCTGTCCTTTCATTCCTTGCTCTTCTGGGAAGCACTACTTGGGCACATGGGGGAGGTTATTTCTTTCACTTATCCTTGGCAAGATTCTGCTCCTCCAAGTTCTTTCCCATCCGAGCCTTACCAGAGTGGTGTCTCCCTGAAAGGAGATGCCAGCTGTTTGTGGTGTTTTCCCACTCTTAAAGCATTAGAAGGGTCTTTTCAAAAACCACATATTCTTTGGTTTCTGAACTTCGTTTCAAGTTAATCTCTGTGAGCCAGTGATTTTCTCAATCTGTTGGTTCCAACCCCACAGGGGTCTCATATCAGATACCCTGCACATCAATCAGCATGATTCATAACAGTAGCAAAATCACAGTTATGAAGTCTCAGCAGAATACTTCTGTGGTTGGGGTCACCGCAACAGGAGGAACTGTATTAAAGGGTCGCAGTGTTAGGCAGGTTAAGAACCACTCAGAGTCTCAATTCTAGACCTGAAAGAAGGCAGCCTACTCTTGAGTTCAGCCACTTATGCAGTCACGGAGAAAACAGTCTCTGGGCAGCTGAAGTGTGTCAGTGGAACAGAGAGGAGGACGGTGAACAAAGACATTACCTTATGATTTGTGCTAGTGAGAGGGGGGCCCACAACACAGAATAACAGGGGGAAATGGACTTATCCAGGGGGTTCAAAGAAATAAAGGGCAAGAAGAACAATATGTCGGTGTGAGCCCTGGGTGGTCCAAGACACTAGAGAGGAAGAAAATTGCTGAAGGCTCCTGTGCTCAGACAGATCCCAAGCAGTGTGAGCCCTTGCAGAGATGAACTTGTGCAATCTAGTGAAGGTCAGAGGTAAGGACCATCAGACCTTACCTAAAGTTTGTATTTCCTCTCGACTGTGATGAAAATCTTGAAGGATTTTAAGTCATTAAATTTATACCAGGAATTTAGAAAGCAGAGCAGATATAGGATGGAACCAGGAAGTCAATTTAAAAACCCTGCAGCTGTGGTCCAGGGAAATAGAGTCGCAACATGAAGTAACATATCAGTTGCTGAAATGGGCAAAAAGCATCATCCCCTGACCCGGTATGAGAACTGTGGCACTCGAAAGTGCATCCATGTGGTTACATGAAAAGGCATAGGATAAAATATTAGAAACTATTTTGAGTTCTAGAAGTCAGTGTGAAGCATCATCTTTCTAGATCAAGTAAAACAATATGAAATTGAATAGAATTAAGCATTTTATGGTGCTTAAAGCCAAAACAAGATTTCAGAGACATATCATGCTGGACTGGAATCCTCTACACTAAATCTCCTGATTCCCCTTCTTCTCCTTCTCTTCCTCCTCCTCCTCCTTCTATTTATTTATTTATTTATTTATTTATTTATTTATTTATTTATTTATTTATTTTTGGTTTTTTTGAGACAGGGTTTCTCTGTATAATCCTGGCTGTCCTGGAACTCACTCTGTAGATCAGGCTGGCCTCGAACTCAGAAATCCACCTGCCTCTGCCTCCCAAGTGCTGGGATTAAAGGCGTGTGCCACCACTGCCCAGCCAATGTTGTTGTTGTTGCTCTTCTTCTTCTTCTTCTTCTTCTTCTTCTTCTTCTTCTTCTTCTTCTTCTTCTTCTTCTTCTTCTTCTTCTTCTTCTTCTTCTTCTTCTTTCTCCTCCTCCTCCTTCTCTCTCTCTTTCTCTCTCTCTCTGTGTGACCCCAAGTGTATGCGTGCGTGCTCGCTCACACACACATGAACATGCATATGTCATTTGCCTTTGGTAATAGCATTTGTGTTGATAATTTCAAAATACTGTTAAGGTATTTCTTGTTCCCACCTTGTATGGTTTGCATCTTTTAATGAGTTTTGAAAAATCCAAAGGTTATCATAACTGAAAGTGCATGCCTTTAATGGTGTAGTAGTTTGAGTAGGTTTGGCCCTCCAAAATTCATTGTGATTTAATGCTTGACCCACAGGGAATGACCCTATTAGGAGGTGTGGCCTTGTTAGAATAGGTGTGATCTTGCTGTGCCATTGTGGAGTGGGCTTTGAGGTCCTATGCTCTTTTCCTGGCTGCCTTCAGATCAAGATGTAGAACTCTTGGTTCTTCCAGTACCATGACTATTTGGACGCTTCCATGCTTCCCGCCATGATGATAATGGACTGAATCTCTGAAACTGTAAGCCAGATCTAATGAAATGTTTGCCTTTACAAGCATTACCTTGGCCTTGGTGTCTCTTCACAGCAACAAAACTCTAAGACAAATGGTGCCAAACACTGGGACAGGGTCTTTGAGTAGTGGTTCTCAATCTTCTAAATGCTGAGACCCTTTAATACAGTTCTTATATTGTGGTGACCTCCAACTGTAAAAGTAACTTTTATTTGACTGATGTAATTGTCATCTCTGGGGCTCACTACCTCAGTCTGCTAACCTAGCCCTGGTCCTGGAAGCTTCCAGCCTCCATACAACCTTATCGAGGCCTAGAATGTTTTCAGCCTCTGAGACTTACTGCTGAGTAAACTCACCCCCTTCCTAGTTTTTTTCCTGATCTCTGGCTGTCTGATTCAACTCAGCTGTTCTGGGCTCAGACTCCTTGAGCTGACTGACTTCATCTGGATTCTCTTGTCTTCTGGATGGCTGTTTGTCCTCATACTAACCTCAGCAATCTGATCTAATCTGGCTTCTTCTCATTCTCTGACTCTGTCTTCACCTGGGTCTAGCGTGTTCTTTCTTCAACCTGTCTCTGAACAACTGTCCCAGTGAAACTTCCTTCTCTTTATTTTCTCTGCACTGCTCTCCTAAGCGGCCTCCCTTTTCTCTCTGTTCTCATTAGAGTTGGGCAGATCCTCTTCTGTCAAATCTTTCTCTGCTTCATGGCCACTCAGATATCACTTTTAAACATGGCTGCTTCCTTCTACAAACTAACTTTACCTTCATTGTTTGGGATTAAAGGTGTTTGCTAAGGGCTGAGCTGCACCACAATTAGAAACAGGCCTTTTATTTTTATTTTTTCAGTAAATAACACAATCTCAGGGGCCACGGTGTGATCAAATATCCTGTAACGTCCAACCACAAAATGTTGTCTCATAACTGTAACTTTGCTACTGTTATGAACTGTAATGTAAATTTCTGTATTTTCTGGTGGTCTTAGGTGACCCTTGTGAAAAGATTGGTTGATCCACAAGGAGGTGATGGCTTGCAGGTTCAGAACCACTGGTCCTTGAGGATATCACTCCAGCTACTGTTCCATGTCCAATTCTGCCATACAAAGCTGCTTTGTGCATGATTTCCCTTCAATGTTACAAAATATACATTTTTGTTCCCACCCTCCCTCCCATGACATGTTTTATTTTTATGAAGATAAGATCTTTATTTTTGTCCTACTATTTCAATGCATTCCTTTTAAAATGGATTGTTTTTGGTATGCATATGGGTGTTTTGCCTGCAAGCATGTATGTCTGCATAATATATATAGTGCCCGAGAAGGTCATAAGAGTGTAGAAGAACAGACCAATGAGCCATCACATGTTGGAGGATTTACTTTGAAGCTAATGTTTAATGTAGGTTACAGTTGAATTTATTCAAGTTACAGAATCACATAATTCTAAAAATATTATTATGTATATAGGTTTTTAACCTACATATTTGTCTGTGATTGTGTGTGTACCTCATGCCTATGGAGGCCAGAAAAAGGTATTGGATACCCTGGAACTATGTACAAAGGGGTTGTAAATTCTTATGTGGGTGTTGGGGATTGAATTCCAGTCCAGTAGAAGAGCATCCAGTGCTCTCAATCTTTGGACCATCTCTCTAGCCCACTCACAGAATTCCTAGTGGTCATTAAAACATTTAAGAATCCTGATATTAAGTATCCAGAGATTGTATTCTGATTAATACAATAAGTTAAAAAAGAGTTTCTTGGTTCATATAAGTCAGTGATTGTCAATATTCCTAATGCTGTGACCCCTTAATACCTTGTATTGTGGTGACCCTCAACTATAAGATTATTTTTGTTGCTTCTATATAATTGCTACTGTTATGAATTGTAATGTAAATATTTTTGGAGAAAGAGGGTTGCCAAGGGGTTCATGGCTCACAGGTTGAGAACCACTGACAACAGTGTTTGTGAAGAGGAATTAAGGAGATCAGGAAATTTCACGATCCGATCTTTCCTTCCCATTTTCTTGGCCTTTCCTCAGTGAAGGATCTATGTGTGTTTTCTTTTTTCTTTATTTCTTTTTGAATTGCACTAAAATGGTACACATCAAGGCACATATTACAAAAGTAGCAAAGAGGAATACTGATCATTCTCGTATTAATGTGCTTCCTATAGGAAGCCAAGGTGGATGAAGTAGGTATGAGGAAAATCTTTCACAATTATTGTTTTGCCTCCTAGATAGGTCAGTTCTCTCAATTATTAAGACTCTTGAAGTCTTCTTCCATTTCCTTCTTCAGAGTCTTGAAGTTCTTGTCATACAGATCTTTCACATGTTTGGTAAGAGTCACCCCAAGGTACTTTATACTGTTTGTGGCTATTGTGAAGGGGGTAATTTCCCTAATTTCTTTCTCAGCCTGCTTATCCTTTGAGTATAGGAAGGCTACTGATTTGCTTGAGTTGATTTTATAACCTGCCACTTTGCTGAAGTTGTTTATCAGCTATAGGAGTTCTCTAGTGGAGTTTTTTGGATCACTTAGGTAGACTATCATATCATCTGCAAATAATGATAGTTTGACTTCTTCCTTTCCAATTTGTATCCCTCTCACCTCCTTATGTTGTCTAATTGCCCGAGGTAGTACCTCACGTACAATATTGAAAAGATAAGGAGGAAGGGGGCAGCCCTGTCTAGTCCCTGATTTCAGTGGGATTGCTTCAAGTTTCTCTCCATTTAGTTTGATGTGGGCTACTGGTTTGCTGTATATTGCTTTTACTATGTTTAGGTATGGGCCTTGAATTCCTGTTCTTTCCAAGACTTTAAGCATGAAAGGATGCTGAATTTTGTCAAATGCTTTTTCAGCATCCAATGAAATGACCATGTGGTTTTTTTCTTTGAGTTTGTTTATGTAGTGGATTGCATTGATGAATTTCTGTATATTGAACCAACCCTGCATCCCTGGGATAAAGCGTACTTGATCATGGTGGATGATGGTTTTGATGTGTTCTTGGATTCAGTTGACAAGAATTTTATTGAGTATTTTTGCATCGATGTTCATAAGGGAAATTGGTCTGAAGTTCTCTTTCTTTGTTGGATCTTTGTGTGGTTTTGGTATCAGCGTAATTGTGGCTTCATAGAAGGAATTGGGTAGTGTTCCTTCTGTTTCTATTTTGTGGAATAGTTTGAGGAGTATTGGTGTTAGGTCTTCTTTGAAGGTCTGATAGAATTCTGCACTGAAACCATCTGGTCCTGTGCTTTTTTTGGTTGGAAGACTTTCTATGACCCCTTCTATTTCTTTAGGGGTTATGGGACTGTTAGATGATCTATTTGGTCCTGATTTAATTTTTGTATTTGGTATCTGTCAAGGAAATTGTCCATTTCCTCCAGATTCTCCAGTTGTGTTGAGTATAGGCTTTTGTAGTAGGATCTGATGATTTTTTGGATTTCCTCAGTTTCTGTTGTTATATCCCCCTTTTCATTTCTAATTTTGTGAATTTGGATACTTTCTCTGTGCCCTTTGGTCAGTCTGGCTAAGGGTTTATCTATCTTGTTGATTTTCTCAAAGAACCAGCTCCTGGATTCGTTGATTCTTTGTATGGTTCTCTTTGTTTCTACTTGATTGATTTCAGCCCTGAGTTTGATGATTTCCTGTCTTCTACTCCTCCTGGGTGAATTGGCTTCTTTTTGTTCCAGGGCTTTCAGGTGTGTCATTAAGTTGCTAGTGTATGCTCTCTCCATTTTCTTTTTGGAGGCACTCAGGGCTATGAGTTTTCCTCTTAGCACTGCTTTCATTGTGTTCCAAAGATTTGGAAAAACCTCCCATGCTCATGGATCGGCAGGATTAATATAGTTAAAATGGCCATTTTGCCAAAAGCAATATACAGATTCAACGCAATACCCATCAAAATCCCAACTCAATTCTTCACAGAGTTAGAAAGAGCAATCCTCAAATTCATCTGGAATAACAAAAAACCCAGGATAGCTAAAACTATTCTCAACAATAAAAGAAATTCTGGGGGTATCAGTATCCCTGACCTCAAGCAATACTACAGAGCAATAGTGTTAAAGACTGCATGGTATTGGTACAGTGACAGGTAAGCGGATCAATCGAACAGGATTGAAGATGCAGAAATGAACCCACACACCTATGGCCACTTGATCCTCGACAAAGGGGCTGAAAACATCCAATGGAAAAAAGATAGCCTTTTCAACAAATGGTGCTGGTTCAACTGGAGGTCAGCATGCAGAAGAATGGGAATTGATCCATTCTTGTCTCCTTGTACTAAGCTCAACTCCAAATGGATCAAGAACCTCCACATAAAGCCAGACACTCTGAAGCTAATAGAAAAGAAACTGGGAAAGACCCTTGAGGACATCAGTACAGGGGGAAAGTTTCTGAACAGATCACCAATAGCGTATGCTCTAAGATCAAGAATTGACAAATGGGACCTCATAAAATTACAAAGTTTCTGTAAGGCAAAGGACACCATCAAAAGGACAAATTGGCAACCAACAAATTGGGAAAAGATCTTCACCAACCCTACATCAGATAGAGGGCTAATATCCAATATATATACAGAACTCAAGAAGGTATACTCCAGAAAACCAAATAACCCTATTTAGAAAGGGAGTACAGAGTTAAACAAAGAATTCTCACCTGAAGAACTTCGGATGGCGGAGAAGCATCTTAAAAAATGCTCAACTTCATTAGTTATTAGGGAAATGCAAATCAAAACAACCCTGAGATTTCACCTTACACCAGTCAGAATGGCTAAGATTAAAAATTCAGGAGACAGCAGATGTTGGCGAGGATGTGGAGAAAGAGGAACACTCCTCCACTGCTGGTGGGGTTGCAAATTGGTACAACCACTCTGGAAATCAGTCTGGCGGTTCCTCCAAAAACTGGGCACCTCACTTCCAGAAGATCCTGCTATACCACTCCTGGCCATATACCCAGAAGATTCCCCAGCATGTAATAAGGATACATGTTCCACTATGTTCATAGCAGCCCTATTTATAATTGCCAGCTGGAAAAAACCCAGGTATCCCTCAACAGAAGAGTGGATGCAAAAAATGTGGTATATATACACAATGGAGTACTATTCAGCCATTAGAAACAATGAATTCATGAAAGTCTGAGGCAAATGGATGGAGCTGGAGAACATCATACTAAGTGAGGTAACCCAGACTCAAAAGATGAATCATGGTATGCACTCACTAATAAGTGGATATTAACCTAGAAAACTGGAATATCCAAAACATAATCCACACACCAAAGAAGAACGGAGGAGTGGCCCCTTGTTCTGGAAAGACTCAGTGAAGCAGTATAGGGCAAAACCAGAACAGGGAAGTGGAAAGGGTTGGGTGGGAAAACAGGGGGAAGGAAGGGGGCTGATGGGACTTTCGGGGAGTGGGGGTCTAGAAAAGGGGAAATCATTTGAAATGTAAATAAAAAATATATTGAATAAAAAAAAAGAAAAAAAAAGACTCTCGAAATTCTTTGTTAAGGATATCCTTAGCTGTGCCACGCTGATGATTTTGGACTGTATAGATTTCTATTATCAGACTGCCACTTTCCCCAGAACACCTTCCCAGCCCACAGAGAGGAGGTCCTGTCTGTGGCATTCCTGCATAGGAAGATTTAGAGGACGGACTAAATGTGATAACATTGGCGAAGCTCTTTGAATTGTGCCAATGACTTAGTATAGAAGGTTCAATGACAAGGGGCCTTGGTGAATCATGGATTCATTGTATGCCTTTCCCTGCTCTATGAGAGAATGGCTTCCACCTCTTGTCATTTTCTCGGACTCTCTGGTCAAGCTGGATATGTCCTCCTGCTGCTGTTGACTCTGAGTGAATTAAGTGACAAATGACGTAGCCCACGCTAGCCTCAATGTGCTTTCCTAGAAAATGGATCCAATAGTAGTAGAGCTTAGAGCTGCTGGAAGGACTGAATGATCATTCAGGAATTGATAGGTCGCCGAATGACCTATCTAGGAGGCAAAACAATAATTGTGAAAGATTTTCCTCATAACTACTTCATCCACCTTGGCTTCCTATGGGAAGCACATTAATACGAGAATGATCATTTAGCGTCTGTCAAGGGATCAGGAAGCCACCTGGAACACAAAACTTCAAAGCTTATTGTGGTTATTAGTCATCGTGGTGTTGTTAAAATTTCAGTGCCTTTATTAGCATCTAATAAAGAGTTGGCAGACAATTAATAATCCCTAATCACTTCTTTTTTATATACTTTTCCTATAATATGTTTTTTTCTTTTAGTCTTAGGTTCTTGTTCACTATTCTTTGCTTGCATTAGTCTTTAGCATCACGCTCCATGATCCCATGACCTGCCTTACCAGCACTTTTTCAGTACTACAGGACAGTATTATTGAGAATTTCATACAATATAGTTTGAACATATTCATGCCCCATTCACACAATTCCTCCCAGATTCACTTCTCTACTTCCTTACCTGCCCAATTTGTGTCCTTTAAAAAAAAAAACCCCCAAAAACAACAAACAACAACAACAAAACCCCTTCAAGTACAGTTTGGGCTACCCATATAGACTTGGATGTGTGAATTTTCACATTTCATCTGACAAGGATGTATAAACATAAAGAGACCAGCAGTCTGTTTATTTCAATCTTTAAAGCTAATGTTTCTGGAAGAGTAACTTCACATTCAGCCAAACATTTGTCCTCATGACATCTCACCCACTCCTCCAATGAGAGGAGCTTTTCTATATTAATGACTTCAGACGGAAACGCTGAGCCACCAGGGGTAGAAACTAGTTTGATAGCTAGTTCCCTGTCTACTTACTAGCCATTGGTTACTATTTTATTTACATATTTTGTTATATATATATATATATATATATATATATATATATATATATATATATATATGTTCTAATAATTAGGTTAATAAATAAGTGTATAATAAGCACGTGTATAGTTAATGTCCTTTTTAGAGCACAGTTCGCATGCAGAAAACTGAATATTTCATTTGTAAAGTTTTATGGGTTTGAGCATAGTACATGTGTGTGAATCCATTATCACAATCAATGGGGCTGATCTTCATCCCTCACCTTTAAAGCTTTCCCCTGTGCCCGTGTGTGTGTGTGTGTGTGTGTGTGTGTGTGTGTGTGTGTGTTAAGAACACTTAACTTGAGATCCCCCTTCTTGACAAAGATTTAATGACTACAATATTGTTGGCTATAAGAATCATGTTCAGCTGCTACCTAGAGCCTAATCATCTTTGCCTAACTGAAATTTTGTATCTCTTGATCATGGAAGATTATTTAGACTTTGAAAAGAAGGAAGTCTTGCTAGATGTGGCAACACAGAGGAGCCTGTATTTGAGTAGCTTGTAATTCTTTTTCTTTAGTCTACTAACTTGAATTAAATGATTTTTTTTAAAAAAAAAGTCTGTGTTGTTTTCCTACTGCACCATGATATATTTTTAAATATTCAGCTATTTAATATTTTGAGATTTTTTTCATCTCTTTAATTAGATGAGACTGAATTACACTTTCTTTTTGTATATCTTTACCTTGTTTGGTAATAAATTGATAGCCCTATAAAATGGACTGTGGTGCTTAATTTTTCTAGATTCTAGAGCACTTCAGCTAAAATCAGAATTAATGTGTCCTTTGATATTTGACACAAAGCTATCTGGATCTATAGCTATACTTTAATGGGATAGGAAAATGATCTTGTAAATTCAATTTCAGCTTTTTAATCAGTTGGTAAATCTCAGCTTCCTGTCTCTTCTGTGTCAAGACTGGCCATTCTCATTTTCTTCTAAGATGAAACATGTTTAATATAATTTTCAAAATTATGGTGCACAATTCTCTACAGTGGCTATTTATAACTTTAAACCATTGTTATTGATGAAATTCATGTTGTTATATCTTTTGGATTTATTTGACACTATCAACTTGTTTTCTTCCCTTTTGGTCAGATTTTGAATTAAATCATAGGCTGCAAGAACTGGATAAAAGGGAGAGACACACATGCGTGCACGTGTACTCTCTCTCTCTCTCTCTCTCTCTCTCTCTCTCTCTCTCTCTCCAGTATTTAAGGGGTAAATTCAACTGAGAGAGTTGTGATCTTTTATTTTTCCTCATCCAAGAAAATTTCTTTGCTCAAAAAATAAAAACAAACAAAACAAAACAAAAAAACCCAACCCAAAGACAGTCTAAATGTGGATTGAACAGAGCACACAGGATGTCGGGAGGGAAGAGATTTAAAAGATTTGCTCCTGGCATCTTATATAGGAGCTGAGAAACTCCTAAAGGCAATCAGCTTCAGACTGAACATAAGTGTCTGACCAGATGAGAAGAGTAACTGTAGAAAGTGTCTATTGGTCAATTTTGACGAGCCAAATTTCCTTTCCAGTGCAGGCCAATAAGTGCTAAGTCTTAAGGGCTTATTTATTCTATAGCTGTAAAAATGTAGGCTAAAACAGTGATGTACATTGCATGACCGTATTCACCTACAGACACACATGTGCATGTGAACATACACATACTCATGTGCATGCACGCGTGCACATAGATGCTCAATGTTCCAGAGAAGCAAAACACCTTCTATTCCCAGATGAACCGGTGAATTCCAAACCATCTTCCCAAATGAGCTGCAGTAAGAATGGGGAACAGATTAGCCACACGAAGGGGTTTAGGGATGTCAGATGAGATTGGAGACCTCTAAGTGATAGGGGAAAGATGATTAATTATCCTATGTTTTCAATCCCATTAAAACCCAGGAAGGTAGGTTTAAGACGCATCCAGAGTTCCACATCTCATGTGGGAAGGGCAGAGGAGCCTGACTTCAGAGTATTGCACGTGTGTTCAAGAGTACAACCTGCTGACACATCTGACTTTAAATTTCACTCTGCCAATGTATTGGTTGTCTGCCTTTGGGTGTACTCCTCAGCCCCTCCAGATCCCTGTCTGAAAAATGTACTGACAAATCTTACTGAGAGTACATATCTTTAGCCTGTGGTAAGGGTTTAAAACAATGGATATACAATACAGCACTTCATGTGGTTTCAGGCCCCCCTCCTACCATTGCTGCCATTCTGGGAAGGAAACAGTCCCAGTATAACAGTGATCTTCAACCTTCCTAATGCTGTGATTAGGCTAATTAATTAATTAATTAATTAATACAGTTTTTCATGTGGCCATGACCCCCAACCATAAAATCATTTCCTTGCTACTTCATAACTCTGATTTTGCTATCATTATTAGTCATAATGTACATATTTGATATGCAGGGTATCTGATATATCATGATCCAAAAGTTGAGAAGTACTATTATAGGAGCAGCAAAGGCCAGAAGGCCACTCATTTTTATTCTTCTTTCATAAGATGCATACTGACCACAGCTTTCCCTTCCTCCACTCCTCTCAGTCCACCCCCCCACCTCCATTCTCCCCTCACCCTATTTCCTCTCTCTCCTCATCTCTCCTCCCAGAAAAGAGCAGGCCTCCCTGGGACATAAACTGAACACAACACAACAAGATACCAGAAGACCAGGCACAAACCCTCATATCAAGACTGAGAGAGGAGGAAACCCAGTAGGAGGAAAAGGGTTCCAAGATCAGGCAAAAGAGCCAGAGACACCCCCACTCCCACTGTCAAGGAGTCGCCCCAAAACACCAAGCCAAACCCATAGCATATATGCAGACAACCTAATGCAGACCCAGAGAAGCTCTGCAATTGTTGTTTCAGTCTCTGAACCCTCATGAGCCCTGTTTAGTTGACTCCATGGGCTTGTGCTCTTCCGATGTCTTCGACCTTTCAGACTCCCACAATTCTTACCCCAGTCTTCTGTTCCCAACCTCCAAGGGGAGGGAGCCACTGGAGACCACCAACCTGGGCTCTCTCTCCACCTAATTTTGACTGTGAGTCTCTGCATCTGCTCCCATCAGCTGCCAGAGGCAGCTTCTCTGACGATGCCTGGACTAGGCATGAATCTATGAGTATAGCACATCATTAGAAATCATTTCATTGACTTATTTTTTTGCCAGTCATGTTTGGTTTTACCCTAGGTCTCTAGGCTATCCAGCTTCTGTTTTCTTCTTGGCATGGTACTCAAATTAGACCAGTCATTGTTGGCCATCCCAACAAGTTCTGCACCACCATTTCCCCAGGACATCTTGTAGGCAGGACAGGTTGAAGATCGAAGGTTTTGTGGCTAGGTTGATGTCCGAGTTCCACCACTGGAAGCCCAGAGGGCTACTCTCTTAGGAGAGTGTTTTTTGACCTTGGATGAGCATTCAGTATCTACAGTGGGACTATTAAAATGTCCTTTCTGCTTTTGCTTCTTGGCCTTAGACTTTTACAGCTGAAATGACCAGTGACAAGTGACCTGCTATGTATTCAACTTGACAACCTTTAAGCCTCAAAATTGGGAGTTCGAGAAGCCAGAACCTTCCATTTATAGTGAGTAAATGGCCTGGAGGGGGACTGAAGTGACATCCCAAGATGACAGTTGATGGAGAAGTTTTGTAGACCATGTTCTCCAGTGGTCAGAAAATATACTTTCCATTGTGGTAGAATATACTCAATATTCAATGCTGTATGTAATGTTGCTATTCATATTACTTTATGGTTATGCTGACTTGAAAAAAATCTTATCGATCTCAAGTGGAAGAGAACGTTCTCTCTTTCCTTATCAAATGGGTTCTGGTAAGCTCCCAGTCATGTCCCTATGGGCCACTGGAGGATCTAGGCTGTAAATGGTGATTCTTGCTCCCAGATGGTCACATACTGAGTCACCACAGCATAAAAGGAATGACTAATCTCCTAACAGGTACACAGCATCATGAAGAAGTGGGTGGAAAACAAACTGTGTGAGAAGGCTCCTCTGCCTACGTCGGAAGGGAACACCCAGTTACATAAAACTAAATTAGAGCAAATGAGGGAGCCTGGCTTTGCGTGTGAACAGAAGGGGTTTCTGGTTTACGGGCAGTAGAGAGCCTGGCCAGATACTGAGAATACACACTTGCATGACAAGAAGTGACAGATGCAGGTCACATGCTAGTCAGGAGGCCCGAGTGTCTAAGATCACCTTGATATTTAACTAGTTGTGTGTCCTATGTGCCTAGCTCACTTCCCCTCCATAGGACCTAGTTTTCCCCTAGGTGACAGGAAACTGCTAAACTCCCTGATCTCCAAGGTTTCTTTAGATTCGAAGCTAGCCTTCTTCCTGGTCTTGATCTCACATTGTTTTCTGTGAGGCCGTATTAGGTCATATTTTATGGTAAGCCCAAGCCACCCTAATTCTTTGTCTATGGTGGTACATTAGAAACCAGATCCATCCTTCCTTGCAATGTAGTAACAGAAGATAAGTCTTCAAATCTGCTTCTCACCAGGGCCACTGGACCTTGGGATTGTCACAGTCTCAGGTTCCCAGTATGGAGAACCGTTACTTTAGGATTGGGCCAAATGATCTTTATTCTCATGTGAAACTATTTTAGCATAGTTTGCTCAGTGGACCTCTTGTGAACATTAAAAGGTTCATCTAGTACCTGGTGGGCGTGTGTTAAGAACTCAGTTGTGTTGCTAAAATAGTTCCTCTCATTTTGGGGGACATGGTAGAACATTTAGGAAGCACACACTGGTTGGAGGCCTTTAGGTTTGGGGGGTGTCTTTAAAGGATATTGTGGGGCCCTAGTATTGCCCTCCCCATTATCTAACTCTTTTGGTTCCCTCTTCTGAGGGGAAGGACTTTGCTCTCCGTAGGCCCCTCCCCCCACGTGTGTGTCAGGTGTGTTGCCATACCTCAGGCTCAAAAGCAAACAAACTGACTATCCATGGGCTAAAACCCTCAAAGTTACAAGACCAAAGAAACTTTTCATCTTTATATGCTGGTTAGAGTTGATATTTGTCCTAGTCGTGGAAAGTTGACTAGTATAGTATTGTCATTATTCTAAGTGTTGCCACCCCAGGCAAGATGACTAAGTCTTTAAGGACACACTCTTAGAACACTGGACCTAGAAAGAGCATGATGGTGTCTAATGTGTAGCCAGAGATACTGTGTTTCTCTTCCACCAAGCATTTATTCCTTGGTGTTTCTTTAAGCAGTACTTTAAAAATATTTTAACCTTTATTTTTATTGTATGTGTTTGAATGCTCTGTCTGCAAGTGTTTGCAGCACATACATGCAGTGCCCATAAAGACAGTAAGAGGGCATCATATCCCCTAGGACTGGAGTTACAGATATTTGTTAGCAACCATTTGGGTGCTAGTTCCGGAAGAGCAACCAGTGCTCTTTATAGCTGAGTTACCATAGCCTAAGCAGTACATTTAAAAGATAATTTAGTCATCTTATTTCCATTCTATCTCCATATTCTCACCCCTTAGATCTTCATACACAGGAGAGTAACTATTGATACACTTGGCAGATGTCTAACCATGAAATCAGAGACTTGGAATCTTTCACATCATTGATGAGAACATATGATAAGGAGTTACACTGCCCAAGATGATGGGTTTAGAGGAAGAACTGGGATTATGTGGTCCAGATGCGTCTTCTAGCAACTAAGGGGTTAAATTCCCCATTCAAGTTGAGCATGGTCACCACTTAGCACCATATTTACTCTTGAGATAATTATTAAAGGCAAAGAGCATGGGGAACAAAACACACCACTGAAATGCACATCCTGGAAGTGGGTATCAGACAGGGTGGTTGAGTGAGAATCACCAGCAGGTCCCATATAACTGAATCCTTCAATGACAGATGTCCTTGGTGTTATTAACTTTATTAGCATACAGACACACATGCACACACACATACACATACATATGCACACACATGTACACACTCATGCACATGCACACACATGTGCACACATGTACACACACATGCACACATGCATGCACATGCTCACACATACATACAGCAACACATATCATTATGGCATTTACATTCATTGTACAGAATGTAATTTTGATCACATTCAACCTGTATTACATTCTCTGGTCCCCACTCCCACTCCTAGCAATTCTCTCTTGTTCTAACTAGTCTCCCTCTACTTTCACACTGTGTGTGTGTGTGTGTGTGTGTGTGTGTGTCTGTGTGTAGTGTGAACATGTATGCCCATGTCTGCATGTGCGTAGTCTTACTCTTCAGAATGTCAAACTTGTCATCATCCTAGAAGTTCTGTTTCCTTGGCACACTGTGAGCTTCGCTCTCAGTGCCAGGTGCTTCCTGTGACACGAACACCATCATCTCCATTTTATAGCCAAACAAACTAAGGTTAGAAGAGATTTCTGCTTGGGTTGCATGGCTGAGGAGCAGCAGAGCCAGGATCCCGGCTGCTGTGACCCTGTACCTGTGTGACCATCTTGCTTTTATGAGAGCTGCTGTCCATGCATCTGTTTGTGGTAATGGCAGACAGAAACACAAAAGGCAGGCTTAGCCAGTACCATCTTCCCAGAGATAACTATTTCAGTGTCACTGTGTGGTGTGTGGTTGTTATGGTCCATGGCGTGGACAGAAAATGGTCACCAGATTATAGAGCAGACAGTGTGTGTAGAGGCATCAGGATTCTTTAATGGGAGCCTTCTACTGCTCACAGAAACCACAGAGCTGTCTCAGAACAGACCAACAGGCTATGTCTCCGATTTGGAGCTGAGAAAACACCTTATGCTGACTGGTTTTGTGTGTCAACTTGACACAGGCTAGAATTATCACAGAGAAAGGAGCTTCAGTTGGGGAAGTGCCTCCATGAGATCCAACTATGGGGCATTTTCTAAATTAGTAATCAATGGGGAAGGGTCCCTTGTGGGTGGTGCCATCCCTGGGCTGGTGCTCTTGGGTTCTATAAGAGAGCAGGCTGAGCAAGCCAGTAAGAAACATCCCTCCATGGCCTCTGCATCAGCTCCTGCTTCCTGACCTGCTTGAGTTCCAGTCCTGACCTCCTTTGGTGATAAATAGAAAGTGGAACTATAAGCTGATAAACCCTTTTCTCCCCAACTTGCTTCTTGGTCATGATGGTTGTGCATGAATAGAAACCCTGACTAAGACAAATTGGTACCAGTGCAGTGGGGTATTCTTGTGACAACCTGACCATGTTTTGGGGAGGACTGTGGAAGGACTTTAGAACTTTGAGCTAGAAGAGCCATTAGGATGTTAAGAGCTCTGTGGAAACTTCTTAGGAGCTTGGAAGATAATGTTAAGAACAGTGCAGAAGATGGAGGCCTGGCTTGTGAAATTTCGGAGGGAAGACTCTTATCAGGGCCATGTTTTGATTGTGAAGATTCTGTGGTTTTGGTTAGCTGGGGCTGAAGAATCAACTGTGATTAACAAGATACCAGAACTACTAAAGCAAACCTTTGTGTTACTGGGACTATTGATGCTGGTTCACTGGAGCTAAGAAATTAGTGGTGATTAAAAAGAGACCAGCATCACTGAGGTGAAATCTTCTGGGAAGTGTTTTCTGAGACCATAGAGGCTGTGTTCCAGAAATTGCCACAGTTGTACTTTGTGCTGTTGCTGGCCTTGATACTGTGTAAGAGTCACCCAGGTGGTACTGATTTTGAAGGCATGAAGGGGTCATGAAGAGCAGCTGAGGCTCAGCACTGTGAGAGGCTGTGGAAGGCCATTGGTGAAGGTGCAGCCTCGGTTGCAATTGATAGCCCAGGACTGAATGGGTCATGCATAGTAGTTGAGGCTTGGCACCATGAAGAGAATCTGTGAGAGGCTATTGGTGAAGCCTAGTTACAGCAGAAGACAACAGTGTTTTGGAGATGCCAGTGTCATGAGATGACCACCAAGAAGAGCAGCAGCAGTGGAGTACAGCCAGACAGTGGAGCCTAGAAGACAAGCTGTGTGCTACAAAGGACAGAGCTAGAGAGGTGACCTTGGAGGAGCCCAGAAAATCATGAGTTGGTTCCTAGACATTGGGCTGTTGGAGTTTGATTTTTGCTTTGATTGTGACTGTGCCCTGATATTTTTCCCTCTTGAAGGAAGAAAGTATTTTAGTGGAGTCCACAATTAAAAGACTGAATTTTTAAAAGACTTTGAATTTTAAAAGATATTGGACATTTTAAAGGGATTGAACTTTTAATATGTAAGACTGGGACATTTAAAGTTATTTAGATCTTGGGGATGAACAAGAAAGTAAGGGTTGAGGCTTAACAGTCATGTGTTTGTGTGTCAAGTGGACAAGGGGTCAATTGTACTGGCTGGTTTTCTGTGTCAACTTGACACAGGCTGGAGTTTATCACAGAGAAAGGAGCTTCAGTTGGGGAAATGCCTCCATGAGATCCAACTGTGGGGCATTTTCTCAGTTAGTGATCAGCAGGGAGGGCCCATTGTGGGTGGTGCCATCCCTGGGCTGGTAGTCTTGGGTTCTATAAGAGAGCAGTCTGAGCAAGCCAGGGGAAGCAAGCCAGTAAGAAACATCCCTCCATGGCCTCTGCATCAGCTCCTGCTTCCTGACCTGCTTGGGTTTCAGTCAAGACCTCCTTTGGTGATAAACAGCAATGTGGAAGTGTAAGCTGAATAAACCCTTTCCTCCCTAACTTGCTTCTTGGTCATGATGTTTGTGCAGGAATAGAAACCGTGACTAAGACACACCTAATGACCTTTCCAGAATTGACGCTCTGCTACTGGCAAAGCAAATCAGCAAATTAAATTTCTGAATTGCTCTCTGTGCCCGGTGTCTTACTATTCTGCCTGACCTCACTTTGGGCAATGATCAGAACTGCACCCCTCTGATGCTGCCAGACGAGCAAGGCAACATGCTCCATTTTGAACTGATCATGTGATCTTGTTTATCATTCTGGCACGGTTTGGATTTCTCCCCTCGTTTTAAATGCCTATACGTTTTTAAACTTTTTTTAAGTATTAAAATCTTATTAAGATTTCCTTTCCTGGTGAAGTTTGCCCCATTCTCCCCCCTTCCTTCTGTTTGTCTCTTTCCTTCCCTCCTTTGCTCTTTGTCTCCTTCCCCCCTTCCTTTCTTTCCTCCCCTCCCCTTCCCCATTCCTCCCATCTAAGAGAGATGCTCTCCATCCCTTTGTGACTGGTAAATTCCTACCAACCCCTCACAACCCATCTCAGAGCGAACTTCCCTGGGAATCACAAGCTTTGCTCCTTTCTTTGAGACATCCCCATAGCTTTTAAGTTGCACTTCCTCTCAGTGCCAACCATGTTGTGTTATAAATACTTATTGACAGATGCAAATTCCCTGAATGACTTCCTTGATCAAACTATTTCAGGGACTTTTTTTTTTTTACACTAACAATAGAATAACTTGCAAACGTTTTAGTCTGGAGTCCAAAGTCATGTATGCTGTAAACCCTAGGAGCTTCTTTAGTTTCATAGTCTCTCATCCATCCATCCATCCATCCATCCATCCATCCATCCACCCATCTATCCATCCATCCATCCTGAGCCCCAGAAACATGGCCCCAGGGGTTGGGAAGAACTGATAGTCATAATTGCATCTTTAGATCTCTTTCTCTAAGTTATTAGAATGCATTCCCTCTCTGCTCTCCCTTTACCGGTTCAGATGTCACCACTCCCAGTACACTCAGGCACGCCTTCCACACTCTTCATGTCATAGATGTACCTCTCATGGGTTGGGGTATTACCTTGCCTCCCTGTCATTTGCTCATGAACTTGACTCCAGGACTTGTTTTCAGCATCCAGCTGAGGGTGGAGCACACTTTAGCATTGCTGAATTTAATACGTGTGAAAGGTGCTCTCCATCCCTTTGTGACTGGTGGACTCCTACCAACCCCTCACAACCCATCTCAGAGCGAACTTCCTTGGGAATCACAAGCTTTGCTCCTTCCTTGGAGATATCCCCATAACTTTTAAGTTGCACTTCCTCTCAGTGCCAACCATGTTGTGTTATAAATACTTATTGACAGAAGCAAATTCCCTGAATGACTTCCTTGATCAAACTATTTCAGTGCCAGTGCCAATGATGACTCCACCAGCATCGGTGCATGATCGTGAATCAGGAGTTTCTACTGTGATAATGAGATAATGCAAAACAGAAGATACGAACAGGACAGATTCCTAAATTGACTTGTGACCATTGTCAGTGTGGTTATTGTTAATATGATGGATTCTTCAAAGCTTTAGGGTGTGGAACACAAGTCATAGAGGTGCACCTCTGTTCAGGGCAATTGATGTGAACCAAGTGCCTCCTGGGAATGTTACCCAGGTGCCCCATCTCCAACAGTGCAGCACGCTTCACTTTGCTTTACGTCATTTGTGTATTGAGGTCATTTTGATTCCTCTGTCAAGCTCTCCCCCTCAACGCTAAAATCTCCTCTGACCTCTGCAGCGGTAATATAATCTCTAGCTAGTGCGTAGTTGTTTTTTAACAGTTCATTTTGAGGTCGCAAAAATAAACGCGGACCCTTAAAATATCATAAGGATAATGAAGAACCAAATTCAATAGCCCCGAAGTTGTAGTTAGGAGACTTCCTTCCCTATATCTGGTTATTCCTCCTCTTTCTCTCCAGCAGCCCTGCATTTCCACACCCCTGGTCGCCAGCACCAAATGGTAATTTATCATCTTTCTTGGCAGGCTTCCTGCTTCATCCTGCACCTGCCTTCTTGAAAGAAAACAAGACATCAGATACTTATTCAAATAATGGAATAGCTGATCAACCGGGTCTCCACACAATAGACAGTTATCCCTGCTAAAGGAACAACGTTTTCATGCTTTCTATGTGACATATGCATCCTTTCTCTGAAGATTTATGAACCCATAACTGTTGGTATTGTTAATATAATCAAACCTTTACAACCTCACTCCAACGCTTAAACTTATTATCAATTGGCTGCTGGGGGGGAGTCAATCAATTTCATAAATGCTTAAGCACCTGCACTCTCTTTGACTCACAGGGGGAATAAAAATCGATACCTAGTCCTCGTTTTTCTTGAAGTAGAATGAAACCAAACCTTGCTTACAAGTTTAAGGGAATTTGTATATTCAAGAAGCCATGCTTGAAGAGACTGTGAACTTACTCTTGAAGTTTTCAAGAGCACTGTATCCTTTCTCTTCGTCCCCCACCACCACCCCTTGGTTCTAAAGAAAAGAGCAGTAGACCAGTAAAGAAAAGGAGCAAGGCAGGATTCTTGGACGCTGCTTTGGATTAAATCCCTGCAAGCTGTGGGAGTGTTTGCAGGATAGATGCCTTCTCTGTGCTCACAACACATGCATTATTTGCCTATTAGCCAGACCCGGCACTTGTCTATGGAGAAGCAGGAGGCTGAGACAGGGTTTCTTCATTCGGGGTGGTCACAGTCCATTAGTGGGAGAACATATCCTAACAACACAGTCCAATCATTATAGGTGCAGGATGATTTCATTCTGAGTCAAGCGGGACAGAGGGAAAAAAAGGAAAGAAAAGTATTAGAGGCAAGAAAGGTCAGCTTATTAGACGCCTATTAGAAAGAGAGCAGAGCCTGTGCCTCTGTGATCATGGGTAATGTTTGTCATATACTGAGGACAGGAAGGAGTGTGCGCTCTGAGAGGCATCTAATCTCTTTTTCTCTCATGTTGTCTTCTTTGTCATTTTGAAACAAATGTGTTGGAATACAGCGAAGCAGATCTTATTGGAAGAATATTGTACTTACTGTATTTATTAAGAATAGCTGAAATTTAGCATTTTGTTTTTTTCTACTTTGTGTGTTATTTAAATAAAGAGACAGAAATGTTCAGATAGGCATGGCGTCAGCTCCGTCCTCCCTTCACCTGTCTCCCTGTCTCCCTGAGGGAACCTCTGCTCTGGACCATGTGTTTGCCAGTTAACCCAACTGTCTTCAAGCTCACCACACAAGCTTCCTCACTGGTTTTATCATGGATGAAAGGATGCCATTAAAATTAGCGATCCTGTCTATCCCTTGAGGCTTTTAAAAGCATCAAATAAAACACTGATGTGAAATTCCAGTAAATTACTATGGAGAGGTTATCTATTAGTATTTTTTAATGATTTTGATTATACTTATAAATAATTATGGTACTTCATATGCATTTATGAGTTACATAAATTCACATATCTAAATATAATTTACATAAAAATCACACACATATATACATATATACATACAATATATGTGTAGATAGACAGATACATATATGCATAGATACATAGATACACAGATACACACAGTGATTCCTTCATATGCATGTGCTCCATACCTGTGGATTGAACTAAGCAATATTTTGGAAAAACATAGTGTTGGTACCAGACATATAGACATTCTTTCTCTTGACACTAATCCTCAAATGATATAACAACTAGTCACTCAGCTTTTGCCCTAGGCATTATTGATAACTTAGATATGACCCCATAAACTTCTTTTGCTGGCCCCGTCTCTTTCTTTCTCTGATGATTACCATTCTTGCAAACATACTGAACATTCCTAAGAGCCACCCATGCAAGAAACACAGCAAGCACCAGCTCCACAGAGGGACAAAGTCCAAGAAGGCAAGGATTCGGTATGCCCAGGGAAGGTGGGGCTCTGACAGGAAATGGCGTGACTAAAGCGGACACACCAAGCCCACTTTCTGCAGAGGCTGAAACGATGAGGAAGCATTGCCGAGGTGTGAGTGTGCTGAGCCCATCTGCAGACCTGAGGGGACGCTGGCTGTTAAGAGATGAGGGCCGTGAGAGCTGATTTTGTTATGATGACAATAAAGAGTTCGTACCTCGAAAACCATTTACACATGATGCAAAGCGTGTGCTAAGCTTTATTACAAAAAAGAAGCTTGAGAATTTAGGGGGTTTGGTATTCTTGTGGGGGTCCTGGAATACATTTCCTGATGATACAGAGGGGGCACTACATGTGTGTAATGTATATGTCTGTATGCACATGGATGCATTAACACATATGTGCTACCTCTGACTTTTTTCTCAGCCTTTTCCTATGACATCCATCTGCTATAGTTTGTATCCATAGAAGAGTACCTCACCTGAGTCCTCTATCAATTCAACCTACACTTTTTTCTTTTTATATAAAGTTTCACAGTGTAGATCATGACAGACTTAAAGTCTCAGAGATCCATCTGCCTCTGTCTCCTGAGTGCTGGGATTAAAGGTGCACACTACCAGGCCTGGCTTGATCCACACTTTCTGAGTGTTTGAATCTTTCTTTTCATTAGCCACCATAAAGTCAGTACGTGTTTTTGCAACTCTGGTCCCTCAGAATCTGGCACAATATTGGTGAATGACAGCTATTTGTCTATTTGACTTGAGTGAGAGACAGATTCCTGTAATTGATGGTTTCAAGGGAAGACTAGAGCAGGCCGGACTTTCATAGGTGGGTAAAGCCTCCACTGGCCCAGAGGCTGAAGAGTAAGGAGACCATAAGCAGGTGTCTCTGGAACCAGGTTCCCACTGCTGGGCATTTCTGCTGGATTTGAAGGTTTTCCTAATTAACATACACCTTTCTAGCAGTTGTGATTTCTTTGCAGTTAAATTGTGAAGCAAAATAGTTGCCAGGGTTAGGATAATAACTGTCCGACCTTTCTTGGAATTCTCCCCAGATACCCTCCAAGGTTACGTTTCTACTTTTTACACCTGGTGTGCTCTTTGATAGTGTGACACCTGGTGACTGGAATTTTTTAGCTCTCCACCTGCTCAGAAAATATGTTATTTATTTTGTCTAAAAATAATCTACCTTTAAAAAAAGGTGTAGAACAGAAAAGAACCCAATTAAAAAGTTTAAATAGTCAAATTAAGCAAGAAAAATCCAAGGTTAGCCTGGTCACCACCTGCCTGTGTTTTAGCTTTTGTGTATCTTCAGATATTGGATGGACTTGGATGAGAAGTTCTTGCTTTTTGTCATGACCAAATTAGCACTCCTTTGATTTGCTGCCCCCCCCTTTTCTTCAGAATCGAATCGACAAGGGGTACAAAGATAGCTACTTAAACCACTGAAAGAAAAACATTGAGACTGTGCTGATTAGACCAGGTAACCCCGTAGATGGTCCCCAGTCTTGGTTTCTCTGGTAACCCCCTGCTCAGCATCCATTCCCACAGTGATAGCCATTAGCCATACAGTCCGTGCCAGGCACTTGCTTAAAGATGAATCATGTATATACAACCAGTCTTGTAGATTTGCTCCACATGACTTCCTTTTCTATTTTAGCTTATGACTCTCAGAATTTTAGTGGCATTTACTAATAAAGAGGTATTCTTTCCCTGATTATTTATTAAGATTTGATATTTAGGGATTGAAGGTACACTCTTATTTAGTGCTTTTGGAAGCATTTTCTGAGTTTAATAATAATAATAATAATAATAATAATAGTAATAATAAGGCTTATTGCCTGTTCGTAAAGGGCATTACTCCTACATCAGATAACATTCATAAGCTGTCAGAACAGAGGTCACAGTCTTTCCTTTTTAATGTTGTCCCATACTTGTGGTCAGTGCACTGGGAGGAGAGTCTTGCCATAAATCATCAAGTGAAAGGTATCTTTTGAAGATGAATGTGAAAGGTGATCTTGATTGACAGACTGGTAAGAGGAAATATTCAGGCAGGGTTGCTGCAGCTCTGTGTAGCCTATATAGGCCAAAGCACGCCTGGCATCTTAGTCAGGGTTTCTATTCCTGCACAAACATCATGATCAAGAAGCAAGTTGGGGAGGAAAGGGCTTATTGAGCCTACACTTCCACACAACTGTTCATCACCAAAGGAAGTCAGGACTGGAACTCAAGCAGGTCAGGAAGCAGGAGCTGATGCAGAGGCCATGGAGGGATGTTTCTTACTGGCTTGCTTCCCCTGGCTTGCTCAGCCTGCTCTCTTATAGAACCCAAGACTACCAGCCCAGGGGTGGCACCACCCACCATGGGCCCTCCCTGATGATCACTAATTGAGAAAATGCCCACAGTTGGATCTCATGGAGGCACTTCCCCATCTGAAGCTCCTTTCTCTGTGATAACTCCAGCTCGTGTCAAATTGACACACAAAACCAGCCAGGGCACCCGACAAATGGAAGGCTTCCCAAAGCAAAGATGGGCACTGGACATGGACTGCTTTTCTTGCATGAGATGCTTGTGCCTGCTTTCCTTTCTCCTTAACATAGTCCAGGTCCACCCCCTGGTAAGTTTCAGTTTCTACATATCCTTGGAGAAGAGCTGATAATGTCATTAGATTTCTGTCTTGGCTTTGTCATCCTACAATGGCTTTAGTGCCAGCACCCCATGAAGGTACTGCGTGTTGTTCTTCTTCTTGTTGTTCTTCTTCCTCTTGTTCTTGTTCTTTTTCTTCTTCTTCAAAGATCCAGTAAGATATTAATTGTTAAATTATGTTATAAACCTAAAGTCACTAGTGAAGCATTTTATCTTATTATACAATTCTTTCTTTATTACAATGATATAAAATTGAAACATGTAAAGTTGCCAACCCACCATGTTAGCAGACGGTAATCAGCTAGAGCACATGGTTAGCAACGGTTAGTGATGTGTTTCCAGCTTAGTTGCTGGGCCAAAGAACTTGAGGATGGAAAACAAAGTGTGGAGAATGAGTATGGTCTGAGTGTGTTGAAATATGTTAAACTCATAATAAGACAATATTAAGAGGCGGGAACTTTGGCATGTAATTTGGTCACAAGGGATTGGCCCTCATCAGTGAGGTAAGTGTCTTTATAAAAGTGACCCAACCCCTTGAGCTTTTCCTGCCATACAAGGCCGCAGTGAGAATGTGGTGGACTACAACTCAGAGGGACACTCATCAGAATATAAATACACTCGTGTCGTGGCCTCTGACCTCCAGCTTCCAGAGATGTAAGAAAGGGATTTCCATCATTTATAAGCTGCCAGTCTATAGAGCTTTATTATAGTAATATCAACTAAGTGTGAATGATGGCATTGCAGAAAATTGTATACAGCTAAGGGCATGGGCAATGTAGGCTTATAGAAATGAAGACAGCAGGGAAAGTCAGAAGAGATAAAAAGATTGTCTACCCAAAACAAGTGTCATATGAATGGAATATGATTTAGGTTTAGACTTTAATTTTGATGTTAAATATAACAATTTGTGCTTTCATCAGTTTTCTACTTATTTGGGTCCTCTAGAAAGGTAGAACCAATAGTGATAGACAAACAGACAAATAGGTAGATGGATGGATAGATAGATACATAGATAGGTAGATAGATAGATAGATGATAGATGGGCAGACGATAGATTGATAGATGGATGGATAGACAGATATGTGGATAGATGATAAACAGACAGACAGAAAGACAGACAGAGAAAGGCAAGATGTGTTTGTTGTAAAAACTGGCCCCTGAAAGCCTCACAGTAAGCCATCTGCAAGGTGGCTAACCGGAGAAGCCCACATGGTACCTGTCCAATTCCTAAAGCCTTGGAACAATGGAGGCCAATGGTGTGACTCTCAGTCCAAGGCTAAAGGTCCAAACATCCTGGAAAAGGGAATACTGATGTAAAGTTTTCAGCCAAAAGGCCAGAGAGCCCAGAATCATCTTCATGTCTCTGAGGGAAGGGAATAAGTGTGGCAGAGCTCCTTGAGAACTCCAAATTTGCCCTTTGTCACCCTTTATCTTCTCTGGGGTTCTTAGCCATCGGATGCTGCCCACCCATGCTGAGAGTCCATCCTTTCCGTCCAGTTCACTGACGTCCCCTTTGGAAACACCTTGATCGATATACCCGGAAATATTGCTTTACCAGCTACCTGGCTACTACTTAACCTAATAGCACTGACGTGAAACCTTAAGCTCACCTACAAATTTGGGCCTTTCATCTAACCACTCAAGCTAACAGATAAAATTACACAGAAAGCTGGGGATTGTTGTTAAGGAAATATGGGCTGAAGGAATTTATTATCAAAGCCAATTTTAATCTATCGCGTGATATGAAACTTTCTAATGGCTTGTGGTTTTACCCGTGGATCGGCACATTTCTCAACCCTCGTCAGAGAAGATGGTAATTAATATGGAGTTCCACAGGGAATAAGAAACTGGGCGATGTGAAATGGGACTACTATATCAAAATCCCTTCTCCTAAGGTTCAGAAATCATTGTGGAAAGGAGGGCAGAGCAACTCTAAAAGCCAGAGATGGTGGGTGACTTTAAGGAAACAATATTTTCTGGACACAAAAGGGCACATTTGAACTCATAGTGTTTGTGACAACATGGAAAACCCCTGACAAGGTCCTAGTGCTGATAGACGAGGAGGTGGCCATGAAGTCCTACCCTTAGCTAAGCTGCTATCGGCATTTGCTAGCTGCTGGGAGAGGGATAGTCAGTTCTCCTTTTGAGTGTGGCCCTTGGTAGGTTGATCACGCTCCAGGGTAGGCAACGCTCCATCCAAGTAGTTGATTAACACAAATTGAATTTTATGGATATTTAAAAAATAGAGCTTGATGTTGGGTAGGTCGGGAGGGAGGTAGGGTCGATCTGCAAGGAGACAGGGGATGGGAGAGTGAATATAACTGAAACATGCCATATGAAATTCTTAATTATTTAAAATATCATTTAAAAATTCATTAGTCAGATATAGCCAAACTGCTCGGTTAGTGTTTATACCCACAGACAAGTGATGTTTTTAGCCTTAGGCAGGGACACATCTTTTTGCAATGGGCAGTGCTTAAGGCAGAGATGAATAATTGGTGTAAACACTGAGAATAAATGACTGTTGATGTTCTGCTTTAAAGAGGACATCTGTTATCAACACCGATCCCACCCCAAGGCCCAGAGAATCTTGTGGAAGAGGGGGAAGAAGAGCGGAAGAACTGGAGAATGGGGGCTTCCACACTGCCTTCTGGTAAATTTCCCGAAGGGTTAAAGGGTGCCATGCTGAGTTCCTTGACTGTGATTCTAAACCTTTAAAATGCACATTTATTAAGGTAGCTTTATTATGACAAACTGTGACCAAGCACAACTTCCTAGTACTGCAGATGACAAACACATAAGACTTTCTTAATCATAAACATATTTCAAAAGCACTTTGATTACCTCATTAAGTGGGAAGGTTATGGTAACAAAGTCACTAGGTCTGGTATTAATTCTTTTTTTTTTTTTTTTTTTTTTGGTTCTTTGGATTTTTTGAGATAGGGTTTCTCTGTATAGCCCTGGCTGTCCTGGAGCTCACTCTGTAGACCAGGCTGGCCTTGAACTCAGAAATCTGCCTGCCTCTGCCTCCCAGAGTGCTGGGATTACAGGCGTGCACCACCACCGCCCGGCTTGGAGTATCAATTCTAATTCCATCAGTAATCAGCTATTTTTTTTTCTTTTCCGTCTTGCAGACTTAGTTTTGCAAACTCACTTTAGAAAATTCTCGCAAACTTTCCTCAGATGGACATGTTAAGCTGGAGTACTCCAAATCTCTTTCTTGCTTTAA
The DNA here is from genome assembly GCF_947179515.1 of Apodemus sylvaticus. NCBI lineage: Eukaryota > Metazoa > Chordata > Mammalia > Rodentia > Muridae > Apodemus > Apodemus sylvaticus. The sequence goes on along the minus strand of NC_067491.1, from coordinate 48,084,513 downwards.
AGGTCTGTGTTTTTATGCTTTGTCATTATGACAAATTACTTCATGAGCAATATAATGATTTCTTTGAAACAGCAGAATCTTAATAAATATTTCTTTTTATTTGAAAAAAATTTCCATACAATCTATTTGGATTCTCTACTTTGCCCTTCCTTTGTTCTTCCCAGGTCCTTCTCAGCACCTTATCTGTCCAACTTCATCTTCTTTTTCTACCTCAAAACAAAACAAAAATAAAACAAAACAAACAAAAACTAATATGACAATAAACAAAACAATCAAACAAAGAAGCCACACCTTTGATCTCTGGCCTAGGGAGGCAGAAACATGTGGATCTCTGTGAGTTCCAGGGCAGCCAGTGCCATTATACAGAGAATCCTGTCCCAACATCAAAACCAAAGCAAACCAAACCAACCTCAAAAACAAAATTCTCACAAAAATAACACCCCCAAACCCTGGAGTCCAGTTTGTATTGGCCAGCTATTTGCTGGGGTGCGTGCCCTGGGCTGTGGTTGATACACCCAGAGATTCTCCTTTGGGGGGAAAACTGATTGTTCCTTTCCGAGCAGGCATGTATTGCAAATAGCTTCTTGATTAGGGGTGGGACCCTGTGTTTTCTTCCTCCTTTGTGTTGCTTGGATTTTTATGGCTTGAACCTGTGCAAGTCTTATGTGCACTTCCAAAGTCTCTATGAGTTCACATGTGCATCAGTCCCGTTGTGTCTAGAAGACGCTATTTCCTTGAATTCATCCATCACCTCCCTCTGACTCTTTCAATCTTTCTGCTTCCTCTTCCGCATAGATCCCTGGACCTGTAGGGGAGGAATTTAGGGACTCCATCCTGTTTAGGCAGAGTGCCCCAAGGTCTGTTACCCTCTGCACTTGTCCAGTTGTGGGTCTCCGTGTTAATTCCCATCTACTGCAAGACAAAGCTGCTTGGAGGAGAGTTCAGCAGCACACTGAATGCTGACACAGCAGTGCATCATTAGGACTCAATATATTGATATATTCCTTTAGCAGAATAACAGTAGTAGGTTTTCCCCCTGGGACCATGACCTATCTAATCTCAACTTCTTGGTCCCTTTTGTGTTACCAAGTATGGGTTACATCTCATGTCTGTCCAATAAAAGCATGGTTGGCTATTCCCATAACATTTGTGCCAGTATTTAACTAGTATATCTCTCAGGCAGGTCCCAGCTGTAGGCAGCAGGGTTTGTATATGGGAAACACTGCTGGTTACTTTTCTCCTGTAGTAACAGGCAGAGTGCTTTCTGGTGCTGCGGGTGCTAAGTCGTTAGGGGTGAAGCTTGCCGATAGGGCACCAGCTCTACTTCTCTGTGGTTGATGTGCCCTCTTCAGCAACAGAGCCTGGCTGCCAGGTCATGGAAAATAACCAGCAGCCTGGTCAATAGCCTGTGATGTCTGGATAGGGTCTATGGGCGGCACTCAGTAAGCTTTAACCTATTCTTGGCAATGGAGGCTTGACTTGGTGGCATATGATACCTAGCTGGGGCTTTGTTAGTTTTTCCTGTTGCTCCTTTAGCCTTTCTCTCTAGCCTATCTCCATCTCTCCGTGAGGAACCACTCTCTACCGTGGACCCACAGTGGCCATACCAGGCTGAGACATAGGTAGCCCACCTTTATCGTTTGTCCATCCTGTTCTCCATCCCGGACTCTCCAGACTTAAGTCCTATTGTGACTTAATCAATATTTATTGAGTGTGGCATAATCAATATTTATTGAGTGAAGGGATATGGGTGCTATGATTTTTTTTTGTATCTAAACTATATGCGACTCATAGAATAATTTACTGGGTCTTCTAGGTTTTATGAATTGCAGGAATATAAGCAAGGAATAACGCTTGCCTTCAGAACTCTTTAAATGAGAAACCATACATGAATTCTGGTGGTGAGTATTTATAAATATATAGGAATTGTAGTAACTGACCTTAGGATAATTATAATCTTATAAATAGATAATCTGTGAACCCAGCTGAACAAGCACAAAAAAGAAAAATTACAGTTGTGTGTAACACTCTGAAGAACATTAGGAGGGCAGTGGTACACTTACCGGAAATGCAAAATATCAAGATATAGAGATAAGAAGAAATAGTAATGTGTTTTCAGGATAACTATTCTTAATTTTGTTAAGGTAATGGTTCAGGGGGCCATTGAGAAGGGCACAGACATAACCAGAATGTGGTATTCATCGTACAATGAAAAACATGCCTTTAAAATATGACCTAAGACAGCAAACCACACGTTTCTGATTATGCGGTATGGCTTAGAAGCAAGCTAAGCAAAGGCAGATAATGCTTGTGGATGGTATGTTTAATTCCAGTTTCATACTTTGCCAAAGCTCCGAAGATCTCCCATTCAGTGAGGCTCACATGCTGTTCAGCAAATTAATCTTTTGAATATTTTAATCTGACTTCTTTTGGTTTATTCTTCTTCTTGTCGATTTTTAATTTGCTGGGTCACTTTGTACTTTTTGCCAGTGCTCAGCATATCCTAATTTTCCCAAGGAGCACTTGAGTACAAAACCATTACTTAAGACCCAGCCTTAATGCCCTTGACTTAGGAGGCTCCCTGGCAGGCCAAGGCCTCAGAACTAAGAGACAAAGCTGCTGGATCTGGTTGCCTGGGCTGGTCGACTTGCCTTGCATATGTGAAGATATTAAGTTCCTGGCCAGTTAATTAAAAAGAGCTTCTTCCTGTGTCAACAATGCAGAGCTGAGTCCATACACAGGGCTCTGTTACTCCTGTTTCAGGAAATGGCACTCTCCAGGTTTCACACACTTTTACAATCAGTTCCCTTTCTGAAAGTGACGTCTTGTCACCTGTACATTTCCTGCTAATAAAATAGTTTTTTACCCTCAACATAATGTTGATTTCATCCAAAAGGGTATTTTGTCAAAGACACATGCCTGGTTGCTATTCATGGACTCACACTGTTCTCTTTACTCTGTTTTCTCCGGTCAGGGCAAGAGAAACATTTCCTAGGGACCTGGTGAGACCAGTAGGTGGCTGGGGACGAGTCTAAGTGTCTCATAGGCACAGAGCCGTGTCTGAGCTCCATTTTACCATCCAGATCATCTCTGTCTTTGCTACAGCTTACTTTGCTTACCATAAAGCAAGTGTGGGAGTTGCACCTGCCTAGGTAATTGTATTTAGATTTAACCACTACAAATTATGTGGTCCCGAATCACAGGACCTTCTCCAGCAGTCATTACTCTTAATTATTATTTATCATTATTATTAATTGAATCTGTTTTGAAGAGGAGGGATACCCATGGATGTCTGCAGTGCTTTTGTTTCCCTTGTGGTGTTCTGTCCTTAATTGAAAACAGAGACATCTCTCCCAATGAGCTCTTGCCAAAAGTGAACTCTACAAGGGACGTTTCCTATCTGCTTTGACATTTTCCTACTCTGTCATAATATATAGCCAAAGACAAGCCTGTGTAAATGTTGAACACCCCGGTTTTATGTTATTTTATGTGTGTGAAGGTAGAGCCACAAACCCTTTAAGAGTAGCTCTTTTATAATCCAGTCCCAGCTCAGAGTCTGAGGACTGGGAAGCTTGAGTGCCCCCAATACTGATTTCATCCTCTAAAACAAAATCCTGGGAAATAATTATAATTTAGGGTTCAAACGTTCCAGTGTGTGATACTGTTTCTCGGCTCTGTGCACTAGTCAGCTGATCTACACTTGCCCCTGTTCCTCATACTCTTAATTATCACAAGAGTCTGATGGGTCTGGTACAGTGAGGATCCTGCCTAGCTAAAAATAAAATTTCTTGGTCTGTTGATCTCTTATGTAAATTTTGGGGTCAGTTTATTGGTGGGGTTCGAATTAAATTATATGGAGCGTACAGGTTAGTTGAGAACTAAGTTGGAGTTTAGCCTAGACTTCATGTTGAGATCCTGTTTCAGACTAAAAAGATGGAGTTGCTCACGCCAGCCCATCCAAAAATCAGTCTAAGCCAAGAGATTATGGAGAAAAGGTTCTTAAGCATGGTAACCTGACACCAACGGAACATGTTCTAACCCGAATTCCACTTGTTTTCTGTTTGTGGTGTTGGTTTCAGACACAGGCACATTGCCATAAAGCTGGGTGCTAAAGCAAGGGTTAAGTTACCGTAGAAGGTAACCGGCCTGCTCCCTGCTTGGCAGGAATGGGAGTATTCAAGGGATGCTTGTTCTCAGGTTTTGTGGCTATCAGAATTTCCTTGGGAGCCTTTGGTTATAAGAAGCTAAGACTAAAAACCTTGGGGGCAGCCAGAGGAGGGCATTATAGCTAGAGGAGGGCAGTGTATGCAAAGGAGGAATCTACAGCCAGAGGAGAAATCTATAGCTAGAGAAGGTACCAACAACCAGATAAAGTCCTCGACTCCTGGAGAAATATTTCCAAGTTGTCAGGTGACCTTGCAAAAGAGACTTGGAGCTCAGATAATGGTGGGCTGGGAACCATACTGTCTATGGATTGCTGAGTTACGCATATGTCTTAGCTTTCTATTTAAACCTTACTCTCATATCAAGACCCAAAGGATAGACTTTGGGGTGTCCCTTGATCCGTGCCCATCTTCCCAATATGGACACATTGAATAAATTATCTTTTCTGGTTTTTCACTCTTTAAAAAAATATCTTGGTTCTTTGATCTATTTTTTAACTTTGTGGGAATCTCATGAAGATATGCGGTGTTTTGGTCAAGGCCACCCCTCCTCCCTTCCCTCTAACTCTTCCCCTATCACCCACCTCTAACTTTATTCTTTATCAGTTTCATGTGTCCTTAAAAAATGTTTGAGTGCACCTAGTGCTGTCAGTGTGTGCTGTGTGTAAGGACACCCACTGGAAGGTGCAGCGTCCCAAGGAACACACCCCTGGAGACAACAGACTCTCCTCATCCAAAGAGCCCTCAGTTGCCAACTGCAACTCATCCTCTGGTGATACGTCATGTCCACGTTCACTTCCCAAGCTGCCACTTTGTGTGGCTTGGTCTTGTGTAGGTCTTGTGCATTTGTTTAGAATCTCTGGGAATTTGTATGTGTAACTGCCTCCTTGTGACCAGAAAATATGGATTTTCTGTAATCTTCCATGCCTTCCACCCCCTTTTCCGAGATGACCCCTGAACCCTGGGAGTAGATGTAACAGAAATGGCTTATATAGAGAAGTCCCTTATTCTCTATACCATCTAATGTTTTTCGTGAGCTGCTTATATTTATTCTGCACATCCAGTACATCTTGATGCTTTTGATTTTTAATCTTTTTCTCTCATACATTACATCCAGATTACTATTTCCCTTCCCTCCCTGAGTGGTGCCCCCCTCCCCCCCACAGATCCACTACACCTCTGTTTACTTTCAGAAAAGAGCAGAGATATTTTGCTCCCAGGGATATTTTGATGCCATTTGAAAAGACATTTGGGGCATCTAAATGCAATCATATGGTTTATATGGGAATTAAAATTACAAAAAATATGGTATATTTACACAATGGAGTACTATTCAGCCATTAGAAGCAATGAATTCATGAAATTCTTAGACAGATGGATGGAGCTGGAGAGCATCATACTAAGTGAGGCAACCCAGTCTCAAAAGGTCAATCATGGTATGCACTCACTGATAAGTGGATATCAGCCTAGAAACTTTCAATACCCAAGACATAATCCACATATTAAATGATGTCCAAGAAGAACGGAGGAGTGGCCCTGCTTCTGGAAAGACTCAGTGCAGCAGTATAGGGGAATACCAGAACAGGGAAGTGGGAAGGGGTAGATGGGGGAACAGGGGGAGGGAAGAGGGCTTATGGGAATTTCGGGGAGTGGGGAGCCAGAAAAGGGGAAATCATTTGAAATGTAAATAAAGAATATATTGAATAAAAAAATTATATTCTCTCAAAACCTCCAATAGCACCATGCTATTCCAGAATAAAACTGAACAGCATTTAGATACTTAGAAGAAAGTCTGAGCTAAGGCTTTCATCTTTGCTAAAACTGACTTTGTAGTTTACAAGAACACCTAAAATATTATCAGTATTAAGGACCCATGTAATACTGTTGTAGTGAGACCCTCCTGAGGGGAATACATTCTGGAAACGGAAAGTGAATAAAGGATTAAGACTTATTCAGTGGCAGGGTGGGTAAGGTGGGGCAATGGTGTGTAACAGATGACACAGCAAGCTGAATTTTTAAATGCGGTCAGAATGGGAAGAGGTATGGCATGTATCAAAAAAATGTGAAGCGAGCTACGCATGGGTGTATGGATGGCCATTCTGTATAAAAGTCAGTTAAGTCAGAATCTTCATCATCAAGTCAACATTATACCAGTGTTCCCAGCCAGCACGATTGTGTATGAAATATATATGTATATATATATATATATAAACTCATATGCAACTTCATATATACATGCATACACACATTATATATGTATGCATATATTTTATATATTATATATTATATATCATTATATAAATATATATACATGCATATATGTATATATACATACATAAATACATGTACGTGTACGTGTGTATATGTATATGATGTATATGTATATGTATGTATATGTGTATGTGTATAGTATATGTATGTGTATGTGTATGTGTATGTGTATGTGTATGGGTATGGGTATGGGTATGGGTATGGGTATATGTATACGATGGTCCAAGACACACGGGACCAACAAATGCTGCAAGCTATTTAAATGAACAAAGTTTGCAAAGGCTACAGGTATAAAGTGATCAGATACAATGTTCTTCTGTAGATCAACAGTTTTTTTTTTTAACTCTATGTATTTTTTTCAGATGTGTGTAAGATTTACTTTCACTCATGGGTTTCAGTGCATGGTTAGCTGGAAGGTGAGGGAGAGCATCATGGCAGGAGTGTTTGCCATAGAAGTCTGCTTTCTTCCAGGTGGACAGGAAACAGAACCAAAGGAAGAGGCCAGGAGCAGGCGCAGGCTCAGTGAGGAACTTCTGCCACCTGGCCTCCGCCTTTTAGTGTCTTCCATTTCCCAATAACGCCATCAAACAGTGAGTTTATCAATTAGCCCAGTGATCAGTTTTGAGCTCTCATAGTTCAATCCTGTACTAGCCCCGCCCCTTCCCCCAGCATCACACTCGGAATGGAGCCCAACACAATGAGACCTTAGGCTCGTTCTGTATCCCAACCACAGCAGATTCTTAAAACACACATAGAAGAAGAAAATCTAGAAAATATGAAATCCAAGCTAACAAGAACAATGACATTCTAAAAAGAGCTTTCTGTTAAATGAAGGAAGTTTGGTCAGTAGCGGAATTGCTGTCTCTCTTGTCAAATCGCCCTCGAGACCAGCTGGAGTTCCTTCTCTCCACTCCTTTGTGCTTTTGGAGAACTCTTGAACAAGAATTTATGCGCAGGAATCCCGAGCACCCTTCGCTTGCATTCCTTTCCTTGGGTTGAGGACACCTTGTGTGGCTGTCCATGCTGATCGGCTTCTACAGGTAGGCGGAGCTCGGAGACCTGAATGTTGTATTGGACCTCAGTGCGCGTGCGCTGGGGGAGAAAAGCTTGCTCTTTATGGTATGTAAAGGCAGAGATGTGAAGGTGGAAGGTGCTAAGGTCACCTTTTGTGTGTGTGGGGGATGGTGATGGAGGTGTCACGTGCATGTGTGTGTGCATGCAAGTGTGTGTATATATGTGTATGTATGCAAGTATGTGTGTATGTGTGAATATGTGTGTATGTCTGTGGGTGGTGTGAACACAGGTGTGTGTGTGCATGTAGGTGTGGGGGCGTTATTCATGCAGCTGTGTATATGTGTGTGATGGTGATGGAGATGTCACATGCATGCAGGTGTGTGTATGTGTGTGATGGTGATGGAGATGTCACATGCATGCAGGTGTGTGTATGTGTGTGATGGTGATGGAGATGTCACATGCATGCAGGTGTGTGTATGTGTGTGATGGTGATGGAGATGTCACATGCATGCAGGTGTGTGTATGTGTGTGATGGTGATGGAGATGTCACATGCATGCAGGTGTGTGTATGTGTGTGATGGTGATGGAGATGTCACATGCATGCAGGTGTGTGTATGTGTGTGATGGTGATGGAGATGTCACATGCATGCAGGTGTGTGTATGTGTGTGATGGTGATGGAGATATCACATGCATGCAGGTGTGTGTATGTATGTGATGGTGATGGAGATGTCACATGCATGCAGGTGTGTGTATGTGTGTGATGGTGATGGAGATGTCACATGCATGCAGGTGTGTGTATGTGTGTGTGCGTGCAGGTGAGTATGTGTGTTTGTGTGTGGGGTATGTGTGGGATGTGTATGTGTGTGTGCATGCAGGTTTGTGTACATATGTGGGTATGGGTGTATGTGTGTGTGCATGTATGTATGTGTATGTGTGTGTGGGTGTGTGCATGCAGGTGTGTGTGCATGTGCAGGCGTGTGTGTGTGTGTGTGTGTATGCGTGTTCAGGTGTGTGTATATGTGTGATGTGTGCAGGCGTGTGTGTATGCATGTACAGGGTGTGTGCATCTGCATGTAGATGTATGTACATGCGCAGGTGTGTGTATGTGTGTATGTACATGTGTGTATGTGTGCATATGTGCATGTGTGTATATGTTCATGCATGTGTGTATATGTGCATGTGTATAGGTGTGTGTGCATGTGTGTAGGTATGTGTACATGCACAGATGTGTATGCATGTGCAGGTGTGTGTGTGCATATGTATATGTGTGTGTGCATGTGTGTATGTGTGTGTGCATGTGTGTAGGTGTATGTGTGCATGTGTGTAGGTGTGTGTGTGCATGTGTGTAGGTGTGTGTGTGAATGTGCAGGTGTGTGTGTGAATGTGCAGGTGTGTGTGTGTATAAGTGTGTGCATGTGTGTAGGGGTGTGTGTGTGTTTCTAGAGGTTGACAATGAATCTCCTTTTTAATCACTCACTTCTGCAGGTCACATTTTCTTAGGAGACAATGCCATGTACTGACCCTGGAGCTCACTAACAGGACTGACCTCAGGCTCTTGTGCTTGTGAGCCTGGCACTTTACTGACATCCCCCCTGGATTGTCACAGTCAGTGAGACAACACAAGGAGGGAACCAGCCTGGAAGAGAGATCTGGAAAAAAAAAAACGTGGCCTGGTAACATAATTTGAGCTCCCAATTAGGTCACTGCTGGGGCCAGCCCTATCTCACTTATAGGAGCTAATAAACCTCTTTGCATGTTTATCTTGACCTAACCAGTTTTATCTGGACCTGTCAAAAGTGAGCAGGCTATGCCTCATTCTCAGAAGGCAAAATTTTCATTTATATCAAGAAAGATCATGATTCCAAACACTCAGGAACTGATGTTCTACGTTTGTGGGAGTAGAGTACACGCCTTGACTCGAGAGCAGCCCTCCTGCATCAGTGCTGGCACAGGTACCTCTTTCCTGGAAGGTTGGACAATCCAGGGCTGAGCAGTTTGCTTACTCAGCCTGGCTTTCACTTCCTGAGGAATGGGTGATATCAGCCTTTCAGCATGACAGCAGAAAGCGGGCCGATGTGCATCCCTCCACGTTGTCGGCCCTGTGCGTGTCAGTTCATTCTCCTACTTAATGTGGTCTGTACTGAAACTGGTTAGTCCCTGCTTGTTCAGCGGCCTCTCGCGAGTGTCTGCTTCCCTCCTGGGTTGAACTGGGCCAGGGGAAACCGAGAAGGGCATAGTGTGAGAACAGAAGGCTTTCCCAGTTGAGATGGATGATCCTCCACCTTCCAGTGCTCACAAGACGCCCTTTGTGAGTGCCAAGATTCTGACCCCCATGGTCTTAGTTGGCTACTATTATCTTTTACCAATCATGGTATTACCACTGCCATATCTATCTATATATCTATACCTATCTATCTATCTATCTATCTATCTATCTATCTATCTATCTATCTATCTATCTATCTATGTATCTATGTATCTATCTATCTATCTATCTATCTATACATACATACATACATACATACATACATACATACATACATACTTATACAATCCTGATAACTACTTTCAACCCTTGCTGATTACCAATTTGAAAAGCAGGAATACTTTTTATATTTCCATGTAAGATTGCTAGAGGTAGCTGAAAAGGCATAAAAACAAGAGTATAATTCTGTGGTAGAGCCCTGTCCAATCTGTTTGATGCCTGGAAGTTGTCTCCTGTTGTATTTCTAATACATATTTTGTTTTTGTTTTTTTTCGAGACAGGGTTTCTCTGTGTAGCTCTGACTGTCCTGGAACTCACTCTGTAAACCAGACTGGCCTCAAACTCAGAAATCTGCCTGCCTCTACCTCCCAAGTGCTGGGATCAAAGGTGTGCGCCACCACCACCAGGCAATAGTTTAGAGATTTCTTTCTCTTTCTTTCTTTCTTTCTTTCTTTCTTTCTTTCTTTCTTTCTTTCTTTCTTTCTTTCTTTCTTTCTTTCTTTCTTTCTTTCTTTCTCTCTCTCTCTCTCTCTCTCTCTCTCTCTCTCTCTCTCTCTCTCTCCCTCCCTCCCTCCCTCCCTCTCTCCCTCCCTCCCTTCCTTCCTTCCTTCCTTTCTTTCTTTCATTCTTCTTCTTTTTTTTTTTTTTTTTTTTTTTTTTGGTTTTTCAAGACAGGGTTTCTCTGTGTAGCCCTGGCTGTCCTGGAACTCACTCTGTAGACCAGGCTGGCCTCGAACTCAGAAATCTCCCTGCCTCTGCCTCCCAAGTGCTGGGATTAAAGGAGTGCACCACCACTGCCTTCTAATACATATTTTTTAAAAGTTAACTTGTTACTGTTCCGATACAAATGCTCATCCACAGGCCTGCTTTAATCCTTACCCCTGTGCACACACTCTGGGCCTCTGACCTGCTGAGATACACCATAAGACTTCTCCCTCTGTGTATCTCCCTTGAGATTCTGACTGTACCCCACTCCTCCTTCCACTGTGTGCTTGCTTACCTTAGGAGAAAGTTTTTCCGTTTTATCTTTTATGTGCATTGGTGTTTTGCCTGCATGCATATCTGTGTGGAGATGCTGGAGTTACAGACAGTTGCGAGCTGCCGTGTGTGCATTCAAATTTAAACCTGGGTCCTTTGGAACTGCATCCCCTGTTCTTAACCACTGAACCATCTCTCCAGGCTCTCTGAGGTTAGATCAATGCCAGCACATTATTTACTATTTCTTGGTTTTCTGATTGTTCTTACCCACTCAACTATGACCAAATTAGAAGCCGAATTTATCTTTAGTCTTTGTCTTCCAAGGGAATGAACCACAGCATGAGTTGCAGGGGGTGAAGGGCTGCTCAAAAGTTGTATGGAAAATGTTAAAAGAAACTAAAACATTAACAATTTTTGAAAAAACACAACTATGTAACAAACATCTTGGAAGAAGTTTCTTGTATTTTATTGTGATTTGCTTTTTAACAATGAAAAAATAGAGATTAATTGTTTTATGCAATCCCCACAGCCAGGGACAAAAGACCAAGATCCTATTCCATATTTAGTTTGGGGGGAAAAAAGGCTTCTACAAAGCAAGCAGTAGCTCACTTTCTGACTTCCTTCATCTTTGGAATTTTCTCTGTTATTACCATGTCTGTGTTTTCCAAAAAAAAGGATCAGAAAATTGCTTCCCCATATATGCATGCATAATACACACACACACACACACACACACACACACACACACACACACACACACACACCATCTGAAAGAAAGACAACCTGGTTTTCATACTGAGCACATATTGTTTCCATAGAAACTTTCTGTGAGTGGTTACTTGGGCAGATTGTCTGAGTTACTGTTTACCTCTGATGACTGCTGGAGAGAGGTTAAACCCAAGGCCTCAGGATCTTTTCTTAGGGACTCACTGATATCAGGCTGTGCTGATTGAGCTGTGAGAAAGTGCGTCTACGGTTGTAAAAGGACATTGATGACATGCAATAACAATTTATTTGCTTGATACCTAGACATATAAGGTAAAAAAACAACAACAAAAAAAAGATTCATCGTGTTGAAGATATTTCCCCATAAATCCTTCTTTTTAAAAGAAAGTTTTGTTGAATTTACTTGTGTGTGTGTATGTGTGTGTGTATGTGTGTGTGTGTGTGTGTGTGTGTACATACATGTGTCATGGCACCCAGGTAGAATTCAGAGGACAATTTTCAGGAGTCTATTCTCTTCTTCCACTCTGGGATCCCAAGGATCTATTTAACAGGCCATCAGAGTTGAGAACAAGTGCTTTCATCCATTGAGCCAACTCTCTGGTACCAAGTCCTCATATGGACAAAGAGAAAGAGATAAAGCCTGGGGGAGCTGGGATGAACTGGGCTCTCTCTGCCTCTCTGAACGTCAGTATCCTCCTCTTCTGCAGAGACACAGGTGTTAGGATTGTTGGGAGGAAGGAGTGACAATCCAGTTAAAAAGGTGAGGTGCACTTCCTGGTCCCCACTGAGAATCAAATAGTCACTTGGGTCTTGAAAATTCCTATCAGATCTTGATTTGTATAGTTGTCTTTTTAAAGCATAAAACTTCAGTTTTCCACAAAGCATATTTGACAAAGGTAACATATTAAGTGGATAAAAGTTATTGAGAACAGGGAGAAGCAGAATATGGTAATATTATTAATTCCATTCTTATAAAATTAGCCGCACACATTAAGAAGAAGATGCTTATTAATAACTAATATGGGCTCAAAAATTGTGTACTCAGGAGATTCAGCGTTTTCTTCTACCTGGTTTAATGAGCGCTAGGCCCACAATAAATAGGAGAGACTTTTAAGTCATAATCTGAGTGCTCACTTTAAGCTCTGCACTTTTAGACTTCTCTGCTTTCTCTCCCCACACCCAAAGCCTCCATCTGTTGGACCCAGAGAGGATTGTTTACCCTAAGTATATGAACAGATAATCCCTTCTCTCAGGCCTACGTCTTTAAAAAGATATTACATTTGTGTGTGGTTGAACTCCTTTTATGACTTCATTTTTAGTATTTGAATACCCAGGCTCTGACGGTTGTACCCACCCTAGAGGCAAACAGTGCATCCTTAAAACCCTGTTTAATTAAGTTCAACCACATATGGTACAGAGTCATATGGTATAAGATCATTTGACCACATCTTGGTATTCTTCCAAATCCTCTAAATTCATCCCTCTTATCGAGGAATTAATTGCAAAAGAAATATACTCATGTACGGTAAATGTTTATCCAGTAGGACTTCCCTTCATAAAAATGTCCTTGGTTTCCAGGCCAGTATTAAAAGAAATGGACCAGGAAATTTTAATTAGTAGGAAAGCTGATATAATCAGCCAGATGACATCTCTTTTCTTCACCTTTTCTTGTTATTGTTTATTTTTATGCTTAAATATTTATTTAGTTAAAATATGTTTTTGTCATTTTCCTCCTCCTCTTTCCTCCCTCTAGCCCCTCCCATATACCCCCTTGCTATCTCAAATTCATGGCCTTTTTGTCTTTGCTTAATATATGTGTGTGTGTGTATAGTTTATATATATTTGTTTATTATATATACATATATTCTTAAGTTGACAAATACAACCCGCTCAGTCCATATAATATTACTTGTATGTACATGGGATTTCAGAGCCAAAAATTTGACCTCAGATAACATATTGGGGAGCTCTTCCCTAGGGGAGACTGTTGCTCTCTTGGTACCCCTTAGTTCTTCATCTGATCAGGGAGTCCTGTGAGATTTATCCTTTCCATGTTAGCAAGTCTTTTGTTCTTGTCTTCGTTCAGTTCTTGCTTAAGTAGATGTGTTTTTGAGACTTTGTGGGCCTAGCTTTTCTGACATTCCTTTGAGACACAATTGCACAAAAAAACTTCCTGCTTCTCTGGCTCTTACAGTTTTTATGTTCCTTCTTTCATGGTGTTCCCTAAGCCTGTGCAGGAGTTGTGTGGTAGATGTATCATTTGGGGTGGGCCCCACATGCTCAATGGATATCTGCATGTTGACCGGTTGTGGTGTTCTGTAATGGTCTCTTTCTGTTGCAAAGAAAAGATTTTTCGATGAGGGGTGAGATCTGTGGGTAGAAGAATAAATATTTAGAATATAAAGTTTGTAATTAAGATGGCTTAGTAATATAAGTTCAAGACTCAATGACTTTGTAGCCCCAGGAAGTTGACTAGGTGTCAGTAACCAGCCTGATTTCCCTCTTGTTGAGCAGGCATTAAGTCCAATCAGAGAATTGTTGGCGTAGCTTTTCTGTTACCTCCAAGATATACAGTGTGTGTGTGTGTGTGTGTGTGTGTGTGTGTGTGTGTGTGTGGTATACCTCTGGTATTATACCATGGTGGTTGGTGTAGTTCCCAGGCCTCATAGGTGGGTAGGATTATTGGTTGTTTCTTTCCCTTGGAAGTTTGTGTGCCATTTTCTGGTACTGTGAGTCCTAGCTCTCAGGAAAGAGGATATCATATTAGATGCCTCAACTTCTATGTTCAAATGGCATGGTCTCTTCAGCCACAGGGACTTAGTTTCCACCTCTGGGAGGTAACCAAGGACAAGGACAGTAGCCTATGATTTGGAGTCTCTTGAACAACCCTGAACAACAACTCAAAATGGAGTATCGTATGCCCACCATTGTGAGTTTCGTAGTATTGTCTATAGTTCTTTTGGGAAGAATTATCAGTGTAGGTGGGCATTTAATCTATCTATCTATCTATCTATCTATCTATCTATCTATCTATCTATCTATCTATGTGTCTGTCTGTCTGTCTATCTATCTATCTATCTATCTATCTATCTATGTATCTACATATATACATACATATATACACATATGCCTATATATACACGTTATACACACAGATTTATATGTAATTTAAGTAAATAAATAATGATTGCTTGTGACTTTTCAGACACCTTTACTATTATTTTACCTTCCTGTATTGACTTCCCTTCCTTCCCTTATTAAAGTCCCCCTCCCCCATTTTACTATTTTCCTTTCAATACCTTCCTACCCTTCTATGAACTACTCCCATGTTTTGGCTTTTAATATATTAATCTATTTTGACTGAATCTGTGATTTGTGAATTGGCTACTTTAGTATCTCTTTTAGTTTAGTCAAATATATAACCAAATTAAGTAAGCCTTGTTCACTGCTTCGGGCGTGTTACTGATTTCTTTATGTCTGTGCCACCCGGGGGCCTTCCATTCATACTTAGTTGTCTGGCTGGCATTGTTCTGCTGAACAGGTATGTCTTTCCTGCAGCCTCTGTACCGCTCTGGGTGGAGACTCCTGTGGGCCGTAGTCTCTCACTTCAGGCAGGAACAAGTCGTCCAGTCACTAATTCTTTCTAGTTCAATGGATATTCTCATATGTGTTCCATATCTCATTTAAAGAAACTGATTCAGGGCAAAGTAACATGTAGATAGTGTGCTCTTTTTCTCCAATGGTTTCTGTTCAAGGTTAAATACATATTTTAGGGAAAAAAACTATAATTTAGGAGTTCAGTATTTGGCTCCTGCAATGGCTACTCTTTTTAGTAGCTCTCAGTTTTAAAAGAAGTAGTAATGGGTATTGGTGATAAACTGCTTAGTCTGTCTCAGTTGCTTAACTAGTATGCATTTTATTTGTTTTCTCATTAATTTTTTTCTAAAGAAAATAACTCTTTAGGCTGGGTATGATGTTCTTTTTCACATGAAAACTGAGATGTTCAGAGCAGTCAATTAACTTGCCCATGACTACTGAGCTAAGAGAACTCAGTGTATCTTTCTGGGCCCATAGCTTTTGTTTTATGTAACAAAAATGTTCTTGAAGAACTGTGACATGGAGCACTAAAGAAAACTTGACATGCCAACAGTCTTGCCTAAGATTGGTTTAAAACAATGGTTTAAAACAAAACAAACACACACTGCTAAAGATTGGGTTTATACTTCTTTGATAGGTGAGGTTTTTCAAGCCTCATCTCAAAAACCATCATAGCAATATAAGAGAATTCTGTAATTTTGGATTAAGTTGGCTTATTATCTATGCTATAGAATTATGTAAACAGTATACTCTTTTGATGACTTTATTGACTACATTTGTCCTCAGTCCTTGGTAAAAAAAAAAATAGATAAAAAGAATCTCTTAAAAACAATAACAAAAACTACAACAGCAACACTGACATTTTTGCTGTGTATAACATACCATTATAGATGCTTTTCCAAGTAATGAGTTGGCATATTTGCCTCTGGAATAGCTCAAATAATGAGCTATGATGGGGTTTACATACTTTAGAATCATCTTTGTTTAGCAAGTAGAAATGGGATTTTCTAGAGAAAAAACATTAATGATATAGAAGGAATGGAAAGTAAAACAGAGAGAGAAGGTAAAAAATACATTGTATCCAAGTAAGATACATTCTAATCAAGGCTTTGGACCAAGACACCAAAGGTGGGATATTTTAACTGCTGTTATTATAAACCTGAGTAGTTGCTGATCAGATTTTTTTCTTGACACAAATTAGAGGGTATTGCCTGTATTTTTTTTTCCAAATAATTCTGGGCATTTCTCAGGTGACCATTGTTTTCAGAGGCTATGTGAAAGTTTCCTGGATCGTATGCAGTGAGGACATCCCTGCTCATGTCTGAGCATCCAACAGACACATGGATTGGAAGGACACTGAGCAGACGCTCTCGGGGTGCCTGGAGTGGGTAACTCTCAGCTTCTCCGCGAGCATCTGGTCCTCACTGGATAATGGTTAGGGTTATCTAATTCCTCTGGCAGGTCAAGGTTTGGGGTTGTACCTGTTATGGGGTTACAACATTCAAATGATCCTAGTGGCAGAGTGCTTTCCTTGTGATATGACCCACTGGAGATGTGAGATACAGAGACTGAAGTCAGATCCCTTCTTTCTCCTTGGTCGTTCTATTTTCCTAGACCTCACCTTATCGTAGGTTAAAACTGATCATGAGCTATGTCTATATGCCATGAGAGTGTAATTTAACAAAAACTGGGTATCACCTGAGGGACTGGGGTTTTAGAATCTGCCCTCAAATAATTCTAATGGGCAGGCGATGTTGAGTGTCACTGCCCTAAAGTGGAAGAAACAAAACAAAACAAACCCTCTTTTTTCTCTAATGTGACACACATTCACTTTATTTTTCCCCACTTTCTGACAGTGCCGTGAGTATCGGCCACTTTTCTCATAAAACACAGGTGACTCGACTTTGTCCTCTATAGCGGGGAAAGAGGCGACAGAAGCCCTTTTATAAAACTAAATTTATGCCCAGGAGTGGTATGGCAGGGTCTTTTGGAAGTGAGGTGCCCAGTTTTCTGAGGAACCGCCAGACTGATTTCCAGAGTGGTTGTACCAATTTGCAACCCCACCAGCAGTGGAGGAGTGTTCCTCTTTCTCCACATCCTTGCCAATATCTGCTGTCTCCTGAGTTTTTAATCTTAGCCATTCTGACTGGTGTAAGGTGAAATCTCAGGGTTGTTTTGATTTGCATTTCCCTGATGACTAATGAAGTTGAGCATATATGCTCCACTATGTTCATAGCAGCCCTATTTATAATAGCCAGAAGCTGGCAAGAACCCAGGTATCCCTCAACAGAAGAATGGATGCAAAAAATGTGGTATATATACACAATGTAATACTATTTAGCCATTAGAAACAATTAATTCATGAAATTCTTAGGCAAATGGATGGAGCTGGAGAACATCATACTAAGTGAAGTAACCCAGTCTCAAAAGATCAGTAATGATATGTACTCACTAATAAGTGGATATTAGCCTGGAAAACTGAAGTACCCAAAACATAATCCACACATCAAATGAGGTACAAGAAGAATGGAGGTGTGGCCCCTGGTTCTGGAAAGACTCAGTGTAGCAGTATAAGGCAAAACCAGAACAGGGAAGTGGGAAGGGGTGGGTGGGAGGACAGGGGGAGGGAAGGGGGCTTATGTGACTTTCGGGGAGTGGGGACCAGAAAAGGGGAAATCATTTGAAATGTAAATAAAAAATATATCGAATAAAAAAATGACAGTAAGAAAATTTTAAAAAAACCCTAAATTTAGTGACTAAGAATAATTACCTGTAGTTAAGCTCATTATACATTTTGCCAGCAAAAGATGCATTTTATACTTGTGGAATCATTTGATTTGTGAATATAATAGTAAACATAACATAACAAATATTAAAACATAATGTTTTGGAGAAGATTTGAAAAAATTCAAGTGATAAGGCACTGAGTGAGATAAGGCTCACTTCCTCCTGGGCACTTATATCTAATATAAGTTATGTCAGTGGTTATAATGAGAATAGTGTGAATTTTTTGAATATTGGGGTGTGTACAACATGGAGGTATTTGTTAGCTACTTGTCTTTTTTATTCTTAATTTTCTAATTTTTCTTAATTTCAAATATACTGATTACTAAAATGTCAAATATTCAGGGGTTCCCCCTATGGAAGTCCACAGAGTTTCATTATGATTTTGTGATAGGCAAATAGAGCCAAAGTCATCAAGATAATAATTATGATGGAAATCATTATATTTCATGATAGATAAGTGTCACCAAAACTGGATTTAGACAGAAGTTTCGTTAATAAGCTTCCTTTCATCATATTAGGAAAACCTACTTTAGGTAGAAAATCATAAGTCATTTTCAAATACAAATCACCTCAAATTTATCTTACTTGTCCAGATTTGAATAATTACAGATTTCCCCACAATAACCATTATACAGTTTTGCTTCTTCTACAACATATATTTAAGCACACAGCCGAACTTGACAGATTTCTGTTCCTATTCCAACAAGTGTCTTGTGAGTATATAGCTGATGCCTGTTTTACTTTTTTCCTGATGGTTAATAGGATAAAACAACTTTTCAAAGACTAGACTTTTAGTGTTTAATGACTTTGAACACTTTCTGAGCAAAAAGAAAGACAAAAATTTGAAACTGTAATAAATAACATTTTTAGCGAGCACTAACGGTGACAAATCTTTTAAAACATGTTTCACAGACTTAATCAAACATTTCCATGTAACTTACTATTTTTTTTAAAAGATTTGATTGCATAGCTTTGGCAATGTAGAAACCACGACTGAGCTATGATTCTGAGAGTGTCTGTTTTAAAAGTTAAGACTTCCTTGAAGCCGGGAGCAATGTTTTCTATCATATCTGAAAGGAGCCAGGGCTTCCGGTCGAGGACAGATGCATCTAGAGTGCTCTTGGCTTCTCCGTGAGCAGGTGTGAGCAGGTGGGTCTCGGTGCTGTGTTCCAGTGCTGAATTTGTAACGCCCACGAGAAGGTCAACACTTAGTTCCTTGGTTGGCTGCTCGAAGGTAGAAGTTGGAATGTCTGTGATTCATGGTCTCTATGCACCAGCTGAAACCCAACGAGGCACCTGTAAAAGGGAAAGGGATGTGCCTCATCTCTCTTAAGGACTCCATTTTTCAGTTGTCCTTGAAAGAGCTTTCCAAACTACTTAGGATTGAGTTAAGTAAATGTACGTGCCCTGGGTCTGTAAGAAACAATTATGGGAAACATTCTCTGAAAAGGCCTTTAAAAGGAAGCCAAATAGTCTCAAATTGAAGGAGATCAGCGGCCATGTTTTCGATCCTGAGTTGGCTCCGTTAACCTCGATGTCTCCCTGAGAGAGCAGCAGACACTCGGATGGGGTCTCTAGACAATCCATAACAAATAAGTCCGTATATAACTTGAAGGCTGGGAAGGCCTTTCTAGTGGCAATTTGATCTTACCTGGAGATTTTAAAGGCAGGAACACAAGATCCTCAAAGAAGACTGTGACCAGCGGATGGTCATTCTAGCCTCCAGATCAAAGCCCTGGCTCTGACCCAGATTTCCTCACACCCGTCCCAGAGCTCCTTCCATTCTACCTTCAGAAGGTAAATAGAGAAGCCTGCCAGATATTTTTCAAATGACCCACGGGGAGCGCTCCGAGTGGCAGGTGCAGCCGCTGGACGTGGGTGCTGGATCAGTTCAGTTGTATTTACCTTTCAATCTGTTTGCTGTCTGAGCAGGAGGACCAGCTCCATTAGTCGAGTGCCTAGCCCGCTAAAAAGGGATCTAAATAAATGATGTGGGGTCTTAATGCTGCTTGCTGTCACGGAGCCGAGGAGGAGGGAGCCAGGGCGGACTCAGGAGAGTGACCTAGTAAAATGCTTTTCTCAAACAACAGTTGCTTCTCGGGGTGTCCTAACAGCATGGTGAATCTGAAGACCATGTACTTCCATAAGCTTCATTGTCAAAAGTATGCTGTGGTTTAAGAGTATGGAATAGCAGAAAATATACTAGATATTTGGTTTGTCTGAGTGTCTTTTCACAATGGAAGGACCTAAGAGCATTCATTGCAACTCACCAGGAGCTATGTGTTGCATAGCCATTCAGTATTTTGTACATACATTCAACAATGTGTGTGTGTGTGTGGGGGGTGTATGAGATAAAGAAAGAGCAACGATGCTTTAAATATTAATAATTTAGAATATAAAACCCTAGAGCTCATGGTCTTGGGAGGGGATACATTAAAAAAAAATCCCATTTTGTCTAAAGCATTTTTTTGCACCACAAAGACTAACAGCACGGGCTTGGCAATGGTACTGAGTGGGGACATTTTGGTAACTGCTACAAAGGTGTCACACTGCAGTGAATCTTAGATTAGGAGCACATTAGCATTCCTGCTCACCCAAGGCAGGGAAACAATGATGGACCACAGCATTAAATAAAAACACCACTGTACTCACAGATTGGTGCCTAGCCCAGTTGTCTTCAGAGAGGCCTCCCCCAGCACCTGATGGACAGAGATGCATAGTCTCACAACAGAACATGAGGGGAACTTGGGAAATCTTGTGGAAGAGGGGGAAAGCGGATTGTAGGAGCCAGTGGGGTCAAGGACACTCCATGAAAAACCCACAGAACCAATTAGCTTGGATGCATAGGGGATCACAGAGACTAAACCCACAACCAGGGAGTCTACCCAGGACTGACCTAGGTTTTCTGCACGGATGTTACAGTTGTGTAGTTTGGTCTTCCTGTGGGACTCTCAGCAGTGGGAATAGGGTCTGTCTCTGACCCTGTTGCCTGCTTTTGGGACCCTTTCCTCCTAGTGGGTTGCCTCATCTAGCCTTAGTAGGCTTACTTCAACTTTTCTTAACTGTGACTTCATATGCCAGGGCTGGTTGATAGTCATGGGAAGACTACCCTTTTCTGAAGAGAAGCAAGGAGAATGGGGATGACTGTGTCTATATCAATATCTATCTATCTATCTATCTATATCTATCTATCTACCTATCTATCTATCTATCTATCTATCTATCTATCTATCATCTATCTATCTATCATCTATCTATCATCTATCTATCTATCTATCTATCTATCTATCTATCTATCTATCTATCTATCATCTATCTACCTATCTATTATCTATCTATCTACCTATCTATCTATCTATCATCTATCTATCTATCTATCATCTATCTATCTACCTATCTACTATCTATCTATCTATCTACCTATCTATCATCTATCTATCATCTATCTATCATCTATCATCTATCTATCTATCTATCTTTCATCTATCTATCTTTCTTTCTTTCTTTCTTTCTATCTTTCTATCTATCTATCTATCTATCTATCTATCTATCTATCTATCTATCTATCTATCTATCCATCTATTTATCTATCTCTACTACATACCTACATCTAATCCTATTACTGTTGTGTCTTGTGGGTGCATTATTCCTCTGGTACTGGGTACAGAGCAATTGTAAGAACTCTGTGAAACTTCTAGGTACGAGTGTATGAACTCTACCCGTTCCCTCTCCCCACTGTAAGGCATTTCATCTATGGTCCCTCCCTTTGAGTCCTGAGAGTCTCTCACCTCCTAGGTCTCTGGTGCATTCTGGAGAGTCCCCCCAACCTCCTACCTCCTGAGGTTTCCTGTTTCCATTCTTTCTGCTGGCCCTCAGGGTCTCAGTTCTTTTACCCCACCCAATACCAGATCATGTTCCCCTCTCCCAGGACCCTCCCAAGTCCTTCCCTCCCTCCCCCCTTGTGATTGCTTTCCTCTCCCTCCCAAGTGGGACTGAGGCTTCCTCATTTGGGTCCTACAGCTTGTTGACCCTTTTGAGTTCTGTGGACTGTATCTTTGGTATTCTGTTGCCTTTTTTGTGGCTAATATCCACTTATTAATATCACATACCATGCATGTCCTTTTGGGTCTGAGTTATTTCACTCAGAATGATAGTTTCTAGTTCCATCCATTTGCCTGCAAAACTCAGGATGTCCTCATTTTTAACAGCTGAGTAGTATTCCATTGTGTAAATGAACCAATGGATTAGTATCCATTTTTCTGTCATGGGATATCTGATGCACCTAACCCTCAAGGGACTAGCAGGCCCCAGCAAGTTTAGGGGAGGTGGGATGGGGACATCCTGGTGGAGGCAGGGAGCAGGGAGGAGGTATGGGATGTGGAACAGTCAGAGGGTGGACCTGGAGGGGAATAAAATCTGGAGTATAAAAAAAAAGTAAATAAATAATAATAATTAAAAAATAAATGAGAATGTAGAGGCAGAAGAAAAAAAAAAGATTGTATGAACTTTGAAACCAATCAGCCTGAATGATAATTCTCATCATCCTGACTAGGTAGCACATACCTCCCTTACTTGTCTTTGTTTCCTTGTATATTAATGGTGGTGTTATAAGCTGTTTAGAGCTTATATTGAGTTCACATGTCTGGTCTGGTCTTCTCAGTAGTTTCTGGGTAGAGTATGCTCAGATTATTTCATATCTGAGCCAGAGAGTCTGTGGAAGTTTTAAGGATCTTCTGTCCTAGGCTGGAGAGATGGCTCAGCAGTTAAGAGCACCAAAGGTCTTGAGTTCAAATCCTAGAAACCACATGGTGGCTCACAACTGTCTGTCATGAGGCCTGACACCCTTTTCTGGTGTGTTAAAGACAGCTACAGTGTACTTACATGTAATAATAAATACATCTTTGGGCAAGAGCAAGCAGAGCCAGAGAAAGCAGAGTCCTGAATTCAATTCTTAGCAACCACATGATGGCTCACAACTATTTGTATAGCTACAGTGTACTCATATACATAAAATAAATAAATAAATCTTTTTTTTAAAAAAAAGGATCTTCTTCCCTACTTGCCAAGTTGTTGTCAGTTCTAAAGAAGGTTTGCATAGTAAATACTTTGTGCCTAACACATAAGAACACTCAGTAAATGTCAACTTGTATAGGAATATAGTGTTATAGGGACATTACTATTACAGTAATAATGGCTGGTATTCTTGTGATAAGTACTGTGTCTGTCACACAGTCATATGAGATAGCTGTGGATATAAATTTCCATGAGTGTATCTTTTTCATGTGGTAGAAATTCCATAATGGTTTGTGGTTGCATGTCTTAGTAGAGTTGTAGTTATTCTGATTGAGTTTTAATTAAGACCCAAAGGTGTTTATATAGCTTAAAGTTCTTTGCTCTGTGCTGGGGCAGTCTCTTAGCTAACTATCTAAATTTAGCCTGATGTCTCCGCCCATCCATCTCTCCACAGGACTCTCTTTGCCTGTTTCCAGCTCTACCCATCTCCCTTATTATGTCTCTGCCTGCATCCCTGCCTGGGTCCCTGCTTGCCCCAAAGCCCCAACCCACACTTTCTGCCCCAGTTCTTGTCATCAGCTCTTTATTAGACAAAGAGCAACATTTCAGTTTGAACCAAGCAGCAGCCAAAACAATTCCTGGGGTTTGCTCTTTGGCAGTAAGGGCTGTTTGACCCTCACCATATCGAAGCTTGCTTTTTAATATGATAATTTCAGAATGCCATCTTTTGGGCAGATGTGGGCTAAAGGAGGAGGCATTGGTGGCATAGATAATTGAGACTTACTTTATAGTAAGAACAAAGTGGAGATAGAGCTCCCAAACTTCCAACTACACACTAGATGAAGTCTCCACCTGAAAAAAAACTTATAGAAAGAAATCAGGAAAAGTAAAAAGGGGGCATATTTGTCGTCAGTATTTTATGGGGTTCTTATATCTGCAACCCTTCCAATTCTTATTCCACCTTAAAACCATCTAATCCCTCAACACAAGGAAGAAGAGAAAGAAGGTTAGAGAGGAAAGGGGCACAGTCTTCTTTAGACTACTTCCTGCATACTAGGGGCATCGAGTTCCTAGGGGTAAGATCAAGCTTCACTCTCAGAATATCCCACAAACCAGCAATCCAGCAACCTAGCAATTCAGCAATAGCAAACACAGCAGCAGGAACCACCAACACTGCACCAGCAGCAACAGCAGCAGCATAAGGAGGAAGAGGAGGAGGAGGAAGAGGAGAAGAAGAGGAGGAGGAGGAAGAGGAGTTGTCACAGGCCCTCTTGGGAGTCTCCCTCTCTAGAAAATCCCCAGAATTAAAATATCTACAACTGGCAAAAATCACACCCCTGCTAGGGCAAGAGGCAAATCATAATCACCTGCTGTGACACAGTCTCTTTCCCCACACCTGGGATTAAAACAAAACCATAGTCATAGACCATAGCTGGGTTTTTAAAGAAACCAAAATTCTCACTTCGTGTTGCCATGCAGATTTGGGTGTGGTTCTTAGCTTCTGCATTTCTAGGAAGCTCACAGTTGATGCCAAAGCTGTCAGTACATAGACAACAAGCAGATGGGAGAAAGGCCTCTTAGAGACTGGGAGCAACAAGTCTCTAGAGCAGATCTATCGAAACAACCAGACGGCATGCTAAGTTTTGTAGGCTGTTTCAACTGTGTTGTGAACACCAACACCCACATTGGTGTGACATGAAAGCAAGCAGATAACATGAACAAGTGGGCCCCAGGGTGTTTCTATCAAATGTTATTTATGAAAGCAAGCAGTAGTCACGTTTGTCTCATGCCTTTATCTGCTCTTCTTACAGCTGTGGCCACAGTCCACCACACACCTACTGCAGTATATTGATGGTGTTGAGAGAGCTAATAATACATGTTTTCCCTATGTCTACATTCTTTGCATGTGACTTTGTATAGCTTCTCTTTAGATGGGGCCACCTATTTATGCTTTGCTTCCATCTATGGGAGTTCCCTCTAAATTGCTTTGGCTAGTACTGCATAGTAGGGGTAATCTTGTGCCAGTTACGAGGCCCAGACATCAAGAGGCCTTCCTCCCATCTGCTCTCTTAGATGTCTCCTCCAGAGGAATAAGCCTGCATTTATCAGCAAAGGACGGAGAAGTACAATGAATCCTGAGAGCCAAGGTATCCCAGCAACTGCAGGAAGAGCTGTTGGCAGATGCCTAGAGGAG
The DNA here is from genome assembly GCF_947179515.1 of Apodemus sylvaticus. Taxonomy (NCBI): domain Eukaryota; kingdom Metazoa; phylum Chordata; class Mammalia; order Rodentia; family Muridae; genus Apodemus; species Apodemus sylvaticus. Next base: position 48,059,284 of record NC_067491.1, on the reverse strand, counting down.
TTCAGCCAAGACCAGAACTGCCAAGCTGAACCCCACCTCAACTGCCAGCTCTCAGGATCATGAGAAAATGGAAGATTTTTTTTTTTCATTTCATGCTATAGAATTTGGGTTGGATTGTTAAGCACTAATAGCTAACCTATACACCTACTACATGATAACGAGTATCAAGAATCTTCTAAACTAACCTAGTATTCCATATTGTATCCAATTTATAGACAGGCAGCTAAGGTCCAGCTAGGAAACCTCCATGGTGCAGAACAGGAGGTAGGTGACAGCTGGAATTCTAATTAACTTGGCCTCTTATCACTGATCTGATGTTGTCACTGGTGCGGTTCTTTTCTACTGTTCTCACCCTACACACATAGACAGGCAGACACAGACAGTCAGACACACACACACACACACACACTTTCATATATACACAACCTCCACAGCACATTTGACAGTCACAGTTCTAGATAGTTCTAGATTGGAGTGGTGGTGGAAACTAATACTGCAGCTTAAAGAGTTTTATAAAGAGTAGTCTTACAAGTGTTTCTCTCAGGTCAGGTAACCTGGGTTACATGTTAAAGCATCACAACTTAGTCTTTAATATAGTCGATTCACGAGCTGACTGGCTCTGTAAGGAGTACTGACCCTAGTCTACTGATTTAAAACTTTTAAGTATCTGGCACTTCTTTGAAAGAGATACTAGCATACTCTCTGTAGCTCCCAGGTGTTAAGGAAGTGCCTCTCCCTAGATCCCCAACCTAGGGCATGTGGCTAGGTCTGGCAGGTCTACAATCCTTTTCCTAAGTATATGCTCTGGTCTTACAGATTAAGTGAAAGGTTGATTTTCTTCTTTCCTGCACAAGGACAAACTTCATGAGATGGTGACTAAAAATGCTCTTCAAATTAAGTCTTCACATACACATACACACACACACACACACACCAAAAAAAGGTGAAAAGGAGAAGAAAAAAGCAGGTTCATTCAGAGAAATAGACCACTTTATTCCTTAAAAAAAAATAAACCAATTGTACATTACTAATTCTCCTAATGATAGGGGAGGCCCTTTATAGAAGAACCAGTTTCATATAAAATATTCTAAGAAAGAAATGAAATCTTGGTCATCAAAGACCCTCTGTGATTCTTACTGAGCAGTAGGTACCCACTGCTGCTCTATTGGGGAGGATGACTGGGTTTGCAGTTTAGTGAACTGAGACAATCACAAATACCATCCGACTGCAAATCTACAACTCAGTCATTAGCGAAGTCACTTGCAGGTGATAAAGTGGAGCAGACTCACTGGCTCGGGTAGAGGTGGGGCAAACCAATGACATGTTGAGTTCAGAGTGAGCATATTCTGAAGTGTGCTTGTTTCTCTTAAGCTATTGGGAGAATAAGATTTCCAGCTGAAGAATTCATTCACCTAGAAAAAAAACCCCAACAATTTATCATCTCAATGCATGTTTAGAACCTCTCTATTAAAATAATATTTTGACATGAAAAGTCAAAACCAGCTGTATACTTAGGATATGTACCAACTCCTCCATTAACATAACAGATGATGGGAGTCTAAAACCTGACAGCTAACCGGGATACTTAAATGTATTTGTTTATAGACAAAAACTGACTAAGTGCTTGGAAAACAGGAGTTCCTAATGGCAGAACACTTCAATTATTGGTATTGGAAAGTCTATACTGGCAGCAGAAAGACTGGTCTTGTATTCGACTGGAAATATTTCTTTGTTCGACCTGCAAGGTTGTTTCTAAATAGTTTTGCCAGTGTAAGGTACCATCAGAGTGGACCTGATGATCTCGAACTTGCCATTTCCCTTCTCTCGATGACTTTACCATCAATGACTTAACCAGTTTAAAATACCATACTGGAGGAAGTGGGGACAAACCTAGCAACATGGGAAATGAGACTTGCCTTGTGGCAAAGCCTGACATGGGTGTGAACTGAATTGTCAAACTGATTCAAGTGGTTTTTAGAACAACAACCCGGAACAGTTCTATAACAATTAGTTTAGTAGTGTCAAAGGGTTTATGGAAATCTATTCCTGCTCCAGAATTAGTTGGTTCTAATCTAAAATACTCATTGTATTTTATACACACAGATATACTCAAAGTGATTCTTAGTTAAGTTAAAGCCACGGATGCTCCCGCATTTGAACATAGACACTTAAGTATTCTTTTAGCATTTATCTAGTGACCCCCTTCTTTGGTAGCACCACATAATGACTGAGATTAACTTCTGAGCTTCAAGGTACGTAATACATCAGTAGAAGAAAGATATATCTTCACAAAAACATCACAGGAAATGCGAAATATGGCCATTCGCAATGGAGAGAGATAAAATAAATGCTATTAATGTTCAGAGAAAGGAGGAACCTGGGAGGGCCCTAAAAAGGAAAACAAAGTTTACCTATCCATACTGGAATGTGGAGCTGTGCCTTAGAGAAGTGTTTAATGCGTACAAAGGTAAGCTGGATCGGTCAGGAGAACAAAACAAGGCTTAAGCAAGGTTGCATGAGTGGTTTTTGGAAATATAAGTATAAGCGGTACCGAGACTTGCGATCTGTGATCTTGTGGTCCACACAGAAGCGGGCCCGCATGACCAAATTGCCCATGATGTGCTGAGTAATTTGGTTTTGTTAACCATTGTGTGAAGAAACACATGACCAACACAGGAAAGCTTTTGACAGTCTTCTTGATTCTTCATTGGGCGCAGTTCACAAACCAGAAACCATTGGCATAGCAAATCTCTAAAACAGCATCATGACACATTGTAGAACAGTAGAAAAACTTCACTGACAGAATCGGTCCAGTGGGCATGGACGGAACACCCTCGCTGACCAGCAGAGGAGGCAACTACAGATTGCTGCACCACTATAACTTCACAGTCTTGGTAGAGAAAGTTTTTGGAGTCAGTTTAAAAGAAGATATGTCATCACCCGTGGTGGAGGGAGGCAGGGATGAATCTGTGGACCAGTCTTACCACATACTGGATGCATGTGTCATACATTTGAACAGACTCACAGAATATACAAAAATCAAAAGTGAATTTCTCTTGTAAACTTGGCTTTCAGGGACAATGATGTATCATTGAAGATTCAGCAATTATAACACATATACTACTCTGGGTGCTTCGTGGATGCTGGGTAAAGTTATACATGTTTGAGAGCAGAGGATATATTGTACAATGTCTGGGTTTTTTCTGCCCAGCTTTGACATCAAATAATAAGGTCTGTGAAGTGTAGAACTCATTAAAAATAGCACATGACAGACCACAGTGAAATTAAGGAGTGGTAACCAAAATGGATATGATTTTAAAATTCTATATAGTTTCTAATCTAAAACATGCATCTAACTATTTCATCAATTATAGAAGGAACTAGAGTGGCAATTATATTGTGAATATTATATGTTCATATTATATGTTCAATATTATATATATATATATGTACACACACACACACACACACACACACACACACACACTGTTATTTGTCATTTTGACTGTATTTTATTATTCTCTCCCCTAAGGTATCCATCCCCTGTAGCCCATTTCTTGGTTCCAGGTTTCTACATGTGCTTTGGATTAAACATAGAAAAAATCGAAGGTATGAAGCTATGACCCACATTTGAGAAAGAATATATCATGTACACCTTTTGGGGCCCGCATGACCTCACTCAACACCATTTTTGCCATGAATTGAGGTAGTGCTGGAGCTAAAGCCCCTGCTTGTAAACCAAGGCCTTTCTCTAATGGGAGCTAAGAAGGGAGAGACGGCCTTGAGCAGCTCTTGTGGGAGATCAACATGAAGTGCACTGTGATCGGTGGGAAGTGTACAGACTTAGTCAGGGTTTCTATTGCTGCGGGGGAAACACAGAGACCAAAAAGCACGTGGGGGAGGAGAGGGTTTATTTGGCTTACACTTCCATGTTCATCACTGAAGGAAGGACAAGAACTACATCAGGGCGGGAACCTGGAGGCAGGAGCTGATGCAGGAGACATGGAGGGATGTTGTTTACTGTCTTATTCCCCCTGGCTTGCTCAGCCTGATTTCTTATAGAACCCAGGATCTCCATCCCAGGGATGGCACCTCCGCCCCACAATAGGCTGGGCCGTCCCTGATTGATCATTAATTGAGAAACATTTTACAGCTGGCTCTCATAGAGGTATTTCCTCAGCTGAGACTCCTTCCTCTCTGGTGACTCTAGCTTGTGGTAAACTGACACACAAAACCAGCCAATACATGTATCAGCGATGGTGGGGGATGAAGGCAGCTCTCCTTCCCTTCAGGTTCTTCAAAGAACATAGGAAAATTTCTAGGCAATAATCCCACTTTAATCTTTATGGTTAAGTGCTAGAATAGACATAATGGGAGAATGCAAGAGAAAACCGAAAACTGTAGCAAGCTGAACATGGGATGCTGACTGCTAGGAAGGTTTTTAGGGCAGCCAGCAGATTTGCAGGATGTTTCCAGGGGGCAGTTGTCTGGGCGAGCAGCACATGATTTAAAATGCCAACATAAAATACAGTGGTGTGTACATATTTCTACAGTCACTTGTCATGCTAACTCTGCCTCTCTGTGACTTTTCTCCCAAGTTACCTCGGCATTCACTTAGCTCTAGGAGAAGTAAGAGTAGTCTTTCCCGAGTTGGTGGATGGGCTCGGCTGTTGCTGAAGATGTTAAAAATACGAGCAAACCTGCTAATCATTGCCAACAAAGAGGCTTAATCCTGGCTGACAGGCGATTTGTTTTGCAGCCTTTAGTGCAACAGAGAGATTGGAGTTTATAAAAAGAGGTAAACAGTCAGTTAGAGATTAGAAGCCCAGAAAAGGGAATGAGCCCTCTCCCCCGCAGACCACACACTGATAGGGAATCTCCCTTGAGCAATTGTTCCTCAGCGGTTCACCACGTTTCTCCTCCCTCCCAAGCTGGGCTTCTCCACTGCCCCTCCCTCTACCACTAAAGGCTTGATTGGCACTTGTCACTGCTGACAGAGAGGACACAGCCCCAGGAAGGAGGACGGGGTTGGGCGAGGCAGGCCCTCAAAAGCCCCAGGAGTCAAAAGATGATTCGGTCTTTCTGCTTGTGTTTTGTCTCTCTCTCTCTAAATTATTCAAATCTGGGTGGCATCTTGGATAAGTGGCATTTTGACACAGCTTAAGGGATTGTCTCACTAACACTATTGAGCCAAAGCTGCCATCCTTTTAAAAATGTAAAAAGAGAGATCTTTACTATAATCTGATATGTCTACAAATGGAAGACAGTTACATTCAAAAACTTAAAATATTTTGATCAATTATATTTATTTTTTCCTTACTGTTTCGTTTGATCCATCTAAGAGTGATCTTTATTAGCTAAAAGAAAGGGAAAAGTTCTTATTTAAGTCTCTTTTAGGAGTATCAAGGGCAGCTAGGTGCCTGTTGGGTGCTTGCCAGACATTGCAAGGTTGTAAGGCAGCAGGTAAAGAGTGAAAGTATGGAATTTTCTAGATCAAAAAAGTTTATCACTGTTAAAAAACACCTTGAGTGTGGAATCTGTAAGAAACTAGGCCTGGGGTTTTTCATGTCCTAATTCTAGCCCAGATATCCCATTCTTAGCTGTGGGCTCTTGGAATAGTCACGACATAGCCCTAGACTATATTTTCCCCATCTGGCAAACATGGAAGAAAACAGACTCCATCTTCCTCTGATTTTAGCATCATGGAATTAATCGTTGAATTATTTTTACACTCTTCTTTTGAGTGCAACATTACCTTTGTGAATGAAGACACTTAACCGGAACTTAAAATATGTAGTTGGCTTCTCTCACAACTTGTTCATGCCTTGGCAACAGGTTTCTACTTGACATCACTGAGGTGGGATGACAGACAGGTTGGAACAGACAGGAGTAAGAATTTCCTGACTCTCATTGTCAAAGAATTCAGTCTTCTACTTCTGTTGTCTTACTTCTGAAGTCTTATTTATTTATTTAATCTGCAGATGGCAACCTAGGTTTTTGTTTCCGGAATAGTGGGGTTTGCAGTAAGTTTCATGCAGAAAGATCTTCTCAAAACTGCTAATAAAACCAACAGGGCACAGTGGCTGTTTAGTTTCTTAGGTAAAGGATAAATGGTGTGGTTACAAAAGCTACAGCAGAGCCCCTCTTTTAGTGGACTGTTAATATTTAAGGCTCATAATAGCTCTGCGTTTTTTTTTTTCTTTTCTTTTCTTTTTCTTTTTTTTTTTTTTTCAAGACAGGGTTTCTCTGTGTAGCCCTGGCTGTCCTGGAACTCACTTTGTAGACCAGGCTGGCCTCGAACTCAGAAATCCGCCTTCCTCTGCCTCCCAAGTGCTAGGATTAAAGGCGTGCGCCACTGCCCAGCCAGCTCTGCGTTTCTTGTTGTCCTTTCTTATTTCCTGCTTAGCTTTGCTCCCAGGTTTAATGAAATAAAAAGACAGAATAGCCAAGAAATATGCAACTAAAGCAATGAATAATGATTACATAGCATCTAGGATAAATGTATAGCAAGTAGCTACTTACTATTTATCTGAAATGCAAATTAAACTGGGCATTTGGTGCTTTACCTGACAACTCCTAAAAAGTCTTCAGCTTACCTTTCAGAAGCTGGACAGTTCTGCTCTTGCCAGAGTTTTAGTATTAGTCTTGAGTACAATTGAGTCCATGAGAAAATTATGCATATATATTTAATTGTGACAAGTGTGTTTATTTACACACTTAAAGAAACATATGTTGATGTCAGCCAGATGTTGGAAGCTGAGCAAGGTTCTTATGGTACAAGCTGTTCTTCTGTAGTTTATGGTCTAGCAAAAAGGAAGCAGACATTTGAAAGGAATTCGAAGTTAGGAAGGGCTTAATTCCTACTATTATATAGCCCATTATGAAAACATATGATCCAAGGCGTCTATTTCACAGAAGTATCTTCCCCTGTGTTGGGTGGAAATTAGGATATGGAGCCCTGGGGAAGGGACATCTAAGAAAGCCGGGTGCTGAAAGATAGCAGACCCAGTGTGAGAACAAGAGGTAGGTGCTGACAAAATATGGAATTTGTTTCCATTTATATCTCTCCAGAACCATCCGTTCTGTAATAGCGTCATGACTGGTTAGTAGGCTTTCATACTAAACTCTTCTTTTTTAAAAATTCTTTTCCTTTTTTATTAGATAATTTCTTTATTTAAATTTCAAATGTTATCCCTTTTCCTGGTTTTAATTTCAGAAGTATAAATGACAAACCGGTTCCTTCAGCACTGAGTCCAGCAACAGGAGAGTTGATATCCCACCTTAACAAACTCCAGGGAAGCTAAAATTCTAATAGCTTAACAGCAAAGTCTGGACCTTCAAAAAAAATTAGCATGCTTTTTCACTCATTGAGGAGTCAAAATATGTGTGAAAAATGGCATAATCTTTAAATTCCCAAGGATGATTGGGAACAGTGAGAACAAGAGTAGATGGGTCAATAGTTTTAGGGATCTGGGATAAAATATTTCTATCTCTAATCAGAGCTTTGGTGTTAAAATCTCTGCTCTATCACCTTCTTGCACATTCATATGCAAGTTATTGTAAGAGTGTAAGGAATATACTGATATAATTGGTATTGAAATCTACTGTGTTGGGGGCCCTTTCAAACAACTCACACACAGTAAGTCACTTAATGCTAAGTGGTCTTATCCTCAATCTTTTCACCTAAAATTAACCAATGAATAGAGTTTGCCTCCTAAAGTTGTCATGAGACTTCTGTAGGATGAAATCAAACCACCCAGATAAAGCAGGAACTTTTCATAGCATTGATGAAGGCTGCCTAGTTCTTTGTTCATAACCTTCAGGATTTGTACCTTGTTCACTAACACTTTCAGATAGTACAAGAAGCAGCCTCTGTCCAGGGTTCTGAGACTGTATCACAGCACTGAAGCAATCATTCCACGTTACCTCTAAGTGTGTGTGTGTGTGTGTGTGTGTGTGTACTCATTTTCTACATTGGAAATCTCAGATCACTATGGAAATGTCCAGAAAAATAAAAGAAGACTTTTTCATTATCTTCCGGCAGCCCTTTCATCTACACACATAACAGGATTAGTTGAACATTGCTTATTTTGAGGCTAAACACCTGAACCGCCTGTCACAGTCTACAGCCTGACTTAGGTCCAAATGTGAGGCGCCTTTGCCTGTGCCTTCTGTTTCTGTGTAGCAGCAGAATAGCTAAGACAGACTCAGGAGTCCAAGAAAAAGCACTTCTTAAACTACAGAAGCCTTGAAATTTAATATTTTGTAGACTCCAGTTTCAATCCCTGTGCTCAACATTAGGCAATCAAAGGATGTCTGTGATGTAAATACGCAGAAGCCTACACTGTCAGCATCAGCCTGAGCGCCCAGCACAGTGTGATCACTAATTATCTGAGGCCAAAAGCACTCTCAGCATTTTCCCTGGCCAGTGAATTCTAGGGAGAGGAAAAAAAGAACATTTAAAGGTGGTTAAATATATTAAGTGAGTGGTGTGGTGGACGGGAGTACCAGAATTTCTTGGGGTACAGGGGGGGGTGCTATGGTAGCTTTGATAGAGAAGATGTGAGCAATGAGTTTCTGACTCAGGACAAGAGCTTGTCTGCAGAAGTAGGAAAGGCTGTGATAAAGGGGAAGAGGGCCAGAGACAGAGAGAGAGGAGACACACACACAAGAGACACAGACACACAAAGACAGACAGAGACAGAGAGAGAAGAGACACACACACAAGAGACACAGACACACAAAGACAGACAGAGACAGAGAGAGAAGAGACACACACACAAGAGACACAGACACACAAAGATAGACAGAGACAGAGAGAAGAGAAAGAGAGAAGGAGGGAGAAAGAGAGACAGAGATATACACATACACAGACAGAGACAGACAGAGGTAGGACAGAGGGACAGACATAGAGAGACAGAGGGAGAGACAGAAAGATGAGAGGGGGAGAGAGGAGAGAGGGAAAAAGAGAGGGTCAGAGAGATAGATAGAGAGTGGAAGAAGTAGAAGAAGAAGAGGAGGAGGAGGAGGAGGAGGAGGAGGAGGAGGAGGAGGAGGAGGAGGAGGAAGAAAAGAGGAAGGAAAGAGAAGAGAGAGGGACACAGAGAGAGTTTTCCAGGAGAGCCGTTTCCCAGCATTCTCAGTTCTGGTTTATGTTCCACAGGCAATGAAGAACTAATGAAGGCTGACCACTTTCACACATGAAGTGATGCCCAGTGATGTGTGACCCATTCTGGCGAGGGGAACGGCAGTAGGAAGACAATTACACTCAATGTGGGGGAAGCAACTTTCCAAATATTGAGTACTTCTAGTACATCTCTGGGTTGAGAGGTTTAAATTTCCATTAACCTAGAAAAGGTCTGAGCTGTGGGTAGGTTTTTGGCTTGGCCTTCGGGGAGACTTGACAGGGTCTGCAGCTTTGTCTCTCTATCTGAACCACAGTGCCAGAATCTAATGTTAGTTTAGCTAGAGCAAAGGTTCTCACTGGAGGGAAGAAGAAGAGCAAGGTCGTCTGTTTAGCTATCACTGGTGCTTTACCAGTGTCCAGTGAGCTCCTGCTTATCACACAGGTCCCATCTGTGCACTCAATAAAAGCAGGGGGTCTCCACTGGGGAGAAGCCATATCATCATCGCTTGTCCAGTAGGTGTGGGAGACACGGTCTGCAAAAATGAGCTTTGTGGTCCCCCTTTAAAGCAGGGGCCATTTAAACCTTGCTGCCTTCTAACAAAATGTAGACGGTAAGCCTTCTTTCAGGTAAGGAAGTGCTCAAAATCCCATGTTCCCCCTTGCTAGTCTGTGTTCTAGATGTTGCAGATTTTCATCCCGCCCAAGAGGCAACATGGTAACACCAGACGTACCATGTATGGTGAAAGGCTGATTGAAGAATGGTTGCCATCTGGATTACCAACCCTCAGATTCAGAGCTTTAGGGTACCCGGCCCTGCAGAGCAGACACTTTTATCCAGGATTATGCCTTCTCTGTGTGGTATCTGAGACAAATATATCTGGAGGGCAATATTTAAGTGATTAGTGACTGTTGCCTTTCAGGAATATTTACATTAGCCACGATATTAGTGTTAGTGCCTGCCATAGTCTTGTATCTGTATCTTGTATCTGTAAACGTGTCAGTACTAATGCTAGTATCAATATTTGTGTTAATGAGGCAAAAACAAAAACCTAGAGCTGTGTTTTCACACAAGTCAGAGTCTGAGAAATGTGTATTCCCTTCCACTGAAGTTTTGTCTTTCATTATGGGGAAAAATTAGTACTGTCTATTCCATGCAGTAAGTGTTTATTAAGACTCATCTTTCTGTGTGTGAATCTTACTCAGAAGGGGAAACAAAATAGTCATCAGAGGTAGGTGGAAGGAGAGAACTAGGTTGGAGAGGGGGTGAGGAGAGGTTTGGAATGGTGATCAGGTGTTGGAGGAGGGGTGGCAAGAGAATGGACATCGGTGGGAGGGAGAGGGGAGGGGATCTCTGGGACTAGCTGGAGGCTTGGGAAGGGAGATACAAGGAGTCTATGGGGGAGACCCTAGCTGAGATTCCTAGCAGCAGGGGGATTTAGAGACTGACTGAAGTGGCCACCTCCTGTAGCCAGGCAGGACTTCTAGTGGAGGGAGAGGAACATTATCCTACCCACAAAACCCTTCAACCCCAAATTTTTCCTACCTACAAGATGCACGGGGTAAAGATGGAATAGAAGCTGAGGGAATGGCCAACCAGTTACTGGCCCGACTTGAGACCCATACATGGGTCTTGCAGATAGAAGCCTCGCATAATCATCTCCTGAGAGGTTTTATCCATCAGCAGATGGACACATATGTAGAGCCCCACAGCCAACGTCAGGCAGTGCTTGTGGAGTCTTGCGGAAGAGTGGGGGATAGAACTGTATGAGCCAAGAGGGTCAAGGACAACATGGGAAGACATGAAAAGTCAGCTACCATGGGCCCATGGAGGCTCACAGAGACCGACTCACTAACCAAAGAGCGTTCGGGGGCCGGACCTAACCCTGCTCCTCCCCATATTCCTAGTAGATGTGCAGCTTGGTCTTCATGTGGGTCACCTAACAATTGGAGTCAGGGCTGTCTCTGACTCTGTCGCCTGCCTTTGGATCCCCTTCCCCTAGCTGGACTGCCTACTTGGGCCTCAGTGGCAGAGGATGTGCCTAGTCCTGCTGGAACTAGATGTCCCAGGGTGCGGTGGTATCCAAAGGGGGACGGATCCCCCTTCTCTGAGGAGAATGGGAGAGGGTAATCAGGGGAGGGGGGTTGTAAAGGTAGGAGTGAGAGGAGAGAAGGGAGGGGGCTGCGATTGGGATGTACTGTGAATAAAAAAAATCAATTATGAAAAAAAAAAAAGAAAAGACTCATCTCCCTGAATTAAATCAATGCTGCCATGCATCATTTGGAATTTTAGGAAGAGTTTTGGTTTAGAAGAATGCTGACTGGGTGGATTAAAATCCAGGAGGACAAGATTTAGCCATGTGCAGAAGAGAGAATATTTTCTTGATAAGTTTGGTCTGAGAAAATAGTGAAGTCAGAGACCAAGGCTAGGGATCTGGGTGTGACCTGAAAATGAATGAGGCAAAGGAGAAAACAGATTTTTTTTTTGAGACAGTTATGCTAGGTTCCTGTCTGCAAACATGTAATCATTGATTCTAGCATCCAGCATCAGTGGGAGCACCCCTACTAACATAGGCTGCCTGGAGGAGCTACCTGTTTACAGAACAAGATGTGTTCTATCAGTGATCTTCTTTCTCAGGTCAACAGCAGCAGTCTCGTTTCTCAGGTCCACCCTTTAAAGTAACAATGAATCAATTTGGTTTGTTAAATAGCTAGGTCACTTGTTTTGAGCTCACATCAGCCACAGACTGAGCCATTGTTCTCCTTAAAGACTACACAGGATACTATCAACCCACTTTACAGGAGACTACACCAAGGCACACAAATTTACCGGCCTTCACTCAAGTAAACAATCCCGACAGAACCAAACTGGAGCACAGGAGATCAGATACCAGAATCCATTCAAGATTATCCTTATTTAGGATCAGGCAGAGACCTTTTTAAATTTTCTTATTATAGGAAGGTTAAGTGATTTGCTGAACACCACTAGCAGGCTTCTAGCTGGGCTTGAATTGCTACGGAACAGGCATTTGTAGACTCAAAGGAAGCTTGCATGCTTCAATCATATGTGTACATGTTGTCAACACCGCCTCAATGTCACCAAAACAGAGTTCATTCTGGGAGGACTAGTTAGCACTCCTTTATCTTCCTTTCAGGAATTTTTGATCAACACTGCCCTTGATTGTTGCAAAATTGTGCAACTAACCTGAAGTTTGGTGAAAGCATTCTAAGTTTCTATAGCCTTTCTCTCACTGTTGGGTAAATGACTTTAATCATAGTCATTTAAGATTAAGATGAACGTAATATAGATGCATATATATGCATATCCTATATGCATAGATTGCACATGCATTCACAGATATTATATATCTAATAAGTAGAACACTAAATTATCAAAGGTGTGGGATGAAATCTGAGGTCAGATATTTGCTGTTAGGTTCAGGAAGAGTGTCTTTCAGAAGCCATATATGCCTTGCTTTAGGATGGGCAAATAGGTGTTAAGGGCAAATATTGTTTTTACAGATATATTTCAGTTATTAAATGGGGATGGAATAACAGAATTAACTCCCTGCCTCAAAGGTTCAATGGATAGAGATAACAGTTGCTGGTGGCCACTCACATTGCGTTAGAAGAAACAACTGGACCTCAGTCACGACCCTTCTGTTTGTTCTCCTGGCTCTCCCATTCTGTAATGCTAAATCTTCACCAGGTGAACCACTTTACCAAACATACAAAATGGGAGGAACCACACTTGAGGGACGCAGCCATCAAAACTCAGAAGATTTGCCCTATTATAGAACAAGCGTTTTGGACAAAGAGTGTGTGTGTGTGTGTGTGTGTGTGTGTGTGTGTGTGTGAGAGAGAGAGAGAGAGAGAGAGAGAGAGAGAGAGAGAGCGAAGATGGCTTAGTTAAAGGCACCTGCCCGAGAACCCCATGATCTAAGTTCAGGCTCTGGCATCACATGGTGGAAAGAGAGACCATACCCCCAGAAACTGTCCCTCTGATTGTCATCCATATGCCATGTCACACACAATAAATAAGTGTAATGAGATAGAAAAAGGAGACAATCAGAAATTTAATTAACAATTAATTTATTAAATTTACTTAAATTTATAAAATTTATAAATTTATTAAATTAAATAAATTAACAAATTAAATAATAAATTTATTAAATTTATTAAATATAAAAATTAAATTGACAATCAGAAAAATGGAGATAAATATCATGTTTGTGGGCTAAAAGACCTCAAGTGGTTAAAGTGGTACTATCCAAGCTGATAGCTTACATTAAATACAATCCAGGGGCTGGAGAGATGACTCAGAGGCTAAAAACACATACTGTTCTTATAGATAACCTAAATTCAGTTCTCAGAATCCATACCAGGTTGCTCACAAACACCTGTAACTTCAGCTCTAGGAGATCTGACACCTTCTCTTAGTCTCTGTGGGCACCCATTCACACAAATAAAACAAAATAAAATAAAATAAAATAAAATAAAATAAAATAAAATAAAATAAAATATAAAAAATTTAGATAATACAATCCTATGTTGTTGGTTGTAAAACTAACTTTTAAGGACTAAGCCATCTTTCCAGCCTTTTATTTTGATATATCTATCAGTTTTACCCAGTAGAATGGCACTGGGTCTATTAACCACTCCAGGGCAGCTCTCATGTTTAGGACTAGTTGACCAACAAATAATGGACTACAGTCTTTTGTGCACTTTCGTTTGGTGGCAGGTTGATAGGCTTGTTGTTGTTTGTTGGTTTTAATGGGCCATTGTAGTTTGTTTTCTAGATTTGTATGGTTTGTTGTTCTATTGGGTTTTTGTTTTGTTGAGAAAGAACTTAAAGTTGGGTGCATAGGGAGGAAGAGAGGATCTGAAAGGACTTGGGGGAGGGAAAGAACATAACCAAAACATATTTAAAATTAAAATATATTTAATTTTATATAAAATTTTATATAAACAATATATAAAATATATTGTTTTAAATAATAAAAATAATAGAACTATTTTTAAAAATACAATTTAAGTTTATGATTCTAATCTGATTTAAATATATAATTGATGGGCTGATTCTAAAATGCACAATAAAACCGAAGGCCCTAGATTAGCCCCATCTTCAACAACAACAATACAGAAAAAGGGTGCACTTAGAAATTTTGTATTACTTGATTTCAAGGTCAACCTGTGATAATTAATCTTGATTGTCTAATTTACCAGAGTTAGCATCTCCCAGGAGTCTGTGTGTTTATCCCTCTTGAGGGGTTTTCAGAGACATTTAACTGTGAGAAGACTCACCCTGACTATGGGTAGTATCACTACACAACATGTCTAGCTGAAAGGAAGAGATTAAAGAGAAAAGGAAATGCCATTGAAGCCTTGACTTATCAAATAATAACACTTTCCTACATAAAAGAACATAATTTTTTTTGACATTGATTTACCCATGAAGAAAAAAGCACAAAATGGCAGAGGACAGTGCCATGTCTCCTATTGGGAAGGTTGGAAGCCCTGAGGCAGGCCTTCTTCTTGCTACAGCTAAGGGATGCTCTTACTGTTCTGATGGACTGCATGCACCCTTGAGCTACCAGTGAGTCAAAATGCTTCCTTGTGTAAGTTGTTTTCATCGGGCATTTTGTCGTAGCAGTGATAAAATTAAAGCATAGACTACTAAAAAGCTACAACAATCAAGACATCATGGTCCACAGATTAAATCACACAAATCACACACAGAAATATGGAACCTAATGAAGTTAAGGAGACCTATATCATATGGTCAAATATTTAAAGGCATTCACGATAAAGAAAACTGTTATATGTGACTACAATTATAGAAAAAAGAAAAATATTACCCTTCATATTGTTCAGAAATTTTAATTCAAAATGAACCAAATAAGTATGAGCGCTACAACCACACTTCTGAACAGCTATGTAGAAGAAAGTTTTTGTAACATTGGGTCTAGGCAAAGGTTCCTTAAATGGATTAACAAATTATTCATCAAGAGAAAATGTCAGGGAAGAAAAGGAGTGAGATAAGATTAAGAAAAACCTAAAACTCGCACCTTGCCCTGGCACATGCACAGTCTGCAACTGCTGTGTGACCTCCTGTTCTGCTCAGCTACACTGTCCGACACTCGACGTGCCTGGGAAGGAGCAGCTTCAACTGCAGAATCGCTTCCATCAGATTGGCCGCTGTGCACGTCTGTGGAAGCCTTTTTCTGAGTGCCAACTGATGCAGGCGGACCTGGTCCCCTGTGAGTGGTGCCATCCTGGGCTTAGGCTATATGAGGAAGAACATGGGCTTGAGAGCAGGTCAATAAACCCCGTTCTTCCATGGTCTCTGCTTCTGTGTGCAACCTGTAAGCCAAATAAAGCATTTCTTCCCCAGTTTGTTTTTAGCCCGTGTTTATTACAACCACAGGAGACCAAATGAGGACACTTTCACTCTTAAAACATAGCTGCTTTAAAAATTGCACTTTTATTACGATCTCCTATTGTTTCTGAGGGGCAATACCTGAAGAATGAGTCATTATAGATGTCTATACTCATAAGGACTTGTCTTCAAAGGACTTGTCAAGCTGCCATGGAGGACTGTGAATCTCAAGTCTTAGCCTTGAGACTCTCAAAGCGGAGAACTGGCTCATTATTCCAGTAGTTAATGGCAGGAATAGGGTTTTCATGTTGCAGTACAAGGTCCCCTTCATAGGGTCCCTGAAAGTTAGCATCCTCTAGAATAACTCATCTGAGAGACACAAAACTTGAGATATAAGCCATACATTTGTTTCATAAATTAAAATTTAATATTAAAGGGACACTTCCAAAATTCTTGTGTTAAAACCACAATTATGTATAACCACAAATATGGTAACATAACCTAATTATGTTACCACATAGGCAAGAATAAAAAAAGCTTTAGGAGAAAAAATAGAGTTAAATGGGGGGGGGTAGGGGAGGGGGAACACTCAGAGTTCTTTACAGAGAGACAGGTTGCTAGATGTTAATTGTCAGTTGGTAGATGTTTTCAGTTAGAATCTAGAAATACACAGCTTTCTCTGTACCTGTGGGTTTCTGTTGTTTTATTTTGTTGTTGTTGTTTTAAGGACTGCGGTATGTTAGAGTAAGATGAGGACATAACAGGAGAATGAGATCCGTGTCTTGGAATGTATTTCTTATAAGAGGCAAATGGACTTCTTGGTTCTGCTATGGTTAACAACCATAAGCAGTTCCAGGGCAGTGGCTCTGCCAAACAAAAGAGGAAACAGCTTCTGGGTGATGGGGAAGCCAGCAGGACAGACAGTCAAAGCAGATGTAGCCAGGTACTTTGTAGACCAGGCTGGCCTCGAACTCACAGAGATCTGCCCGCTTCTGCCTCCCAAGTGCTGGAATTAAAGGCATTCGCCACTAACAATTAGTTACCTTTAAAGAACCAGCTGAGAACAGCCAGTGCAGAGAGCCACTACCGTTTGCCTAAACACACTTATTCCATTTCTCGTATGCTACCATGTGTATGCGGGACTTGAATAAGAATAAAATATAATGTCTTTAGCAAAGTCACTCTTTGGAGGGGGGTAAGAGCAGAGATTCAATGTGGAGAAACAGTCTTTCCAGCCACATATAGAAGGTGTTGTAACTGAGGAGTCAGGCCAGGCCTGATGGGTTGATGGCCCTGTGTGATGTGGGAAAGCAAGGACTGGGTCATCGTGTGAGAACTTGGAGGTTGACTAAGAGCACAGAACCCTGGGTAAAGTCACTTCTGGAATGAAAGATTCTCTCAGAGCTTTTCTTTGAAAACCTTGACACAGTGCTAGGCTTCATGTGGGTTGGACTCAGCTACTTTAGCCATGGCCAATGTCGGGAGCTTCCAATATCATCTCTTGTTATTCTTGCCCACTAGGGATGGCGTGGCATAAGTCAGCAAACTGACGTCAGAGACAGACATCGTGTAGGAAGCGTAGATAATACTCATTTAAAATAACAGTTTGCCAACTGCTGGCTAAGTTTTTCAGGACAAAGAATGGCCCTTCACTCAGTCTTTGTTAATGTGACAAGGTAGAACAGGCTAGCCTTGTACTTATGATCCTTCTGACTCAGTTTCCTAAGTGCTAAGACTATATAGGTTTGTACACTACATCCCAGTTATAGCAGCAGTCTTGTTTTCTGATTCCCCCCCCCCCCAACCCCCCGTCCCAGGCTCTTCAGTGAAGGGGCATTTGTTTCTTGAAAAAAAAAAAAAACAAAGAATATATTGAAAACTACTGATATTTGAGGAAATTTAAAAATCGACCTTGTTGCACAGTATTTAAGTCACACCATTGCTTTAAATGTACATGTCAAGGTGAGGGAAAGAATCTTTCAGATTCAAGGAGCTTTGTTCTCACAAACCAGTCTGGGGCACCTCATTAGCCATGTGCTGGGAGGATTGCTCATCAAGTCACCCCACATTTTTACCAAGCTGAGAAGCCCCCCCCCCCCCCCCGCCCAAAAAAAAAAGGAACAGTTCATCTTGGTGAAATCCGGTTTAAACTGTTAGCAGTTGGTCTAGTCTCTGATAAAGCGACTTTTCGTTTTGTTTCTATGAAAATGAGGAGATTAGACAAACGGAGAAAGGGCTTGTGAGGCTAGTTCTTCAGTTCTAGAGTAGGGCTTTTCATACCAGGAGCTCTGAGCTCGTTTTACATCACACAGCATTCTGCCTTGCCACCTGCTTAAGGGGACAGGCAAACTGAGCAAACGTTTAACTGGGGTGGGGAGAGGCTCAGGGAGGAATGAAAGGAAAGATTAAAGTGGGAAATACAAACTCATTTTCTTCTGCAAGAAGGTGGGTGATGAAATTGCTATTTGTTGTTCTAAGTGTTTTCCTAAATCGAGCCTACAAAATTGTGTTTAAGTCTCCCCTCCCCCCCCGAAAAAAAGTCAATCTTCTTTCCCTTTGTCTTCATCTAACATTTTTCTGTTTAGCTTTTCTCCCATCAACAATGTGAACACAAACGCGTCGCCGATCTGAAATTTGTTTCTTGTCGGGTGTGCAAACACTTTGTAGTTCATAGAGACGCGGCGATTTTCTAGATTACCATTTCATGCTAGACTGCACACCAAAACAAGCCACTGAACCTGCGTCTTTTACGGGTGATGTGGGTGGGTGAGGAGCTCCAAAGGGGACCGGGTAGGGAGCCGCGGTTCCCAGAAGTAATCAGATAAAAAGGGCCGTGTGGCATTAGTGTGCTAGCTTTGTCTAAGTCCTAGCATCTTCAACGGACCAGCCTCCACTTCATTTGTCACCCCAGCGCACCTTTTGTGCTCATCACCCCCCCTCCCCGCACCCCTACCCCATCACCCGGAGATGGCTGACTAGCCTCTTCGCTTGTACCATTATTTCCAGCAAACTTGGTACATCTGCAGTAAATCCTGGAGGATTTAGGGGTGGGCCAAGGAAGTATGAGTGACAGGATGGGGGGTGATAAGGCCTGGACGCAGCTGAAAGAAAGGAAAGTGTTTCATCCTGGCCTGGTGTGGCATCTGAAGATCTGAGTCGATCAAGCGGTGGGGTTTTTGCCAGCTGTCTTGGGTGTTTACGCAAGTTAAGAAAAAACGAAACCCGTGCGCATTTCCCTCCATCTCTATTAAGCTTGCTTATTAGTTCCGACGACAGAAATCTCTCTTCTCTTGTTTTTTTTAATGCGGTGATTGGTTGGGAGGACTGACAGGGGCTCTTAAGACAAGCCTTCCATGAGCCTGGGAGTCTTTTGAACGGTCGGGTGCAGATGAAGAGGCAGGGCCCTGCTCTGTACAGCAGCCGCAGACCTCTCAGGTGTGAGAGCAGGAAAAGCGGTTTAACCAAAAATGCACCGCTTGTTTGTGGAGGGCTTCTGATGAACGTCTTCAAAGTAGAGACACTTTCGAGAAAGATTAGATCCACTGTTGCTGCTTTGTGTATTTTTTTCTCTTTTTGGGTTTTATTTTCTCATTTATCGAGAAAAAAATGTGTACTAGGAAGTGTTTGTTTACTGGCAATGATCTCTCTCTCTCTCTCTCTCTCTCTCTCTCCCTCTCCCTCTCCCTCTCCCTCTCCCTCTCCCTCTCCCTCTCCCTCTCCCTCTCCCTCTCCCTCCTCCCTCTCCCTCTCCCTCTCCCTCTCCTCTCCTCTCTCTCTCTCTCTCTCTCTCTCTCTCTCTCTCTCTCTCTCTCTCTCTCTCTCTCCATTTGTACCCCTCCCTCTCCCTTTCTCCCCCTGGGTGTGTATTATGTACTTCAAATGTCAGCATAAATGAATGAAGTACTTGGCATCGGACAAGTATTTTGTGACAAGAGTCTGCCTGGTTGTTCTGAGGCCTGGCTGTGCTATCTGGAATGTCAGGATATCCTGCTAGACTCTGCACCTGCTACATCGCGCTAACAAGTCACTGAGGTCTTTAGTGGCTCACGGCAACAAAATCTTGCTCCCTGTGGACCGTGCTCTGTGTCCATCCAGGGTCATCGCTGCCCAGTGCCATTTCCCCTCCATTCTCTGGGACCTGGGCGTCACCAGAGCCTCTCTCATTACACAGGAAGGATAATGCTGAGTCATGCACTCGCTCTTAAAAGCTGCTTCTGCCCACAATCCTTTAGCCTGAGCACCTGGAAAAGCAGGAGCTTTCATTGCTTTCGTGGAGAGAAAAGAATTCGTCATGAAGGAAGCAGCCCTGTGGGGACACACAGTGACACAGTAACTGGCAGCTCTCTGTGGTGGGAGGGAGCTGGCCATTTCTGGTGCCCGAAGTTCTTAGGAGCAGAGACGAGACTGCCCCAGTGCTCAGCTAGGATGGCTGAAAGGTGTCTGCATTATGCTAGAATGGTATGTGTGCAGGGGTCAGGGTATTAAAAGACTAGAAAGAACAAATTTTAAGTCTTGCTACATGTATATAATGACTACAAATAAAGTTGCTTCCTTCCTTGAGGAATGGAAGTCGTTAACTAACTCCCCCTTTGTCTCTGAAATGTAACACTTGCGGGATATGAAGAGGTGACTCTCTTATAGAAATAGCATGAATACAGTCAAGTCGTCAGGGACTGTCCTGGAAGCTCTAATACCCTTCCCAAATCAACCACTCATTTCCCCTTAGAGATAAAAAGCCAAGGTTGTCTTACAGTTTCTTGCAAATAGACCCCAAGATGGAATGCTGCAGAGAGTAAAGTGACTTAGCCTTTTCTTGGGCGATTCACTTGTTGGGAGATTGAGAAGGCAAATGAGCAGGGGAAAAGCTAGACCACGATATGGTTGCTTCAAAGGTAGCCAATCCTGTGCAGGCTTTCTTCAAAGGTAGCCAATCCTGTGCAGGCTTTCTTCAAAGGTAGCCAGTCCTGTGCAGGCTTTCTGCAAAGGTAGCCAATCCTATGAGCCTCTGGAGGCTTCAACAATGAGCTAGCTCTTTGGCTTTGCTTTAAACTGAGGCAACTGAAGCTGGGCCTCTATGCTCCTTCCCCTTTACCCCTTCAGTAGATGCTAGTTGTTAGGATTCTGTCTAAGCTCCACCCCACAGTTACCAGGCAACAGCCTATGCCCCGCCCCATAGTTACCTGGCAATAGCCAGGTAGGCCTGGCCTCCTATAAAAAAGGGCAGTTCAGCCCCTCCTCGCTCTCTTACATCTCTTGCCCCCTCTTGGGCTCTCCTCCCCTCCCCCCTCTCCACGTGGTCATGGTGGCCTCTGCTTCTCTACTCTCTCCCTCTCTGCCTTTCTCTGCCTCTACTACCCCCTTAACTCCCCTCCCCATGCCCTGAATAAACTCTATTCTATACTATACCGTTGTGTGTCTGGTCTCTCAGGGGGAAGGGACGCTGAGGCACCCCCTCCCCCACACTCACACTTCTTTCCCTTTTTATGATCACAACACTAGTCCTGGGCTAAAACCCAGGAGAGATGTTGCCTAGGATAACTGATTCCTAGTGAGTTACCAGCAAATGATGCTCTTGGCAGCTGACAATGGTGTCTACCTCTAAACTTTTCAAAGTCATAACTCTTCTCAGTTCTTGAATGCTGTTTGTGAAACATGCTACAGTTTTATTCTCACAGATATCTGTGCTGCTGACTGATATCTTTTGCTTCTATTTGAGAGCCTTTTTGGACACTCCTAGTAAGGCAGGAGTTGCAATGATACTTTTTTTTTTTTTTGAGAATATCTTTCCATTTCATTTAAACAAAGACTATCTTTGCTGGGTATTTTGGTTGATAGTCTTCCTCATGAACTTGACTATATCAAGACATTTTTCTTCTGAGCACCAGTCTCTAACACTATTAATGATACTCTGTTATGCTTGCAGACAGGAGCCTAACATGGCTGTCCTCTGAGAGGCTCCACCCAGCATTTAACTCAGACAGAAGCAGACACTCACAGTCAAACAGTGGTTGGAGCTTGGAGACTTATGGGAGAATAGGAGGAAGGATTGAGGGCCCCAAAGGGATTGGGTTATGGTTTGTATATGCTTGGCCCACGGAGTGATGCTATTAGAAGGTATGGCCCTGTTGGAGTGGGTGTGGCTTGCTGGAGTAGGTGTGTCACTGTGGGTGTGGGCTTTAAAGCCCTCATCCTAGGTCCCTAGAAGGCAGTATTCTGTTTGCAGCCTTCAGATGAAGATGTAAAACTCTCAGCGCCTCCTGCACCATGTCTGCCTGAATGTTACCATGTTTCTGTCTTGATGATAATGAACTGAACCTCTGAACCTGTAAGCCAGCCCCAATTAAATGTTGTCCTTTGCTGGAGAGATGGCTCAGCAGTTAAGAGCACTGACTGCTTTGCCAGAGGACCTGAGTTCAATTCCCAGCAACTACATGGTGACTCACAGCCATCTGTAATGGGATCCGATGCCCTCTTCTGATGTGTCTGAAGACAGCTATCATGTACTCATATACATAAAATAAATACATAAATGTTGTCCTTTATAAGACCTGCCTTGGTCATGGTGTCTGTTCACAGCAGTACAACCCTAACTAAGACAGGGACTCTACATGAAGACCATCAGAATCAACTAACCTGGACCCTTGGGGCTCTCAGAGACTGAACCACCCACCAAAGAGCATTCACTGACTGAGCCTAGGCCTCTCTTCACATATGTAGCAGATGTGAAGCTTGCCCTTCATGTGGGTCCCATACAACTGGAGTGGAGGCTATCCCAAAACCTGTCGCCTGTACACAGCTTATGCTTCAGCTGGGCAGCCTTATCTGTCTAGCCTCCCAGAGACTTGAAGTGCAAGGGTCGGGGGATACCCATGGGGACCTCTACCCACTCAGAGGAAAGGGATAATGTGGGAAGGATTTGTGGGAGAAGGTGACTAGGAAGGGGCCAGTGAGTGGGATATAAAGAGGATAAGTAAAATAATAATAATAATAATAATAATAAACATTTTTCTTTCATATGTTTCATGCTGATAAATCTACTGAGTGTCTTGACAATGCTCTTAATGTGATATTTTTCATCCTTTGAACTTTTCTCTTTGTCTTTCAACAGTGTGATTATACTTTATCTGCTTTTTCCTTTTTTAACTTTTTTATTGATTCACTGTGAATTTCACATCATCCACCCCATCCCACTCGTCTCCCCATCCCTTCACCTTCACCCTCTGCCCTCACATCCCACCTTCAAAAGGAAACAGCAAAAACAAAATCTCACCATGGAAGCTGCAGTGTGTTGCAGTGTGTCCCGCACCACTTTCCCTGCAAATGTTTATTGCAGTAAGTCATTGGTCTGGTTCAAGGCTGCTGGCCTGTTGAACCATCAGTGTTGGGCCCTCACTGGGACTCCTCTTAGGTATCCTGCTGTTGCCCGATGTCATGGAGATCCTGCAGCTCTGGATCTGCAGGACTGGCCCCTTTACACACTCTAGCAGTTCATAGATGGGGTAGGTATTGCAGTGGACCGACTCATAGCCCTGGATCTGTGCCTTGGTGGTAGCTGAGTTGTAAACCTGTCTCATACCCTCACCACCAGGATAAGCACTCTAGCACTTCCCAGGCTAGCTCTTCCAATGTTGCAGCCTGCAAAGGCTGGGACAAGTAAGGGTTGAGACCAGCTCTTTTTCTCTCATACCCTTGGGCAGGGTCACATGCCTTCATGACATCAGGGTCAGTTCTACTGTGCTGCCCAGGAGCAGTGCATGGCCTGCTCTTCTGAGCGCTGAAGCCAGTGAGGGGCAAAGCCAGCTCTCCTGTTCGCACGACCCCAGGGCTTGTCCTCCCTCCTGCCATGGGTGTTGAGGGATGGGCATGGGGTCATCTCTCCCTTGCCCAGGCCACCACAGGGAAGATGAGGGGCAGGGCCAGCCCTCCTGAGTGCCACAGCCAGTAAGAGGTGGGGCCGTGTCTTTTGTTTGATCGTGGTTGCTATTTAATCTCTATGGGATTTTTATACTAATTATGGTGTTTTGTTTTGTTTTGAGGATTTCTCATTGGTTCTGTTTTATGGTTTCTATCTTTGGACTGGATTTGTAATTTGGTGATTTTACTGATTTTCGTAGTTGTCTGCATTCTCCTTAAATTCATTGAGCTTCTTTATGATGCTTGACTTTGAATCCTTTGTTAAGCACACTGTAGTGCTCTGTTACTTAGAGTGGGCACTGGTGTTTTGTCCTATTCTTTAGGTGATATGTTTCTCTACAATTTAAATGTTGCAGGCCACCATCGATGACTACATGTGTGAAGAAGTAGTTATCTTTTGTGATATTTACTGAACTATTGAACAAAGAAAACTTTTTGTGAGTTAGCCTATCCCAGGAGTCTTGGTAATTTGGCTGTTTGGGCTATAGATAGACCTATTGTTGAGGTCAATAGGTAAGTGTGCCTGATATCTAGAACCGTAGACTGGTGTTCCTGATGTATGTGTTTGTGGGCTGTCTTGGCTCTGGGGTTCCATGGCTTAGACTTGTTGTTTGGGATATTGATGGCAACCTGGAATTTTGGGACACAGAAAAGTTATACACTCGGTTCACTCCTCTCCTCTTCCAGGAGAACTTCTAGAAAAGAGTATCTCTCTTGAACCTGAGATTTCCAAAGTTTTGGAAGCAATGTGTTAGGAAGGTCATTCTATCCATCCTTCCTATCCTTTCTATACGACTTTCAAATCGTGTGTGTGCTATTTCTGTGAGATGAAAATAGCTCTAAATTTTTATCGTACCATCATGATGATGCCTCTCAATGCATTCTTCTTTATGAAGGTCCATAAAGGGAATTCCAGTTAGATTCTTGGTCCCAGGACTAATCCTTAGATATTGTAAACTCTGAGTCAACTGTATGTTTTACAGTTTACTGAAATGCTCACACCCACCTCAAGGAGCCTTCTTGATGCACGGAAAAGCATTTTATGGATCAACCCTAATCCTGGCCTTGTTCCATGCCTCTTATTTTGATAGTTTTAAATCTAGATCTTAATTGAGAGTCTTTTTTCTCTGTTTTTAAGTAGCAGAAAACTCAACTTGTTTTAATCAATGCTAAACAACTTAAGTTTATGTTGTTTATGAGACCATAATTAGTCTTCAACCCCATCAGAAATCTGAGAATGAATTAAATATTACCTGACTATTTAGGAAGCACAAAAACATAGCATCCAAAACTTAACTAGATTGTAGAGACAGCAAACTACGTGGACAGTCCACTCAAAATGTTGGAGAATCTGTCTTTAGCCTTCTAGCCCAGGGTCATCTGACAGACCTTAAATGAAGCGGGAATTATGAAGAGCTAAGCTGTCAACTATCCCATATCGTGTGTCCTTTTCTGGGAAGTATTTTTGTCTGCAGATGAATTAGGGCACTTTTTGTCCAGTGGTTGGCTACCTTACTGTAACTGGAGGAACTCCAGATGGAAGTTTTGATGCTCAACTTCTTATTTGAATCATCAAGTGGGTAATGTCAGGAACAGACATGTCTCTAGTCATATGATTTTTAATAATAAATTAATATTAAATGTCATGTTCTTTGGACTTCTGATATTTTTAAAGATTATTTATTTATATAAAGTGATTCTGAACTGTTAAACCTTGGCCACTCCCAACTATTTCTATTTGAATAATATTAAAAACACTTCATTATAATTAAATCAGAATCGAATATAACCATGAGTTTACTATCTGGCCCTTAACTTGGGTTACTTAATCATCTTAAACAGTTTGCAATAGTAGCTATTAGAAGGACTGGGTCTTCTTAACGCCTTGTATTATTAAATGAGTTTCATAGCACAATACCTATCTAGGAGTAACAATATTAATTTCAAATTTTGCATTAGTATACAAACTTTATATCAATGAAAAACTTAATCTGTATCAATATATGAGTTCTGCACCAGTGTAAGAAAGTATAACTTCAATTTGCATCAATTATAAAGATTTCTATCAATGTAAGATTGTGGCTATACAATGCACTGTTTAAAAATAAATTTAGTAATCCATCCTATTTGCTTCCTCCTTGTTCAAAATTATGACCATTTCCAAATATCCCTTAAAATGACAACCTATCTATAATTTATAAAATAGGTGTAACCAAACACCCAAACCAAAGGATGAGATGACAGTTCTCCACAACTTCTTCCTGCTGAATAGTGGTGAGGAAGATTCTTTAAAGGGGAGGGGTAAGAAAACTAGAAAAACTGGTTAGACTTAAGAAGGCTAGCTTTAATATCTGTTACCTAGTCTCTGTATGCTTAGAAGGCTCAGGGCTTGACTGAAGTTCTGACTGAATCTGAAAGAATGGATGAAACCAGTCCATTGGGAATCAACAGCAATTCCTGAAGCTGTTCTGGGTCAATCTACCCAACACATACAAAGGAGAGGAATAATCTTTCCAAGAAAATTCAGGGTATTCTTACCAGAATGGGAGAAATGGGTGTACCAATGCATTCATTTGTTAGTATTTATTCTTCTCAGTTTACTGATTTTTAAATTTAAAATACTCTCAGACAGTGTCAGAAGCCCACTTGAGCCATGTTTGATAATGAACTGGAACACATGCAAACCAATGAATATGGTCTGTGGTAAACAGTGCCATTAAAAGTGCAGCTGGTAATTGTTCCATAGGTAAGAGAGGAAAATGTACAGTCTTCCCTAAAACTTTTTCCCAGGGCCAGCCTGGCTGCAACTGTTGCTCAGAGCATGATGGCGTCAACCATTTCTACTTTGGGACATTTCCATGTCTAGAGAGCACAGATTCTTACGTATCCATTATTCATGAGCTCATCCCCACAGATATAAAAAGGCTGTATGGAACAAAAGCATATGCTTTAGATAGACAAAGAGATCTTTGCTCTCTGTGATCGCGGTGTTCTTGTTAAGAATGGAGTCTATAAAATGGCCTCAGTGGTCATGCCATCTGCCCTGTTCAAAACGCAGCTTAGGCAGGCGATGAGACTTAGCTCCCAGGGCCATGTTGCTTGGGTTTGAATAACAACTACATCAATTGTTATGGCTCTAGACAAGACTAAATGCCATACCTTCGCTGTGCCCCAGTTTACTATCTGCAGAGCTGATTGCTGTAGACATACAGTGGGGGTTTTCATGGCGATTCAATGATGTAAACTGTAAAGCTAGTCTATAAAGCGCACTTTAATACTGGTGGTTCTTAGTAAGTATTATATAAATATTCACACCCCATCACCTTAACAAGATAAATTACTCTTGGCCATTTTGAGCTTTTCTCCTTTAAGAAGATTAATTCGGCAGCAAGGGTCTGGTCTAGACAAGGTCAAGAGACTGAAAAAAAAAAAGACTCCAGAATTTTGTGATATCTTATATAAGGAAGTTATGTTATCGTGTGAGGTACAGTTATTCTCTTTAGGAACAAAGTGTGTTGGAAATACAAATGACTGAGATAAATGGAGAACGGCATCAGTTCTGAGCTCCATCCTTCTGACTTCAGTTCATTTGGGACACTAATGTAACTCGCCCTTCCTCTACGAGTGACAAGGAGCAAGTAGGCACGAAGTCATCCTAAATCCTGGAGTGTCCTCAGCCACTAGATCCAGGCGTGTCACCTACAAAAGCCGATGCCGATGCTTCCCCGTCCTGTGGCACAACTCTGTGACGGATGAATCTGCTCCTCCAAGATTATCTCCACTTCGCAAAATTACCTTTCTGCATTTTAAATGAATCAAGCCAGTTCCTGTTCATAACAACCAAAAGACCAAGTCAATATAAAAGTTCTGGTGCCATGTGTGAGATTTTCATGACACGCCAGTTTGGGTACATACAGTATCTGCAACCTGTAAAAAAGTAAAACTCAATAAAATAAAGTATATCTGTGTTCTATTTCTAAATGACCAATGATACCTAGTATAAACATTTTCCAAATAATTACCGTATTCTATCGTTTAAAAATGATGAAAGACCATTCATGTTTAATAAAAATTTTTCCTGTTTTTAACCTGCAATTGGTTGCATTTATATGGTATACATTTATTCATACTGATCATGGTATCCTTTCTTCAAGTCCTCCTAAGTACTATATTTTTTAATAGACTGGATGTTGGTGAGAATCCTTAAATTTATTAAGTCTTTTGATATAATTCTTTCCATAGTGTGAATTCACTTTGTGTCTCTGTGTCTCTGTGTCATATTTTGGTGATTCTATCACTGTTTCAAACATTTTATCATACATAATAAAAATCATATTAGCCCCAACTAGAAGTGTTTTTTCTTTCTTTCTTTTTAAAATATTTATTTATTTATTATATGTAAGTACACTGTAGCTGTCTTCAGACACACCAGAAGAGGGCATCCAGTCTCAATACAGATGGTTGTGAGCCACCATGTGGTTGCTGGGATTTGAACTCAGGACCTCCAAAAGAGCAGTCAGTGCTCTTAACTGCTGAGCCATTTCTCCAGCCCAGAAGTGGTTTTTTTCTAATTCTCCATCCTCTTTTCTGTCAACTGCAGTGGAGATGAACAAGAGATTCCTGGAAAGAATGAACCTGGGAAACAATTTATTAGTGCCTGGACTTGAACAAGATGCTGACTAACAGTTCCTATGTGAGATAATCTGAAGCAATTAAAGCAATATTCGATGCTACAAGCACCAGAGCCTGTAAGGTTGATAGCCCTGAAGACATATGCTGTGGCCTCTGGGTCCTGCTCCTCCAACTCCTATCTTAACCCCCTCTATCAAAAACAAATGATTGCAAGAAAGACATACAGTAGACTCCCCATATCCATGGGTTCTGCATCTGAAAACCAGCAGGCTACAAACTAAAAACAGGAAAAATATTTTTATTGAGTATGAAGTGACTTTCATTATTTTTAAAGGGTATAATATAGCAATTATTTGCGCAGTATTTCTGAGGTATCATAAATCACATAGAAATAAAAATATACTTTTACTGAGTTTTACTTTTTTACACTTTGCATTGTATTTTTAATTCATTAAACATTTTTATTTTTATTGAAAGAATTCACAAATATATTATGACTATAGTTTCCTTTTTCCATCTCCTCTGATATACTGTAATTTTAAACATACCGCATGTCTGTGATAATCCTTACATTTAATAATCTTTTGGCATAGTTTTTTCCTCATAATGTCAATTCAGTTTGTGTATCTAGTCATGGTTTGATGATTCTATCAATGTTTCTAAACATTTTTATTGTATTTTTCATGGTGGTCTGTGATCAGTGATTTTTTTTTTTGAGGTACTAAAGATTGGACCCAGAGCCTCTTAGACACATCTTATCATGGAGTCACATCCATCTTAGTGATCAGTGATTATTCCTGTTACTACCCTTAACAATAGGGGTGGGGTCTGTTTGCACTGTCCCATGGACCAAACACTTCCACATCTCTCTCTTCACAGGTTTCCTTCTTCCTAGAGACACAACAATACTGACATGAGGTAAATTTATTATAGTTGTTTCTAAGAATTCAAGAAGAAAGAAGAATGTCATGTATTTTGCTTTACAGATTTATTTTTATTATTTTTAGTGTGTGTGTGTGTGTGTGTGTTCAGATAGTTATGGAGGCTAGTAGGTTCCCAGAGAGGCCATAAGCATTAGTTCCCTTAGAACTGGAGTTGTTGCAGTTGTAAGTCTCCCAGTGTGGGTCCTAGGGCCTGAGCTGGGCTCACTGTAAGAGCAGCACACTCTTCACCGCTGAGCCACCTCTCCAGCCTTGTACACTCACTGTCAACCAAAAGCTACAAATAGCTGATTTGTGATGAAAGTGTGTGAAAAATCAAGACAGCTAGCTGGAAGGCTGAGCCTCCCTTACTAACATCAGGTTGATGATGATGAAATAGATGCTCTTAAAATAAAAATACTCATCTAGCAATCCCATGAACAATACGAAAGCTAAGCTGACTGTTCTTATCTGGGCAACGTCTCACTGCAGAGATAGAAAATCAAATGACCACAGTATTCCCTTCAGCCTGTTAAAAAGCAAAACCCAGAAGCTGTCATTTTTTAAGACTTCAAAGGGTGAGAGAAAAGTTTGAAACCAACTTAGGTTGGTTTTGTGAAGTTTGAGGTGGGAAAGCATCCCCATAACATAAAAGCATCAGCTGAAGCCTCGATTGTTGCTACAGGAACTGCACTGGGTTATCCCGGAGGTCTAGCTAAGGCTATCTGAAAAACTGGCTACACTAGAAAAGGGCCAAAAGGCCAAATACAGCAGCCTTGGATTCGGTTATGATGTCTAGGTCCTTCATGGTTGAAGAGGATTCATCGCCTGCCTTCAAAGCTTTAAAAAACGGGTAAGTCACTTGGAGCTGGTGACTGGGTGGGAATCAGTGCTCATGTACCATTCTGAAAGCTCAGGGCCTTTATGATTTATTTGAACTGCACTTGATTTCTGATTTGTAAGAACAAGAAAAATCTGAATGACAATGTTTCCTAACCACCTTATTTACTGAATATTCTTTTTAAAAAGTTTATTCTTAAAAATGTTCTCATACAATGTATATAATGAAATATCTACCTCTATTACCCCTTTAAATTTCTCATATCTACTTAACGTGACCTCTCCCGACTTCAGATTTAAACTATATTTTATTTTAAAGTATGTGTGTGTGTGTGTGTGTGTGTTGTCAGATTACCATTTTGGAGTTACAGGAGTTACAGGCAATTGTGAACTGCTTTATGTGGGCACTGAGAGACACATTCAGGTCCCCTGCAAGAGCGACACATACTTCTGACTGTGGAGCCATATGCTTTTGATAATATGTTAAGTCTGGTTAGAGGCGCCCATATGTGTATAGGTGTGGGGCCATTCACTAAAGCGTGAAGCACCTATCAGAGGCCACCTTCTCAGTACCTCATGATTCCTTCTTCCCCAGTGTCTTCTCATTGTCAAGGACTCCTCAGTATTGGATGGGTCTTGGAGATAATCTACCCTATGTATGTCACAGTTCTGGCTAACAAGATATTGTGTAAGCCTCACGCAGGCAAACACAGTTGTTGTGAAAGCGTGATTGTGATAGCTGTCTTGTGTCCAGAAGGTAGTCTGTTGAAGCATCCCCTGCCACCACACTCTGGTTCTTACATCCTTTTGGCCTCATCTTCTGTGATATTCCCTAAACATTGGCGGTGATGAATGAATACAGACGTCCCATATAGGGCTAAGTGTCTCTCATGCTCAACTCTTTGGCTAGTTATGAATCTCTTCATAGATTACTGCTCACTGCAAAAAGAAGGTTTTCTAATTGAGTTTGAGACTTCCCCCTCCAAGGTTAATGGATATTATCAGAAACGTTTAGAAGAGCATTTAGCAAAATGCAATGGCAGACTCTTCCATAGGACCTATGACCTCCTCAGCCATGGGCATTTGACTGGGGTTACAATACAATACAATTCCCTCCTCTGGAACAGGTCTCAGGCCCAATCAGAAAGCAGTAGGTCGCTCCATTCCAGTCATGCCATCGTGCATGGAGGATTGGTATTGTAGCATGCAGTATCTGTCAGCAGGTAAGATAATTAATATCTTTCTTCTCAGAAGCTTCTTTAACAATTTTTAGCACAGTAAACACTAGCCAGCATGGAGGAAATGTCTTGACCTACTGAGACTGATTTCTCTACGTCCTGCAGTGTCTTCAGCAATAGGGTCTTGGCATGTCATCTTTGGTAGGGAACGAAGGAGGAGTGGAAATGCCCTCTGATGTTGGAGACCTCCGAAGCCTCCCTGACTAATAACTCATGGATCTCCACTGGAATTTCCATGTAACAGCCTGTGGCCTATGGTAGTGATATTGTTCCCCCTGGCAGGTTAATTCCATTTGAACTTTTCAAGATCGCACCTTGAAATTATCATACTTTTAAAAAACTAGTTTGTTTCCACAGTCCTTTCCAAGCATCTTCAGGTAGACCCACCCACTACTCTGTCTTCCTTTTGTAGATGCGTTTCCATGGTCTGAAAAGTGAGAGTTATGTGCTCCAGTTCTGCTTTTAGCAGACCAGGGTATCAGCATGCACTGTTTTTTCAGATTCCATAACCACCACCATCAGGATACGGTCTCCGTAGCCCATCTCAGATATCTAGCAGCATTTTTAAAAAGTTGGTTAGAGGATGGTGCTGGAAATTTAATTTATTTTCATTAAATTTAAGTAGTTAATTTATTTTAAATGCAGATCCATCACGTTCTACTCAGGCCGAATTCTCAGTCAGTAGCATGGGGGTGATAGTGCTGGGGTCTGTGTTTTAATCAACATTCTAGTTGATCCTAACAAAAGAGATCTGTGTTGAACCGTATCAAGAGGCGTTTCCTCCAGTTCCAACCCTGTATCACGCTCTGTTTTAGCCAATAAAGATGGATTCTAATGAAAACAGAGCTCAAGCCACTGCGTTTCCATTTTTAGACTACTCTTGACATCCCCAAAAGCTGTTTTGGACTTTGGACTTTTAACTTGTCAGCTCCCCCCTGGCCCCCTCCCCAATAAACTCCTTTATCGTGCAGTAGCTCTAACACTATAAACATATTTACATAAAGGGGTCCTTTGCAGAGATACAAAATGTAGTGTTCAGAATTTTTTTTTTTAAATCACATTGCTAAGGAGTCATTTTTACCTGCCAGGCGGAGATGCAGTCTACACAGGAAGAGCCTCGTTTAAATCAACGCCTGGGGAAAAAGCTCACTGTTCTAGTGAGCCCCAGACCCCAACATGCCCCCCAATTCGTCTTTCCCCAGGCTCTGCTTGTCAGCACCACTGCCCTCTACTGCCGGAAACTGTTCCGGAAGTGCTGCACATCAACCCGCAGACCTCTCCTTGATGATTCCATCCTTTCTTCTCTGAATGGCTGCACTTGTTTGCTGGCCGCCTTTCCACGGCCACTCTTCAGATCTATTTCCTCGAAGACTGAGCTTAGGTCTGATCTACGAACCCCGCCTTCCTCCTTGGGGGCTTCCTGCTGCCAGCGAGATGAAGTTTTGATACGTCGCGCCCAGTTCAGCCTCTCCATCTAGGTCTTTCTCTCCCTTTATGCCCTAGTTGTACTGAGCTAATTCTATGATTTAGTATAACTTTGACTTTCACACACCAGTTCTTTAATCCTGCAATTCTTCCTCACTCCATGTTACCTGGTTTATTCATTTACATTCTTTAAAACTCAGACCACCTTCATCACCTTCAAGAGTCACCCCTGAAAGCATTAAGGGAGGTCAACTGTATTCCTGCATAAACCCCCTCTCTCCCCAAACCCTATACTTGTTTTCGAGGTGTTTCTCTGAACCCTTGTGTGTCTGGCATTAAATCCTCAAAGTATGGGTGGGAAGCAATTGCTTCTTTTTGTCTATCCCCAGAAGCTACTGGAGCCCTTGGCACATGACAAATGTTTAAGAAAGCAGTTCCTGCACTAAACTTGACATGTTCTTCCCAAGGTTGAGGATACTAATTAGTATTAAAATGCACAAAAAAGCAGGTGTCCCAGAAGGAACTACAGAGAAAACATGGCCTTGATAATCCACCAGTGGGGTAATTATTTCTAAATAATTCAGATGAACCAGAGTTGTTTCTGAAAGAGGCCCAAACAACCAGTCAGTTCTTTGGAAACATCAGCCAGTTGGCATCACGGAAACCCAAACATTCAACAAGTCCTCCCACTGGGCTCGTGGCATTACAGCAGGTGTCTGTGAAGCCTGTGATCAAGGAATTACTGATCACATTTGTTTATTTCTCCTTTCTCCCCCGACCCCTGCCTTTCCTCCAATACACAACAACCCTACGTTGGCGTTTCCGCACTAGTGTGGAACCAGATATGGAAATGCGTGCCCATTTGAGAAAAAACGCTCCGAACCGAGATAATAAACACAGAGTCCATGGAAAAGCCTACATATGAAAGAGTAAGTTGAACCAAGTTTCTGTGTAGCGGGGGTGGTGGGGGTGGGGCTGGGGGTGGGGGTTCCTTTCAGGTTCTGGACACGTGGCCTCCCTGTCTGAATGGACAGAAAGTCTGAATGTGCAAGGGCAGCTAAGAGCACCCCAAACAAACGGCCTTTCTCACTCTGCTCAGACCATCGTTCGGAGGGGCCTGCTCCAGGGACGGACTCTCCATGCTAAGTGACTCCTATTCTCCATTCATGTTGACTTGATGGCTGGGGCCAGGTGAAGAGACAATTAACACAAACAGCCAAACTGAACGTGCAGCTTCCCTAATAAGGTCGTTTGTTTTCTAAGCCCAGTGGGGCATTGTAAGACCCCGAGTGAGTGCCACTGTCTAGAACCGCGTCCTTTATGCAGAGGGAAAATTATTAAGGAAGATGCGGGCGGGCGGCAAAGAAGCCCCTTCGGTGGGCTGTTTTCCACTATGGTTGTGTTGTGTGCTTTCTTGCAGGCAACTTTTGGGCAAATACCGCATCTTCGGCCAGGAGAAGTTGGCGGAGTACAAAAGGGCTTTTGAAGCAGCGAGTGTAAATTCAGGCTCCTTTTCTTCCTTCCTTCCTTCCTTTCTTCGCCTCCTCTCTTCTTCTATGTCTGCAGACCGCTCAGTGGAAATAATAAGCACCATTGCTTGCCGTCTGCCTCCCGTGAATTACTCAAACATCAAATGCTTCTCAAGAAAGGAGGCAAGCTTTAGTCTGCAAAAGTCTCTCTGCCTATTCCTTATTTATGTGTTGGGAAGCTAAGCAATAGACAGCCCATCAACACACACACACACACTCACACACACACACACTCACACACACACACTCACGCATGGCCATTAAACAAATTAAAAGGGATGGGGCTAACTAACGTGGTACTCTTGGAATCCTCAATTTGATTAGTCTTGAGTTTAATACACAAAAGCTGGAGTAGGAGGGGCCAACTGCTCTTTAATAACCCGCACAATCAAATTATGTGGATGAATCTAACTATTCTGTGCTTCTTAACAGAGTCCTATTATCTGATTACTTCTAAAAGAAAGTTGTTTCTTCGGCAGCGTTTCCGAGCCCGCCCCTGCAAGGCTCACTGTGCCTGATTTATGTTTTATGTTTTATGGATGTTTCTTTCCCCTTTCTGGAATTGTTTTTCTGTGGCATGAGCTTTTTCTTCAAAAAATTTCAAATGGTTTTAGCTTCTTGGGAGCTCCTGTCTTTCAGCCCTCTTGAAATCCGGGTTCAGGAAAGGTAGTGTAATTAGGAGATGCTTGTCCCTTGGGTAGTCGTTCAAGTACATTTGGAATGAGCTTTGCTTCATTGTCTTAATGTATTTTAGAATGTGAAGAGCATCCAGCTCGTTTCTTTATGGGGAGGGACTCTGACTCCAGACCTCATGAGGTCTGGAGAGTGGACAGACAGATAGCTCACTGGCTAAGGACACGTAACACTTTTTCAGAGGATCAAGTTTTGATCACCAGCTTCCAAGTCCAGTGCCTCACAACCTCCTGTAACTCCAGCTCCGGGTGATCTGAGGCATCTGACCTCCATGGACACACACACACACACACTCACATCTCAATAATAATAATGGTGGTGGTGGCGGTGGTGATGGTGGTGGTGGTGATGATGGTGATAAAACTTTAAAAGGACTGAGCTTTAATCATTTAAACATTAAGGGCTGTTGTGTCAGAAACTGGAATAGTGTGGGTTGATTTTGTAGAAATCAGGCTGCCATGCTGAGTTTATTTCTTTCTGTGAGTGTTGCTTGTTTTAGATGGAGTCTTGCTGTTTGCTTGAGTTGACTTCAAACCCACAATCCTGTGCCATGCAGTTAAGACCATAGAATTGTGGGTATTCATGGCAACACCTGGATTACAAGTGATCATTCTTTTATGAGGTGAGTAGTATGTCTGTCTATTCAAGGATTTTTTTTTCCCCCATGGTTGGAATAGAACTCAAGCCATCATATACTAAGTGTAAAATCTAACATCTCCAGCCCTCCAATAATTCTTTAAAGAAATGTGTCTTCTGCTGCCTTTACTTAAAAGTCACAGTTCAAGGGCTGGTGATATGGCTTAGCGGTTAAGAGCACTGACTGCGCCGGGTAGTGGTGGCACACGCCTGTAATCCCAGCACTCTGGGAGGCAGAGGCAGGCGGATTTCTGAGTTCGAGGCCAGCCTGGTCTACAGAGTGAATTCCAGGACAGCCAGAGATATACAGAGAAACCCTGTCTGGAAAAAAAAAACAAATCCAAAAAGAAAGAAAAAAAAAAGCACTGACTCTGCTCTTACGGAGGACATGAGTTCAAATCCCAGCAACCACATGGTGGCTCACAACCATCTGTAATGAGAAACAAATAATAATAATTAATAATAATAATTCATAATAATTAATAATAATAATAATAAACCTATGGGCTGGAGCAAGGGGAGGGGGCACAGAACGAGCAGTGATGGGGTCGCAGAGCTAGTGGGATCCCGAGTGAGTAGGGGCCAGAGTGAGCAGGGCTGGAGCAAGAGGGAGAAGGGAAGGGGGAAAAAAGTCACAGTTCAGGGAATATTCCTCCAGGGTACAGGGTAGTGGAGTAAAAATTGAACAAATGCTACAGATACAAAGTATGCAAGAATATTTTTCCTGCTACCTTCTATTGCAACTGCTACTGGGCCTGAGTTACTGTTAGGAAATCAGGGCTACCTGTTTCTGCCCCAAGTGCAGATGAGTCAAGAGTAGTGAATTATGGGGGATCCCTGTCAGATGCAGACAGCAGCAGCCTCTTGCTGGCACCGAAGATCTGAGATTTCGATATGGTCTTCCCGCTTGGCTGTCAGATTGTTTTAATGTAGAATATGTTGGGAGGGGAAGATCCCAGATGCCTGAGCCAGACAGTTTGGTGTCAATCTCAGCTTCTGTCCTTACTCGCTTTGATGGGGTTAGATGTGTTATATGCATCTCTATGTCTCAGTCAGCTTCCTCAGAAATAAATGATAGTGAAGATCCCACAAAGAGTTGCTATCAGAGTTGAATGTCACGTCCCCCAAGGCTGAGGGAACCTCATAGAAAAAGAGGACAAAGAGAAGTCAGTGCCAGAGGGAGGGGTGGATTGTGGTAGAAAGTTGTCCTCCAGACACAACGTGATCACAGTTGTTGTGCTCTTGAATCTATAGAGGCTGTGGTAATCTGCTCAAGGCCTGCATGAGATTGGGCAGAGCAACATATTATTTTGGAGAGGCCTGGGACTTACAGGGCTGCACTCCTTCCCTGAGGAATTATTAACAGTTTCTGGAAGAGGCCAAGAGATTTTTCTTCAGTGGTGTAGCCACTGGTAAGGTGTCCTTGGTTTTGAAAAGATCTTACCTATGCTCCTATGAAGAGCCCCAAAGAACCTTATTGGGCCCTATGAAGAAATAGCAAGCTAAATGACAGATGTAAGATTATATAACCAGGCCAGAAGCACATCCTATGTTCCTGCAACCCACCAGTTTTGTATGTACTTTACTGAGTAGTCAAACCTTAAACTGGGAGTAAAAGGGAGTTGTAAGTCACAGACTGTGGATGGGAATTATCTGATTCTTCAAACAAATGTACTTCTTTTATTTACCATTTATATACTACATATTGCTCAATATTCTCCAGCTCCTCAAGAGAATTTACTGGGAATAAACAGTGAAAAAGTTGACGGGTATATCCAAGAGGAAGCATCAAAGGAACAATGGAAAATGTAAGCCAGCAAGAGGGGACAGAGAAGGGCACCCTTAACGTGGTTGATGAAGCTGCAGGATCGTAGACACCTGACAGGAAGATGGTTATCAAGTTCAGCAGTCTCAACGGTAACCGGTGTTCTGAGTCCAATGTGCTTATGTAAAGAGCAGAACTTCAAAATGTGATCCTGTAGGTCTTACTAGCCAACAAAGGCAGCACTGTTAAATCATGAGCTGAAAATCTCAAAAGCTGGCTGAAGTCTAGATTCACCACAGATGCAGCGCAAAGAGATGCAGAGTCTTGCTTTCCTCTGTCTGTAAAACAGAGGGAACACTTCCCTTCACTTAAACCCATCACCAGTCCCCAAAGATGTCTGAACATATCTAGAATAAGTGACAAAGATTTACGAAAGGGAAAGATCAAATTCTCACAGTGGGGCTGATCCGGTAGAATAAGGTGAGAAGAAATTGAATGGGAGACCCAAGCGTAGGAGTCACAAGTGTAACCAAGTGACAGACAGGTGATGAGCAAAGTTACATGTAAACACTTTCTCTTAGCAACAGAAAGAATTATAGAGGAAGAAAAAGGATGTTTGCTTAATGAAAACCATTGGCACAAGGAATGGAAAACACTTGGGAGTCAGATGAAAGTTACAAAGAGTGTTCAATTTCCTTTCCCACCACGGTCTAGCATACAGGAGAAAGGCAAAAGCTGTCTTGACAAGAACTGTGGTGATTGGTGGGCAGAGGCATTATTGTCTGAGTCCAGGATTAAGGAGAATCAGATTTTCTTTAAAACCTTAGGGTGCCCACAGAGGATATTTCGACAAGCACTCTCCTATGTAAACTCAAGAGAAGAACCTGGAAAGCTAAAAGCCACATGAACTCAGATTTATTTCTTAGGGTCTGCAAGTTGCTGGTTCCTTGTTTATCACTGAGGGCATTAGATTGAAGAGTCTACAATCAATCATATTTCATTATCTTATAAATAGTCCATACAGATGCCATTAAAAATGAAGTGCAGTTACCTGGACTTTATAAAATTTGTAGCAACCATTAGGGTGCTAATTTCTAGCCCCAAGAGCTTCTCAGTTCCTGGATAGAAGAGGACATACTTTGAAACTTTGTTTAAAGAAAACTCTGTCTATGAAGTTCAATTATTGAGCAATACAAACCAACAAGACCATGCAGGTGAAGTGGTGGAAACGTGAATGATTAACTCATCGGATGTGAGTTCAAGAGATACACTTGGCGAAACTCAGATTCCATGCACAAACTAGGCTGATGTTAGCTTTAGAATTGGGAAATGATGCCATGTTCTTTTGAAGAAACTTCCAGGAAAAAAATTCAGAGCTCTTGGAAAGAGTTCATAGAAAGTCACTGGAAGAGGACAACGAAATCTGGGGATGGTTTGTTAGAAAATGAAATGTCATGAACATTTTCTGGATTTCATTACCAACACAGCAGTGAAGTCATCTACAATGGAGGCTTTTGGGGGTGTGAAATTTTTGGCAAGGTCTTTGCTTTTCTGAGTTTCTCTTTCTCTATAAATAGAGTATAAATACGGATATACATGTTATTAGAGGGCGGTGTGTGTGTGTGTGTGTGTTTACTAAGCAACAGGCAACAGAGAGTTCTATAAATTAATGGAGTTATTACTATTACCATTATTGATCTTGCAACTTAATTCTGCCCACCCAGCTGCACAGCTACCCTTATTTCTATCATTCACATTATCACCTCCTGCTTTTCCACCATCACAGAGTCAGAAGTCTACACAGCAGGAGACCTGCCTGATTCAAGAGTCCTGGGACCTCCTTCTGCCTATAATTTGGGAAATGAATAAATAAGTTTCTAAACTTGCCATTACCCTGGCTTGTGCCTCATTGACTTCATTCTGGGGTCCCAAACGAGCAATGTCTTTATTTCATGTTCCTGCAATGGACAATGTGGAGACAGTGAGTTAACCTTGCCCCTTCCAATGTACTGTGTTCCTTTCATTGAGTTCCCCCGGTTTGCACTGGCCTGTCTATCAACTCTCCTGCAGCCAGGGACATTCTCCTGTCCTAACATCAAATGCTAAGAACAGGAAGGGGAACCACATACCTTCTTTGTTCCTAGGAAGGCGAAACGAGGTCAAATCTTTTACCTTTTGCTCTTCTCTCTCTCTCTTCCTGAAATGAAAAGCCATGTCTCGATACCATGGTTTCTCTGTGATTTTGAAGATTTCTCCCTAACACTTGTTTCTTTCTCTAACTCTTCAGTTTCTTAATTCTATTCATCTCCCAGCTTCTGAGACTCAACATCTTGACCATTCCTTCAACCTTGGCTTCTTGGAGGATCCAACCAATTGCCAGGGAGACAAAACATTCCTTTCATGACAATCCTTCCTTGTATCTCATCCTTTACTAATGCATCTGAAGTTTGTTCCTTGGGTGTATCAATCCATTTCTTCATTTGCTCATTCAGTAATTTGCTCAGCATGTATTTATGAAGAGCACAGGGCAGATAACCACTTGCATTCTAGGAAGGGAAGACAGACAATAAGCAAACTAATAATAATATGATTGCTCATAATGATAGGTGGCAGGAATAATGTTAGAGCAGGTTAAGAAAATACATAGGGTATCTGAAGAGATACATCCAAAGACAGAAGTCCTTGCCCACAAGCCCAAAGACCTGAGTTCAATTCTTGTAACACATATAATGAAAACAGGGAATGAACTTCCACAAGCTGCCCTCTGACATCCACATTCACTCTGTTACATGCATATGCACTCGCGCATGCGCGGTGATTGGTATTTTAGTGGCCCTCTTGAATTTGTGATGTTTGTGCTAAGGCTCAATGAAGTGAGGGTGCTCTAGACCAGTCCCTGGGTTGAGGGTCATTGACAAAAGCAAAGAGTCATCAGAGAAGTCCTGGGAGAGAAGATGCTTCATATAGTCTAGGAACAGAGACCTGTGTGGCAGCGATATCTAACAGAAAAGATGAGAGATGCTTTGTCTCCATGGGCAATCTCAAAACGGTCACTTGACTCTTTCAAAGTGGTCGTACTAGAGGATCTATAAGATACCATGCTGCCTAAACTGGATTGTCAGGAATATTAGAAGTGTTGCATGTGTGTTTATATGTGCTTGTACATGTGGATGTGTCTATGCACATGAGTGTGCATATGTTTTACTCCTCTAAATTGAAAGTTTTCCCTGTAAGATATCCTCAGGCTCTGAAATAACTTGCTACCTTATCTACTACTACTATACACACATATATGCTCACAACAGCAACATACACTGAACTGAAGTGAGTACATTGGTGTCCAACTCAGAGATAAAAATGAAAGGGTTAGAGATGGGAACACAAGAATAGGAGTGAGTGTCTCGTGCAGTGAGTACTTTGGTGAGGAGAATGTGTTCTACTGGAATGCACAAACTCCTGGGTTCAGTCCCTAGTGTGGCTTAAGTCAGATGTGGTGACACATGCTTGTAATTTCAGCATTTGGGAGCTTGAGGCAGAAGTTCCAAGAGTTCAAGGCTATTCTTGGCTACACACATAGTTTGAGGCCAGCCTGGGCTACATGAGCCCTCACCTCAGAAACAAAGCAAAACAAAATGAAAACAAAGTTAAGGAAAAGAACTACAGCTTAGATGAGTACACTAGTGCCTGCCTTTAGTCTCTGTCCCTCCCAGCTTTGGAATATATTGTCACTGGCTTTAACCATATAGAAATCACATCTACATTATATATATATATATAATATTATATATATATAATATGAATTATCCTAAGCCCAAAGAACTTGTTATCTTCTTACTCTAGTTCCAGAATTCTTAATAATTCTAACATTCCCTTTTATGCTTTCTGAACTCCTCATCATGACTCTCTGCTATGGATCTAGTCTGCCTACGACTCTACTTCGAAGAGTGTGAACAATCTTTCCTAGACGGCTTTCCAGGATGTGTATCTTCCAAATCAATGTCAATCTTTTAAGAAAGGCTTCCAATGCAGCGAATAAAAGAATAAAGCACCATTCCTATTTTTTCCTCTTACTCCCCAATAAAGACACACACACACATATGAATTTAGGAAAACTCAGAGCATGGAAGTTATATATAATTAAGTCATGAGAGAGAATAAGAGCCACTGATGAATAATCGTGGCATTGCTACACACATTTATGCTGGTTCTTTGACATGTGCCTGAGGTTAACACTGAAGGGGGGCAGTTTGTCACCTCTGCTGAGTTTGGCTGGAGCGCCATTGTAAGGTTACTCCTAGAAGTAGGAATTTATCAGGATTCTAGTGAGTCTAAAATAAGATTCTGCTTAGAGAAACAACTGACGTGTAAATCAAGGATCTGACATAATGGTCATGGCCTACATAGATAGAGGTTAGTAAGGGGATGCTTAAATAAGATGGCTGACCATGAGCACTACTCCCATGAGGATTGAGCTCAAGACACTTGGCCAAATTTGCCTGAACTTAAGAAAGGACTTTGGCGATGTCGACTTGAGGTTTCATGTCCATTCTGGGGAATTAGGTGGTGTCATAATGGATTAGTCCTGAGCTTATGCCCGAGAGAAGA
The DNA here is from genome assembly GCF_947179515.1 of Apodemus sylvaticus. Classification (NCBI taxonomy): domain Eukaryota; kingdom Metazoa; phylum Chordata; class Mammalia; order Rodentia; family Muridae; genus Apodemus; species Apodemus sylvaticus. The sequence goes on along the minus strand of NC_067491.1, from coordinate 48,017,584 downwards.
GTCTGGTTTGGCAGATCATACCTATGAAGGATGACATCAGTGCCATGCTCACAAGCACCATGAATTGTTTCTTAACATGGATGATGGCTTTTCAAGATTGTGAGCACCTGATGTCGGGGATGTGCCTGCATTTCCCAGTGCTGTTACCTTTGCTGCATACTAGTCACGGAATGGGTTGAAAAGCTAACTTATGAGATCCACACCCTCCCCCGAAGTAGAATTTGTTAAAGGAGAACAGGAAGGAATAGTCCAGCCATGTGTTGTGTTATTTGAGTCTGTGGCTTTGCCAGCTGTTGTTTTCACACATTCTTTGCACCCCAAAGGCCTGCTATTGCCTTGGACACACATTTGTCATCCTTCATCACATCACAGATGGATTTCAGCATAAATTCTCCTAACATTCCTCTTCTCCCCAGATATGGAGTTCCAGCAAGGCTCTGTCACTTCCTCAAACACTGCCACCAACTGGGGACTGAGCTTTCAAACATTTGAGTCTGTGGGGAACATTTGTCATAAAAACCACCATAGGGAACAAAAGTGACCATGACTCAAATAACACAGTACGTCAATGGGATATGGCATGCTCACTAAGACCAACCAAAGGAGCAGATTATATATAATCGCACTTCAATACTGTTTTTCCAGGTCTGTAGTATGAAGAATAACTTTGCGACACATCCATAGCAGTATTTGAGATGTTGAGACTCTTCTCTTCTAAGGGTGTTTAATTAGTAATGGAAAGCGGAAACACAGAACTGGCAACTTGCGGACAGGACAAAAGACACACTATCTAGAAGAGGTGACAGCTCTTCCTGCCTGTCATGCTCGCTGACGCCGATGTCTGCTCACAAGCAAGGGCAGTCTGAAACACAAGACAGGAGAGCCTTGGCACTTAGGGGGTAATAAAGCTTACGCAAAGCAGAGGTGGTTTTGCTGCTTGAAGCTCAACTTGTATTCCGGAAATAGCAGATTGCCTGATTCCTTCCACTCCGTGTACATCACATCTCAATCTGTCATTGATTGGGCCTAGATGAAGCACCCTCTCCACGGAGCAGGATCAATTTAGCCAATTTGTCTGACTTAGATGCTGCTGAGATCTGTTCCTTCAAGTCCAGGATTGGCAAAGGGGCAAACGTTGTGCATTGCACTATTTAATTAAAGCTGCTCCTTGTTCAATTAGTAAAATTCTTGCCATCATTGACAGTGATGTAAGCAGAAGGAACCTCTGACAGACAGCAAATATCAAACGGTGCTACCAAGACGAAAGGGCAGCTTCTGGGGTGAAATTGGTTTTTTCCCCCTCTTTTAATAGAAATGGATTTCGAATATAATTTGCTGTTTCTACCTGGTGAAAGGCCATCTCTCCCCATGAATCTGTGGGATGCTGAGAGGAGCTACATTTCCTTCCAGAAAGCCATGTTTCAAATTAACTTGTTCAGATGCTAAGTAGCGGGGCAGCCGTGCTGACAGAAGAACAATTACTTTCTCCGGGTCGCCTCCACGCTGGTCCACTCAGCTCGCCTTATGTTCCAAGCCTTGGCTGGGTCTTCGACAATGGTTCAATATTGTGCAGGCTGAGTGATTTTTATTCCAGCCAAATTGGTAACACAAAAGATGAAAGGCTGGTGATCCTGTCATGATGTGCCAGGTTTGCCCAACCTGCCTTGGGAATTAGTGAGGTTGGGAGGAGAGCTGAGAAAGATGGAGCAGGGTTTCGTTAGCTTCCTGTTCAGTGTTCTGTGTATACTCTCAGGGGCTTATGCACACATGTTTAGGCACATCTGGCTAACATCTGAGTCCTCTCAGAGCTGTAACTGAAAGTGCCTTTAGGAGCAAGCCCCTATTAGCTAAGACTCCAGTCTCTCCCCACATCCCTGGCCAGCCTTACAATGCAGGTCCTTGGGAAGTTTGGGGCTTGAGTATCCTTTTGTGGTGTTGTCTGGGGAGGCAGCAGCTTACACTGTGGATACTGAACTTAAAGTAGAAGATGGCAGGGATATGGGTAGTCTTACGTGCAAGCTCCACACTCTGTCAACACTGATGGGTCAAGAGGTACTGACTCTTTTCCCAAGTGCTGCCAATGCCAACTCTCTCTCGGGGAACACAGAACAAAGGCACACACTGGATCTTCACATTTTAGAATGAGCATAATCAATCTTTCTCCATGTATAAAGCACAGCCAGTGCTGGGGACAAGCAATAAACCCTACCAGCTGCTCTGCATTGGAAGGGAAAAAGAAGGGGTTTGGGGGCAGGGCTGAAGAGTTTTCTCATTTCTTCTGAAATATGTGGGAACGGATTCAATAATAGATTCCTACAGAAAGAGAGAGCAAGAGGGCAAAATATACTGGTAGATAATGAAGTTGAACGATCAGCTTTCTAAGGAAGACAAACTCAAGCTACTCTTGGTTAATAGGTACATAAGGTTTTACATAAGCCAGCGGGCAATCTGTGAACCCTGATTGCTTTACATGCCAGGGTTAACAAGGCTTTAAGGATTCAGTAAGTATGGTCATCTTGTCAAGGAAGAATTTAATTGTGTGCAAAAGTAACTAAAGGATAACTTAAAAAAACATATTTTCTGAGAAATTGGCAAGCTAGAATGTTATTGCCATAATTTATTATTGTAAACTGACATGTGCTTCAACGTCTCAAGAACTATCCTCTGAAAAAGGAGTTCCAAGATATTAGGAAAGTGCCTCTAAGTGGCATAAATACTATAAATAAGATGCCAAGTATGTTTTCTTCCAGTATGATCTTTTTGAGACTTTAGAATGTTGATGTCTATGAGACTCTTTCAAAGTAGGAGAGGGTCATTTGTGCCTTCAGAATGTCCTTGATTCCCTTTCCCTTTTCTAGGGAATAATTTGCACAGTAAGCATTCACCAAAACACAATTTGAGACATGGTAGTGTAAGGTCCCCAGCACTTGCTTTTAAATGTTGTAGCTTGAAGTCAGCCTTTCGATGTATAACTATGTGGGAGTTCCAAGATCTTCCTTCTAGTTGGGATTCAAACGTAATATACTCAATTTTCCTCAACACTTGGGGGACATCGAAAGGAACTTTTAGAGCTAAAATCTCAGCATCAAGAGCAGCAGCAATTCTACCTGATCCTGAAAGAAGGTGGCAGCCATTATGTCATGGGATTGGATTCTTGGGTAGTGGGACAAATAGCAGTGGACCAGAGACAGAAGAGCAGCAGATGTCACACTTGACATTTCACACAGTGTTGAGGGAAGACTTCACAATTGCTCACTGAGGCTTGCCACCACCATTTTACAGATATGGAAAACTGAAGTTAAATCCTTCATGTTCTGCAGTTTGATTGTGTAGTCAGTGGTGGATCTAAGAATCAAATAAACCTAGACAGTGTGTCTGGAACAAAATGTTGCAATGTGACTTTTAGTCTCTTCACTGTGTTGACAATTGTAGAAACCATGGCTCATCTGGGGTCATGCCATCATTACATCTCTGAACTTTATTTTCACAGATGGATGGAAATTGCCAAAGTATGAAAGTGACTGATTAAATTCTAATTGTTTTTTCGAGGTATAAGCTGGAATTCAGTTAGAGGTGGGTGTCAAGTGGCTCTTCAGCAAGAGATTTTAGGGGTAAAGGTAGAGAGCCCTGGGTTTGGAGTTTCCTTTAGGGTTCTTTGTAGACTGTTGCGTTTCTTTTGTAAATAGTGACCTAAAGTCTCAGACCACTTATTCTTACCTTGCTGTCAAATAGAACAAGCCTATAAGTTACCTATAAAATGTGCAAAACACATCCATCTTTCTTTTCATTGTTTAGGCAAGAGAGGGTAATTCTGGAAAGTTTTGATAATTGGGATTTTATACACTTCTCTAAAATCTATTCTACTTTGTTTTAGAATTTCAGAAATAAGACCGAAGTAGATTTTGAGAAGAGCTAAAGTTTATTTTTTTTAATTTAATACTTCCTGCCCATTTTCCTCCTACTCTTCAAACAAATGAAGCTCGATGGTTATTCCCACTCATTCTTGGAAAACCCTTGGCACCCGATACCATACCAAACACCATGAGGTAAATATGCCAGTTGAATCCTGTCCTATCATTTCACCTCAGGGTGCCTCATCCCAGGGGAACACTTGTGGGCGAGCCAACCTCGTTTGTGATGTAGATTATAGTCTCAGAGTCATATGGCTAGTGACGCAATCAACAAATATTGAGGAAAGTTGACTATAGAAACTCCTTCTGGAGAAGGTATCTTAAAACATATGCAAACTAAAAATTATGAGTTCTTGCTATCAAAGAATTGGGGAGATGATATAAATATTCAGATTCCTAGAATAAAGTAGGTGGGCATGAGAAATATAATGTATGGACATAATGAATTATCAGAAAAGAAAACTTTGAACAGAAAGGGAATAATAAATGGATGATAGTGTTTGTTGAAAAGAGAATGTGATTTTTAGATTGGGGGGTAGACATGGCAGGAGTTGAGAAAAATTCTAGCTCAGATGGTTTGATGGAAGTAAAACAAAGTCACAGTCAGAAATAGATGAGACATTCACATTAGCTCATGAGTGACTTGGAGGTCACTGGACCACAAACTCATTCATAAGAATGCTGGAAGCTTCTTGAATGTAGGAGCAACATTTCTGGCCCTTCGTTGTAGGTTGACCATCCAATACATAGCACACCCATGAAAGAGCAGGTTAGATGCTTGATGCAGAAATAAACTAATCCATGTGTTTCCCTAGCAATGGTGTAGCAATACAGGCCATTCAAACTCAGATAGAGACAATATGACCTTGGTGGAGAGGAGTTACAAGGTAGAAAGGCAAAGACAGAGCTGTTTGTTTGAAAATCAGTTGTATCAACTAAACTTTGGTCTTATCTATTCTTAAAAATCCAACAGGAGCCTCATTAACGATATCAAGTATAGCCCTCTGGGACTCCCTCCTGTCTCTCCCCATGCCTAATCCTGCCCCGCTATTCCCTCTCCATCCTCTCCATCTCATGCAGTAGATATTAAATCCAATTTTTAAAAAAGTGGTTGGCTACGTCCTTAACACCTGTGTCACTGTTACACTAGTAGGCATAACTTGCAGGGAAGCTGTTTTTATAGCTCAGGATTTGTGGCTAGGTGAGATTGAGGATTACCGTTCCTTTATAGTGGCTTATAGAAAACATGTTTTAACACTATGAATGCTAGCCAGTAGCAGTGGAACTTCCAATTGAGCACCAATTTGATTTCTGAATGGTCTATGCCATAAATTTGTGGTGTCACCAAGTAATAGAGTCCTACTTCCCTGAGACTAGATAGGTCTTGGGCTCCAAGGGAAGACCTGTTATTATCGTTCTAGTAAGTATTAGCAATACAATGACTCCCAGTGACATACTGCTATAGCCACAAACCAGTGTATCTGTCACTCAGCCCTCATCAGACAAGCCTCTCCTTACCAAAGATGTAACTAATACAGAAAACCCACAGCTGGGCAACATGCAGAAGGTAAGAGATTTTGGAGTGCTCCTGCCTGACTGGCAGGTCTTCATTACTCATATTATCTATGAGGAAGAGGAGGCAGAATGATTCTAAGAACCACAGGTTGTGAATGAAGGAAACAGTATCTTCCAAACATAATGGAAGGAATACCTGTATGAACTTATAGAGACAGTAGCAGATGACACAAGATCTGCACAAGTTCAAGGCAGACAAAATCCAGGCGTAGAGAAGGGACTGCAGAGGCAAAGCTTCACCCTTAACCAAGAAGCTATTCATAAATGATAGCTTCTGAGAGAGAGAAAATAGGGTTTCTTCAGTGGCGTGACCCTGGATATATCATCCACACTTCAGTGCAGGCCCCATTCTCAGTAGAAGTTGGACACCGTGTATAGGATCTAATTCCGCCCCCCCCCCCCCCATGGCTTGTTTTGTTTTTTAAACAACAGAAAGAACCTGAGGTTGAGTGGGTAGGGGGTGGGGGAGATCAGAGAGGAGCTGGATACAGGAAAGAATTGATAATGCATATATTGTATAGCTGGCCATGCCCCTCAGTGGCTGAAGCGCTGGGGAGAGCAGGCCCTGCCCCTCATCTGGGCAGTACAGTAGATTTGGCCCTGCCCCTTCCTGGCCACAGCACTGAGTGAGCTAACTGGACAGTGCCATAGAGCTCCCCCTGGTGGTGTGTATGTGTAAGAGCTGGTAGGCTGACCAGCTCAACTAGCATCCAGGTCCAGATAGATCCAGGGCTTTGAATCGGCCCACCCCACCATCTACGTCATCTGTGAACTGCTGGAGCGTGTGAAACAGCTGGTATGCCACATTAAGATCACATGAAATCTAATTTTGTATCTGATACAAGATTTTTTTCATAATGTAGATAAAATTATATTATCCCCTGCCCTGATAGCTGTTTCGTTATTTTATTTATCATACTTGATGAAGGTTATCAGTTTTGAAATATCTAAACCACCAGTCTGCCTTTTTTTGGTAACCCCTTCAGTTTTCAAAAAGCATAAACTAAAATTCGAGCAGCAGGTTATTGTTGTCATGCTCAAAATCTCTCAGCTGGATGAATAGTGACTTAGGAAGATAAGGTTTTTGTTTTTGTTTTTTGTTTTGTTCTGTGTTTTGTTTTTGTTTTTGTTTGTTTTTGTTTTTTAATGGCACACAGCCTGCTGAGTCTCTAGGAAATGGGAAAACAAGTGGATTTTCATCTCTGGATGGGGGAGTCTTCCTGGCTTAGCAAACAATGGTATTATTCCACAAAATAGGCACCTGAGGGGGGCTGTGAGAAAGGACAGGCTTTGGCACATAACATATCTGACTTGGTCCATGTCGACTTGGATAAATTGATTCATCTCTCTCAGCCTTGGTTACCCATCTGCATATGAGAGTAAGTCATATCTCTCTAGTTGTGGGACTATTAGCGATAATATGTGATGCTTATAACACATAACAGATGACCAAAACCCCCACAAAACCCAACCCTCTCCTCTAGCTACTATCCCTGTGACTGACCCTCACCACAAGCTTGAAAACTATTTCTCCTTGTTTCTTAATATCCCTTTTGGGATGCAATCAATTGGAAATTTAATAAATTGGATTAATTATAATTAATTATAATAATACAATATGATTATATTAACAATTAATTAATTGGAAATATAATAAATGAGCATAACCAAGCAAATGTGTCTTAGTATAAATAGTAACAAATCAAAAATGGATTATAAGTATTTTATACCATTTTAAAAATTTTAAAAATTTCCATGCCAAATAATATGCATGAGGCTTAAACAAGTTGTTTAATTTTATTATTTTACTTTGTGCTTGAGTGCTGTGTTTATGACAAGAAGTGCATAAAAAAAAAACCCATAGGATTAGTAAATTGTCCAGTAGGTAACACTTATGCAATTGACATCCACTGTCACCTCAAAATGTGACCACATTCCTGAGTTAGAGCCTCACAGACTTATTTGGTCTCTTTCTATGCTGACACAAACTGAAATGCTTTTATAGCAAGGGTGAGCATAAGTAACAGTTCTAAGTGACTGCAGACACTGTGTGCCCAGCCACGGAAGCATTCAGACCGGTCTGGAAAGGATGAGTTATCAGATTTGCTCTGCTTCAAAGGAATAAGCAGGAGCTTTCGAGCACAGAAATGCTGCAAGGCAGGGCTATGGCCATGTTAAATCACTGTTGTTAGCAGCTGCCAACCTAAACTAAATTGTGAATGATGGTTATAAAAATATCGATAGTGAAAAATCAGTGAAAGAAGATTGCAAGGAGAGGACAAATTGTGTGTGTGTGTGTGTGTGTGTGTGTGTGTGTGTGTGTGAGAGAGAGAGAGAGAGAGAGAGAGAGAGAGAGAGAGAGAAAGGAGAGTTCTTCATTTGATCTCAGCCAGAGGCTGAGAAATAACTAAGAAATCACTCTTACTATCTTTAAACCATCTGCATGTACAATAAAGAGCCCAGAGGCTCAGTGTGTGGGGAATCACACCCTGTGGCTGAGGAACTCCAAGGTTCCAGGCTCATTACTGAGTGACTTGGGCAGCCTTGGGGGCTTCTATAGCTCACACAACAAACTTACCACAAGCCGTAACTTTTCCCATTCAATAATAGCAATGTGCCATTTCCCTGCAGCTTGGCGCCTCACACTAAGTGGAAATGATCATCACCTACCTCTAACCTCTCCCAGTCATATGTCACTTCTCTACTCTGTTTGCCCATGAGCCTGGAGGAAGTAGAAACTACTTCCCCTCATACAGAGGGGCATCCTCCTAGCCCAATCTTAAAGGGCCAGCACCTAAAACGAGGCAGTGAGAGCAACAGAGTGACTCGTGTCTGTTGATATTTGTCTCTCTAGACAAATATCTTATTCTATGCTGATAGCTACAGTAGACTGACTATAAAAGGGACTGGATTCAGGGCAGTGAAGAGGGAAATAGGAAAATTTCCGGCTTTGGGAGTCAGTGTACTGACTAATCACGTGACCAGGCTTCCTTTTTCCCCCCCTCCCCCCCCCCCCAAGTCGGAATGGTATGGTGCTGGTGGGTCCCATTTCAGACACGAAATTAAGGGTGCAGCCAAATAACAATAAAACAGCTACAAATGTATAATCGTAAATCGAACTCATTTAACGAGAGCTTATTTTTAGCCAAGCAAAGAAAACGTATTAAACATCAAATCTGTTCCTTGTTTTGCCTGATGAGTCTAAGATTACTGCCTTATGGGAAATGTTTCGTTTTTCCTTTTTTAACTTATCCCTGATATATAAAATAATGAGGAACGTGAAAGAATATTAGAGCAAGCATCTGCCTTTTAATACAGGAAACAGTTGTGTTGATGGATTTTTTTTTCTCACTCGATATTCTGTCACCAATATTAACAGTGCTTTAATTTGCATTTCTCAAAGTAGTAATCTGGTTACTAATCACATTGAAAGATTTCTCCAGATAACTTTTGATAGCGTTTGAAAGTAGGCTCCGTCCTGTCTTGCGGTGTGGACCGGCTTCTTCCTTCTACTGTGAACCTCCTGCTGCGGATATATACCTGGACTGCCTGCTCGGCGCTGGACTGTTTAAAACTTGCTTAATTTTAAATGTTGCCTTGAGTTTTTCTCCTTGGCTCCCAGTAGAGTACGGTATTATCTACATGAGAAGGTGGTTTCTGGCAGCTATAGGACTTGGTGAATTTTCACAGACTAAAGCTAGCAGAATCATCCAGGACCTAGATTAAGAAGCAGGCCATGCCTGTGCCCCTTGGGTACTCTTTCCGCAAGTTCACAGCTCATTTTACCCTCTCAGGAGCCATCATCTTGGTATATGTTACCAGAAATTGGAATTTTTTTCTCTTTCATACTTTTCCTATCATTGTAATCATTTAGCTGGCATTTATATGTCTGGTTTCATTTATCAAAACCGCCTCTCTTTCTGGGATTCAGTTACATTCTTAAATCTCCAATTTAAGAGATAGGAACCCAATATGGAGTTGACAGTGTACTCTGTCATTGTTTACTGTCTATTCCGCTGTCGAGGTTCCCCACCATCGTGGGTGATGGTGTCATAACATATCTTAGCACATGTTTTCTGGTGACTATAGGCATGAATTTCTGTTGGACATATGCTAGAAGTGAAACTGTTGGCTTAGGAAGAATGGCTATATTTGAATATTACAGATATTTTATAGTTTACCAAAATAGCTTTGCTAATTCACTATCTTGTTGCCTGTTTTTAATTTCCAGTAGCTAAGTATCCGTATTGATCTTTTAAACCTTTTTTTTTCATTTTCTGGTTGGTAATTAAATTTCTCTGATGACAAATGTGTTTGTGTGCCTTGTATTAAGTTTATGAGCTACTGTATAATGTCTTTTGTAGAACGAATCTCTTATATCTGTATGGAAGCTTCACCTGTCAAACAAAGCTGATTGGTCTATAGGGAGGAAATCGAAGGTGGGACTTCCGGTAGAAAGAAAGGATGCTGGGATAGAGAGAAGCACAGGAGGTTTGGTCCTGGGGACCCAGAGGAGGACAGCCATATGGAACCTGAGCAGAGGTAACCAGCTACGTGGCAAAACTTAGATTATAATACATAGGTTATTAACTCATGAGCTCATTGGGGAGCCGGCCTAACTATATGGCCTAGGTATTTGTAGATGTATGTGAGTCTCAGAGTCATTATTCAGGGACCTTGGGGCCAAAAGGAGAAGCATGAAGTTACAGAAAACACATTACAACACTCTTTTATAATGAATGTGTTGACGTTTTAAGCTCTTCCTTCTAATCATATTTCTATTATTACCTTATTGAATTTTAGATACTCTCCTTATGTTTCAGATGGGTCCTTTATTTGTATCTATGCAAAATAATATTTATTCTTACCTAATTGGTTTTTAACTGGATAATATAACATAGTTTCATCATAACAATGTTTAAATTATTTAACTATATTTATGCTATATTATAAATGTATGTTAACTATGTTTAACATATGTTTAATATAACTCTTTAATAAAACATAGTTTAATCATCGTATGGTTTTATAAGACTTATTTTTAAAAGATCTATTTTATTTTTAATTATCTGTAAACATATTGGAGGTGGGTAAGTATTGCATAACATGCAGACAGGTGCCTGAGGAGACTAGATGCATGAGAACTCCCTGGAGCTAGAGTTCTAGACAGCAGTGAACCATGCAAATTTGATACCAGGCCCAAATGCAGGTCCTCTGCAAGAACAGCAGGCATTACTAACTGTAGTTTTTCTCTAAAAGCTTTTTGTTTTATCCTTTACAACTAAATATGCACTCTATTTTAATTTAATGTTCTACCAAGGTAAGAATTAAAACACATTTTTTTTCCCATTTCCATTTACTGAAAAGGCCTGTTCAATTGCTTGTCTATCTTGTTTTTTGATGTTGGGTCTGTTACTACCCTGGAGCTGATTGCTTCAGCGGGGCTAGGTGGCCAATGAATTTCAAAGTCTGTCTACATTTCTGTCCCCAGCTTGTTCTAGAGTTTAACCCTGACTTTAGCAGAATGAGATAGGATATGATTTTGTTTTCTATGCCCCAAACCAATGTTTGTTTAGTTTCCTCCATGGAAAGTGAATTCATTGTCTACTTTACCTACATTAAGAACACATAAGAGATTTTGAGACAACATACACTAAATGTTCATTTATTTCTTTGTTGTTTCAATATAGCTCATTTTAGGAAATGACCATTACTATTTATATTTGCTTACAAATTGGCTAATATGAGAGACTCACTCTAGAGACTCATGGAGCAATATTTAAGAGTAGAGGAAGGAACTTATCAGACCTTCCTAAGAGAAGTATAGGCATCCAAAGAAAAGATACCCTCTGTTCCCAATCTTCAGGGAGGCTATAGCACTTCAAGTGAAGACCACAAATTAAGTAATTTGGGGAACAAGGAACATGAAGTACAAAAGAACTCCTATTTGCAGATGATTTCTAACTAACTAGCTGTTTGTGCTAGTTTAGACTGGGGCAAACAGTATCATAGCAAACTCAGTTTCTACAAATTGAATCTTTCAAAGCCTACTTAGAAGTATTGAAGTGTTGTGCATTTAAGCAAACTATGTTTTGGTCTAGGAATATATAGCAAGAATCTCAAAAGGCTTACTTGATATAGTCAATAAAAGATTAAAGAGCCCCATATAAGAACCTTGTTAAGACTTATGGAGTGTCCTTTCAAAAGCTTATGTATTATTATATTTGGTTGCCAGATGTTAGGCTTAGGGGTTAGTGACTGGCTACCCAGAGTTCTGACCAAGTCAATGAATTAATTATTTGATGGATTCATAATATGAAGGCACCGTTGGGAGGTGGAGCCTAGGTGAAGGAAATACATCATTGGGGACCCACCCCGGAATGGCAGTTTTTGTCTCTGGCTCCTTCCTGGCTGTCAAGAGGAGACTACTGCATGCCCGCTTTGTTCGCCTGCCTCAGATCCAAAACAATGGTTCCATTCAACTGTGGACTGAACTCTCTCAAACTGTGAGTTAAGACAAATTTTTTAGCTGTTTCTGTCAGGTATGTGTCCAGTTGGTGAACATACTAACATAAGACTCAATTAGCAAGGCCCTTTAGTTTTAAGAGATTATTATAGTTGGCTTTCTAGCACACCCGTACAACGTGATGATGTGTCTAGTATGCCACTGTACGTCTCTGTCACTAAAAAGCTACAACGTTTGCTTTTATTCAGTGACAAAGTGACTTTCCACCTGTATTATCACTCACTAGTCATGTATAGAAGAGGGATTGAGTCGACATCTGCCTTTGCTCTTCACAAACGCATCGGCCCTCTTTTGGATGAAGACTGAGCAAAGGTAGGGTTGTTACCAGCATTTATCTTTCCCATTGTCGCCGTGAGCTTTGTCTTGCCGTCTCTACTGTAAGAACGATTGAACCACAAGGTTGGTCAGGCTATTTTGGCTACTCTCTCGGGAGCCTTGAGTAAACATACTACTGTCTCTGCAAATTTGGCCTCCATTTTTTTTCTGGGCATTTTTTTCTGCCTCATAATGTTTGAACATGATTTTCCAAAGCTAAACCAGATGAAGGGGCCCGAAAGCTGAACATGGTAACCTGTACTGTACCGACATTCCAGATGGACGCCAGCTCCCTACAACTGTGGCATTGCTCAATGCACTTTTGTGGTGTTTATTATTATGTACTACAGTGAAAGGAGAGAGCTAAGAGGTAGACCAGTAGGATGAATTCAGTTCTGAGACACAAAGACAATTGGCAGGGGGAAAGTAAATCTCAGCTTTACCCCTGCATCACAGCTATGGATCTGTGTATAGAAAACGGTTCGCTCATTGCAAAGGCCCAAATTTTAATGCGACATAATGTGAGCCTTGCATCATACAAAGTGTCTTTCATCATATGGATCTGAAAGCTGGAGACATCTGAATGGAAAAAAAAAAGAAAAAAAAAGAAAAAAAAAGATTGTTTAAAATAATATAGGTGCTGGGTGGTGGTGGCGCATGCCTGTAATCCCAGCACTCTGGGAGGCAGAGGCAGGCGGACTTCTGAGTTTGAGGCCAGCCTGGTCTACAGACTGAGTTCTAGGACAGCCAGGGCTACACAGAGAAACCCTGTCTTGAAAAAAACAAATCCAAATAATAATAATAATAATAATAATAATAATAATAAAATTAAAACAATATAGGCTAGGTCCGACCTAATGAGGAAGAAGTTGGCTCACTACCCTCCTCTCTTCAGGCTTAATTGTAGTCGCAGGCTAAAGGACACACATGTGCTTGCTTTCTGATCCCCCTTACATGTCTCCTCCTTTGTAGAAATTCATGTGAAGACTTGATTTATGCAAATAGTGGACAACATGTGTTCTGAACTGAGCTGGCTGGCTACAGCTTTTGTACTCAGAGCAACCTCTAAAAAATGCGCTCCATGAACAAACCTTGACTTCCTAGAAGGAAATACCTGGATCGGTTGCTTGATGACCTACTGAGTGTGTATCTAAGTCATGCAAGACATTCAGGCTGAGGTACTCTGGGTGACCTTAATGGCTTTCCATGAATTTGGTGTGCATTTTCTCACAACTACCCAGGGGCAAACGAGTCTCAATTTCTCCTGCAGCACCATAGGAAATACTAATCACAATTGGTAGATAATACGTTCTTAAAAAATTCCTTAACCTCATATATGTGACATTGGTCTGACCTCATCCATTTTAATCTATATTGCCTTCATATGTAATAGCTAATAAAAATACCTCAGGAATACCATTTATTAGTTTAATCATACATGCAATACAGGAAGAAAAACATCAGGGGCTAGCGGTTTAGTTCAATGGTACAGAATCTCTGCCTAGCACTCTTGAGGCTCAGGTATCTAGCACCAGGAAGGCCTTGGATTTAATCCTTAGAGGGAACAGAAACAACAGAACAAAAACAAAAGCAACACAAGAAGAACTTTACAGATACTTGTAATATATTTTAATTAAAATGTTCATTAATTCCCTAAGAGTTGCATATGTACACCCATTGTATTAATGTTTTGATCCTTTTTTTTTTTGCTTTGAACTCTTGAATTTCCCCCCTCATCCTCCTCCCTCTCAAGTTCATGTCTTTTTTTTTCTCACTCCCTCAGTTGAGTTAGTTCTGCCCATGTGCACATGAGTGTAGGGCCATCCTCTGAAGCATGGTCAACTATCAGAACCACACCTCAAATACCATGAGTACTGCTTCCTTTCCTCTCAGGGACTCTGAGATTTTGATAAAGATCCCAAAGATTGACACTCGAAAAGTCAGAAGTTTAGAAATCAGCATTCAGGGCACCAAGGGTGTCTCTTCTCTTTCTTTTATCCAATCGCTCATGTAGAAGTGTATTTTAACGTTTGAAACAATTAAGATATAGTAATAATTAGCTCTGCGAAGCCTAAGGCTAATTGTTTTAAGTTTTATTAATTGTTAGTGTCTGCATGATGTGTGTGAGGGGGTTTGCACACAAGACAGGAACCTGCAGAGGTTAGAGGACAACTTTGTAGAGTTAGTTTTCCATTTCTACCTTCATGTGGGTTCTGGGAATTGGATTCAGGTAATTTGAATTGTATATATCAGCACTTTTACCTGCTCAGCCATCTTGCACAAATGCACATACAAACATATATATATGTTTGTATGTATATATGTTTGATGTGCATTTGTGCAAGATGGCTGATATATATATGAAAAGGTGATAACCAAGAGTAGAAGTAACAGAATTTAATTCTTTGGTGGGGAGAGGTGAACATTGTGAAATATGCAATTTATTTTTCTTTCTGATCATATACTAGGCAGTACTGATATTCGTAGCACTTTGATTGCTTTTCTGATTCTCCCACATGATGTGCTACTGGGAGAAGACACGATGCCCACTGAAAAACATTCAGCGAGAATGAAGCCTGGACGCGATCACGTGAGTAGGCTTTAGCCAATCAGATCTGAGGCATCATGAATCTGAAGCCTCATCAATACTTCTTTTTTAATTTTTAATTTTTTGGGTTTTTCGAGACAGGGTTTCTCTGTGTAGCCCTGGCTGTCCTGGAACTCACTCTGTAGACCAGGCTGGCCTCGAACTCAGAAATCCGCCTGCCTCTGCCTCCCAAGTGCTGGGATTAAAGGCGTGCGCCTCCACTGCCCGGCCTCATCAGTGTTTCTTAAGCAACATGGCGTGTTTAGACAGTTCAGCTCTAGGGAGTGCTGAGTGTTCTACGCTTAGTCTGACGTTCCTGCTGCCAAGTGTCTCCTTTCTTCTTACAAATGTTTTAATTAAGTTACCCACAAGACCATCAGTCAGGAACTCCAACTACAGGCAAATAGGTAATGCAATGGTTTTGTTTCAAATAATGCGGGTGCTGTGTATCTTTTCCTTCAACTTTTAGCATCATACAATTTCCTAAAATATTGCTTAGCATCATGGTGTAATATGCACCCACTGGGAAGACTCTTTCCCACTGCTTTGCCATCAGAAAGATGATACCTGCATCTATTTTGCCTGGTCTGTTGTGAAATTGGAAAATGTACTCTCTGACTCTGCAGTATCTTGTTCCTCATTAAGGGACTTACCTTAAGTTCGTCAAATAGGGCTTGAGAATGGGAAAATATTCTGGGACTTTCCTCAGTCTTGCTAAGGTGACAGCAAAGAGCCACAAAAGCTTGGGAAGAGAAAAGCTTTGTGCTCGGAGCCAGGGTCACTGACAAATGCGCTCCTTACTTACCTTCTTTTCATTCCTTGTTTTCTGGTTGTTTTTTCTTTTTTCTTTTTCCTCCTGGCAATGGGATAAAAATCAATGTAACTTACTGAAAAGCATTTCAAATTGCATTCCTTTCTTAGTTAGGGTTTTACTGTTGTGAACTGACACCGTGACCAATGCAAGTCTTAAAAGTACCACACACAAGTCTTAAAATACAACATTTAATTGGGGCTGGCTTACAGGTTCAGAGGTTCAGTCCATTATCACCAAGGTGGGAGCATGGCAGCATCCAGACAGGCAGGACACAGGAAGAGCTGAGAGTTCTGCATCTTCATCTGAAGGCTACTAGCAGAATCCTGGATTCCAGGCAGCCTGGATGAGGGTCTTAAAGCCCACGCCCACAGTGGCACACATACTCCCACAGGGCCACAGTTGCTCAAACACACATCTAAAGCTCTAAACACTATTCCTCCAAAGTGATATCTCTAAGGTTTTTTGTTTGTTTGTTTGTTGTTTTGTTTTTGGTACCCAGCCTATGCTGATGGTGATTGTAGCAGGCATCAGGTTCTTAAGCTGGTGCAGGAAAGGAGCACCTGGTCCTTGTGTTAGCACCCTGGAATATGCTGCCTTTGGATTTTCTTTTATGATCCTCACAATAACTTCATGACAATTATGATCATGGCTGTGGCTGACCTGGGATTCATAACTTAGGCAACCTGGGATTGTGATTGGTGTTTGTACCATGGGGCCCCAAATATCTGTATGATGTCATCAGATTCGTCAAGATTTTTTTTTCTCTTGTTAGAGAAAAATTTAAGGAAAAAAAGAAAGAGGCAGGACTCAGGGGGAGGGTCTTCTCAACACTGCAGTTTTCTAACACTTCTAGCTCCCATTATCCCCTAGTGTCCTGAGTCACTGATATCCATTGACCCCACAGGCCAGCAACAGCGCTGAAGGTAAAATCACATTCAGACAGCTTGGGGGCCTCAAGACCTTCTGCTTTATTTTGTTTTTACAAATTGTATATATTTCTACCTGTAACTGCCTGCAGTTACATTGAATGGGTTACCTGGAAGGGAAGCTGGGGATGCATGGGAAGGCGGGGGAGGGGTGATGAAGAGATGGAGACCAAGACAACACCAGCTGCTCAAAGTCTCAAGGTTTAATGGAGGACTCAGAATTTTAAGGTTTCAGGCAAGACCCTTCCCCCAAATTCCAGGGTGTGTTCTGGGGAACTGATCTAACTGTTCCCTGGGCATTTTGGCTCCACTGCTCAGGTGGCTGGGCGGGTCACCTGCTTAATTCAGGAATTGGTAGACCTGGAGGAACAATGAACTTCACCTTGGTCTGAGTGCTCCGCCCTAGGTGGAGGAGATTATGGCTAACACAGGAGTTCCCGCTCAAAGGCTGGGAGAGGAACTTCACCTTGGACAATGTCAAGTTCCTGCCAGGTGGCATGGCACCCCAATAAGGCTCTCTACATCTACCTAGTAATTTTCCAATTCTAGACTCCCCAGACCAGCCATGTCATGAGCACTGAACTCTTCAAATGTGCCTCCTTCATGAGTCACGGCATCAAACATGCTGTCTTGGCTTGAAAAAGAGGGCACCCCACAGTGTCTACAGTTCTGCACTTGCTTGTTCAGACACGGATAGTTGATCCAATACTTCCACAGGTTTCCTCTCTTTTCATCCCCTGTGGCGAGAACTGGCAGACAATAACCTTTCCACCTATCAGGTTCCTGTGTAAAATGTGTTGTTCACAAGCAGATATTTTTGAACCAACCCAAGCCCCTAACCTTACCCCCTTTTGTGGTTTCATGTTCAGACCAATGAAGCTTGCACGAAGAGCAGTGTGACATACTAAATGGAATTATGTATGTATGCCTTTGTTTGGCACTCAGCGCCTGCTGTTTGGTTTAAAGTATGTATATTTAGAGTTCAGGTATTAGCTATCTCTGAGGGGTGGCCTGCTGCACTGGCTGAAGTGACTGTAAAATTTCCTGAACATGGAGGCTAACCTGCTACTGAGACATATACAGTTGATTGCACACAAAAGGTTCATGTTTATTCCAAAAGCAATCTCTGTCCCCTGTTTCTCTTTCTCTTCTGGGTTTCCACCAACACTGAATCAGAACTGTCATCTTATAGTTTGTTTCAGAGTTACGGGCTGCATGGGACTCTTAGGTCCTTTTTAAACTTATATATATATATATATATATATATATATATATATATGTGTGTGTGTGTGTGTGTGTGTGTGTGTGTGTGTGTGTGCGCGCGCGCGCGCGTGTGTGTGTGTGTGTGTGTGTATGTATTTCTAAATAAATAAAATATACCATACTATATACATTTATAATAATATATAACCTGAAAACAAGTAAAAACATTACACACCAAAATTAACTAAAATGAAGCTTTTAGAAACAAAATTTCTCCACCTCTTTCTCTCTGACTCTCTCTCAAAAAAGTCCTAAGTCTACAGCCAGTCCACCTATAGAAAATAATCATATAAGTTTATTTATGAAGATCTCTGGAAGCATGCAAATGAAGTGACAGCCTTGGTGTGCTACCTTGCCTGGGATGGAATTTGCCAAAAAGAATCCCAAATTACTGCTCTGAACTCTGAAAGGTTTTAAATTTGTTGTGTCTATGCAGGAGAGAGCTTGAAAATGAAAAGAAATAAGAATTTATAGTGTTTATCCCAGAAAGAGTCCACTCGCAAGAAAGCAATGATAAAATCAATTTCAGTCTAAGTCTATCCCAGGGTGTGAGTTATACTATTCTCATTGATTTTAGTTTGTTAAAAGCAGCAATAAAGTAATAACAACAGCATTATATATTATATTATATTATATTATATTATATTATATCATATATATAGCTATAGACACACAGCTCAGCTCTCACATTCCCTGGCACACTCCCTTCATTTTGGAAAGCAGCAATCGAATGTGTGCATGATTAGACATTTAAGATGTGTAAAGTTCACAGTGTTTATTATGTGTTATACTTTGGAACCACAAGCTGACTGTATCCTTCACTAAGATCTTTCAGTGGAAATTTTCAAAATATACACAAGTTGACAGAATTATTGGGTAGCTATCATATATTTAGTCTTATGCTCTGCAACTAAACATTTTCCATAGTTGGACTCCTCTAAAATCTATTTTTTTTATCTTCCTATCAGTCCCTTTTATGTTTTGATGCATTTAAATTCAGCTGCTGATACGGTAGACTTACCCCTGACCTCTGCCTACAGAGTTTACTATTTTACTCCTAGCTGGAGCTGACACATTTTAACATTGTCCTTGGGCTTGGCTACTTTGGGGAAGAGGGTTCGTCTGCAGATATTCTACCTTTCCCAGAATTCAATAGAATTTTTACCCTGATTTCTTCTTTTTCCCGTTTTAATTTTTTAACCCACTTTACTTCCACTTTCATTTATTTTTTCTCTTTATTTTTTTCTTACCTCTAGTTCTGTCTCTTTTTCTCTAAAGCCCTTGCAAGTTGAACACCATAGGCCAGTACTAAAAACTGGCTTGTGCCTAGTTAAGATTACAAAGCTTCCAGGGAATTTAGGAGTGTGAGAGGCAGCATTGTGGCCCACTCTTTGTTGCTGTAGTGAAAGGAGACCCTGAGTCCTCTCGCCCTGCTGAAGGTAGCTCAGGCAAAAGCGCCTTTCCCATGTACGCCATGGTTTAAAATTCAAGTGCATGCCTGCATTCAGATTTTGAATCCCACAGCAATTTTTCAAGCATATTTCACATTTGTCACGACGTGTTGTATATGTGTGGAGCTAACACATTGTGGGTTGTTTGTGTGTGCGTCACATTTGGGACCCCTGTGACCTACAGTTCAGCATGGGGTCTGTCCCCAAGCCTCTTTAGACTGTCAGCATTTTTTAAAGTTTGTTTTGTTCCTTATGCTAATAAAGCTTGTCTTCGCTTCAATCAAAGCATATTATCTCTTCTTTTTCCCCCCTCTGTAAGCAAGGCGGCAATCTGTTCTGTTTAAGTTCCCCATCATCCCTGCTCCCCCATCCCCGTTCCCCTAGATTGTCGAGATTGTTGACTATGATGTAACAGATGGCCCAACAGACCTCCGACTCTTAGCAGTGTTGGCCAGCTTGGCTCCGAAAAATAGCAGCACTGAAGTGAGTATTCCCAGGCATGGGACGCTCATGAATTTTAACTCCTCTTCAACAAAGGAATTCAAAGGGGTAAGAGGCAATCTATCAGGAGCAGAGGCAATTAAACTGGGATGTAGGTTGGCATTCTGCTGCTGAGGACTCCCCTCTCTGGTTCTGAATATTTAGCCGAGATTAGATCAGCCTGACTTCCATTCCTCTCTGGCCTGCCACAAGGTATCAAAACAATAGCATGACTCAAAAACAGAAGGCAGTGGGGTTTTTGCTCTCCATGATAAAATGTTTGTGTTATGGAAAGGTCCGTGGGGGAAGGGGCAGACCAGTCCCTCATCTTTCTGGGGACAACCAGGAAGAGGCCTCCTGATTTCTCTGGTTTTCTTATCCAAGGCCCTGGAGTTTGTGATTTTATTTGCTAGGTGATTGTTTCAGAGTCTGGGTTGCTTGTGCTTTTGTGATTGCTCAGAGCATAAAATGCACCTGCGGGCCAATGGCGTGAGAAGGTGGAGAAGTTTGTCTGTTCTAACCTGAAAAATATAGAAATGGACAAAGAAGAAAACATCTCCCTCCCCGCTAACCGCCATTGCTACCGTTATAGAATGCTCTGGCAGAGCAGACTCATTTCCTGTCTCTTATTCATTTATTTTTGTAACACTGTATGTTTGCACTTGGAATTACACACATATGTGATCGCATTGTCTCTTTAGAAATTATAGGACAGCTACATAGCTGCTTTGGTGAGTCAGCACTCAAACCTGTCCAGCAAGTCCACGTTTATGGGGTTTATGGGCAGCCTCAGGACTTCAGAGTAAGCCCATATTCACGCCTGAGTTTTCTTTCCAGAAACATCTATCAAAATTTTTTGGTCACTGGGAATCTTCCTCTTTTTTTGTTTGTCTCTGCTTTTGTGGTCAGCTGCATATTACTTTTCTCATGAGTATAGAACAGAATGGAAGAAATTCTCTTTGTACTTATGCCATGATTTTAGACATCTCAGAATTGTGAATGGATTCTTGTTGTTATTGTTTTGACATGTTTTGACACAGCCCAAACTGGTTGGTCTCAAACTTAATATGGAGCTGAAAATGATTTTGAATTTCTAATCTTTCTGGTTCTACCTCCAATAGAGGTGTGGGACACCACACCTGGTTTATTCCTTGCTGGTGTTAGTATTCTGTCTAAGCTCCACCCCACAATTACCTGGCAACAGCCAGGTATGCCCCGCCCCATAGTTGCCTGGCAACAGCCAGATAGACCTGGCCGACTATAAAAGGGGCTGCTTTTCCCTCCCCTCTCTCATCTTGGGCTCTCCTCCCCTCCCCTCTCCTCTCCACATGGTCATGGCCAGCCTCCACTTCTCTACTCTCTCTCTCTCTCTCTCTCTCTCTCTCTCTCTCTCTCTCTCTCTCTGTCCCTCTCTCCCTCCACTACCCCATTAACTCCCATCCTCTGCCCTGAATAAACTCTATTCTATACCATGTCTGTGTGTGTGTGTTCCCTCAGGGGGAAAGGGGTGCCTGGACATGGGCCCGCCTAGGCACCCCCTTCCCACACACCACCATATACCATTCTCTAAACCCCTCTCTCTTTTTATGAACCCAACAGCTGGGGTTTCTTGGATGTTAGATTAACAGTTTAATAGCTAATCTGTATCCCTGGGTCTTGAAGTTATTTTTTTAACCAGGGAGAATAACTGTTAATTAAAAAAATAACATTGTTTCCACACAGGATAGGATGGGAACTTTTATTTCATTCAGATACTTGGAGATATCACTGATCCAATAATATGCTTTTTTAAATGAAAATGTGGAGAATATGGGAATTTAGGAAAAGATTTAAGGTTCTACGACAGATTAGGAACAGAATGTGTTCTGGGAGCTCTATGCTGCTGTCTTTCTCTGAGCTCTAACATGAAGCATGGTGTTCAAATAGATGTCTGCTGGGTGTTGAGCACAAGACTGTGAAGTATAGAAAAAACTATGAGGAAAAAGTATTACTCGTGCTGTGCTGGAAACCTGCAGGGGACCAGATGAATGCCCATGGTGTCCCTGGACAGCAAAGGGGAGCCATCTCTGTCCTGAGTGAGATCACACTGCCTAGCTGACAGTAATGGAGGTAAGAATTCTACAGAGGTAGAGGATTAACCACAGAGCAGAGTTCAGCTTTGTGCTGAATGCTGAAGGACTGAATCACTAAAGAAAGACAAATGAAGAGAGAACTGAGGAGACAAAAACACAGGTTGACTCCGGGAGCGTGCTACAGTATCAGCTAAACATGAGCCTGGGGAAATAAGGAGGATTGTTACCTCAGTTTTCCAGAAAGCTGTAGATTCTTTTTATTTGTTTTGTTAGACTAAGTAATTCTCAGGGAATTAATTTTGAATGAGCTCATGATAAAAAAGAAACGACCCTGATGTTACTGGTCTGTTTCTATTCTTGGTCTAGGTTTTAAGGATCAGGCAGAAAAACGAACATGGATAACTTAGGTATCCAAGATTCTCCATGGTAGATGAGGTAAAGCAAGACTTTCTCAACTTAAGAACAGTTTGCCATCTCCTCCACTGCCAGGGTCGCTCTCTACAACCCTGCTATGATGTGCTGTGGTTGTTGATCTTGTAGATTTGACTCTGTTTTAGAATCGCCTAGGAGACAGGATGTCTTCTGAGGATGTCTGTCTGTGAAGACTTTTCCAGAGAGGTTTAAAAACCAGGGGACAATAAACCCGTAAACACATAGTATACGGCACTATCTTATGGTCTTATGCAGACTGAATAAAAGAGAGGGGTATAGAGAGAGGCAGAGAGTGAGACAGACAGACAGGCAGACAGACAGAGCTCAATGACTCTCAGCTCTTTCTGTTTCCTAATCCACTAAAGTGTTAAAAGGTTGCAGGTGGACATTCCTCTGCAAGCAGCCGCCGGCCTCTACACCTTTCCTTTCATAAAGGTCCTGAGCCCAGCTCAGTCTTACTCCATTAACTTGCTTTAGCCAGGTATTTTATCACAATAACTAGAAACTTAACTAGTGCAACATTTGTTACCCACAGCACCACCACCAACATTACCTCCACAACCACAATCCCCAACCCTGAAACATCATCCACAAAAGTAACAGTTTTCATACAGAACAGGAACTCATCTTGAGAACCCAGCTCTTAGCCTTGATGAATTATTGACTGGTTTGTGGGTAGGGGGCAGGGGCATGAAACGGACCACTTACATTTCCCTGAACTGTAGTCCTAAATAGACTGAAGCAGCTGCCAAGATCTAGCTGACTGACACAAGGTCAGACTCACGGGGCCCTCCACATCTGGTGTCTCATGATTGTGACAGGAGCAATCCTCTCAGCCCCACATGAGATCATTCTACCCTCTTTTAATCATATTTTTGTTGCTGAGTGTAATATCCTTGTCATACATATACACATACACATATACATGGTATACTTGTTTATAATTCTAGCTACTCAAGACACTGAGGTAGGAGGATCATGAATTTGAGACCAGCCAGGGAAACTTATCAGAACTCCGTTTGAAAAAGCAAACAACCCAGCTGTACCACTCCTGGGCATATACCCAGAAGATGTTCCAACATGTAATAAGGACACGTGCTCCACTATGTTCAAAGAAGCCTTATTTATAATAGCCAGAAGCTGGAAAGAACACAGATGTCTCTCTACAGAGGAATGGATACAGAAAATGTGGTACATTTACACAATGGAATACTACTCAGCTATTAAAAACAATGACTCTATGAAATTCTTAGGCAAATGGATGGAACTAGAAAATATCATCCTAAGTGAGGTAAGCCAAACACAGAAGAACACACCTGGTATGCACTCACTGATAAGTGGATATTAGGCCAAAACCTCGGAATACCCAAGATAAAATTCACAGACCACATAAAGCTCAAGAAAAAGGAAGACCAAAGTGTGGATACTTTGATCCTTCTTAGAAGGGAGATCAAAATATTCATGGCTCACAGCCAACCAATAGACTGAGCATAGGGTCCCCAATGGAGGAGCTAGAGAAAGGACCCAAGGAGCTGAAGAGGTTTGCAGCCCCATAGGAGGAACAATATGTTCCAACCAGTACCCCCAGAGCTCCCAGGGACTAAGCCACCAGCCAAAGAGTACACATGGAGGGACCCATGGCTCCAGCTACATATGTAGCAGAGGATGGCCTTTTCAGGCATCAATGAGAGGAGAGGCCATTGGTCCTGTGAAGGCTCGATGCCCCAGTGTAGGGGAATGCCAGGTCAGGAAAGTGTGTGGGGGGGTTGATAAGCTGGGAGAGGGGGGATGGCATAGGGGGTTTTCAGAGGAGTCATGAGGAAAGGAGATACTGTTTGAAATGTAAATAAAGCAAATATCTAATATAAGAAAAAAGAAAAAGCAAACAAAATGAGAAAATAGTGAAATACCTGAGCCAAAATAGCATCAAAAGGAAACTTATGCAATCTATAGTTTTATAGGTCCATGGTACCTTTGTCAGCTCAGTTCTAATGAAGAAGGTGGTAGGCTACGGGGACACATAGAGGAACAAATAGTTGCATCTAAAGCCAGGAAGCTGAAAGCAAGAGGTGTGGGGCCCCGGCTTATTTCTTTGGAGCAGCCTTCTTGTTAGAACCACCAAGGCTCCCATGAGAATTGCTTTAATTCTTTCCAAAGCCAACATTCCCGATAGTTCACCAGCATGCACTTAGGTTATCTCTATTAAAAGTTCCATCATCTCTTCATCGTGCCACTCCA
The DNA here is from genome assembly GCF_947179515.1 of Apodemus sylvaticus. Taxonomy (NCBI): domain Eukaryota; kingdom Metazoa; phylum Chordata; class Mammalia; order Rodentia; family Muridae; genus Apodemus; species Apodemus sylvaticus. The sequence continues at coordinate 47,992,994 of NC_067491.1, read as the reverse complement.
GGGACAAAGATTTTTCCACCTGGATCCTTGGTGACAGACTAAGTGGATACCTTGGCATGCGGCCCAACACCTCAGCCTTTGGTGGAGGCTGAAGATGATTCTGCATTGAACTTGACTTCTGGCTCTTGTCATGCCTCCTTTCCTGTTTTCCCCATGAATGCCATAATCATGCTGTGAGTTCCTCATAATTGTTGTCCACTAGCACTAATGACAACAACCCCGTGAATATTGTCCATTCGTACCAATGACCTAACTAATAAACTCTGCCTCACTAGAAGAAGTAACCTGGTCCCAGAGTCCGATCTTCATTCTCAGCCTCAGATCCCTTCTTTAAGTCTTACAGGTTTTGTGAGAATCAAACTAGGTGGTCCCATAAAATCTTTTTGGAAATTGTGGTGTAAGATTCCTCTCCCTTCACAACCATAGGGATTAAAGGCATGTCTAATAAGAATTTTGGTTTCTTTAAAAAAAAAAACAAAAACCAAAAAACAGGTATGTTGTGTGAATATGTTTTTGTTTTAAATGCAGGTGTAAGGTAAGAGGCTGTTTCTCAGTGGGTGACTGTGATTTGCCTCCTACACTAGCAGGGGTGTGATTTTTCCCAGCTGCAGACAGTTTAATTCTGAGGACTCAAGAAGGCCTGTGGCAGCTGATGCCCCACTGCTCTTGCCTGCTGGTGGTCCCTGCTGGTCCCTGCTGCTGTATTTGCTGTTGCTGTTGCTATTGATGCATTTCTGGTTTGCTGGACTGCTGGGTATTCTGAGGATGAAGATTGAACTTGTCCCAAGGAACCCAATACTCTTAATCAGCAGGAAGTAACCTAGAGAGGTCTGTGTACCTCCTTTCACCTCTAACCTTCTTTCTTACCTACCTACCTTTTGGCATTGGAAAGGATTAGGGTGGAAAAAGGTTAGAAGGGAGGTAGAGGTATAAACTCAATTAAATAGCTAAACAAATGTGCCAACAGGCACACCATTGTTTCAGCAACTTAGGATGGATTTATGAAGTCAGATTCTGAAGGTGAACAGACTTGACTTAGAAACTTCTTACAGATAGCTTTGTGACATTGAGGAAGTTGCTTTGCCTGATTGCCTCTAAGCTTCACAAAATGTAAGTTAAAGACAACAATAAAGAGGTTCCCGTTGGGCTGCAGGCAGCCATCTTGAACTGGGACTGCCATGGTTTCTCCTGGGAACTCTGATCTATTCTCCTCACACATTTCTCAGCATGCTGTGCACAGATAAAAGTCAGCAGAGAGGTACGTGGAGGTTTACAAGCCAGGCTCACTATCATTAATTCCTCAAACATCTCTGACATCCTTCATATTAACTTTAGGTAAAGTGTGCATATTCCATCATGGATAAAGCTCACCCTTAACCAGTATGTAAGCTCATTCTTATACCATGGTTTTCAGAAGCTACTGGCCTTGCTGCTACTAAAGTCTATGCTTCTTTGAGGACATTTGTCACTAATACACTGTGCTCTGTATAGTCCTGGACCTTTCTTTAATCACACAGTATCTAGCAGCAGGTTCTAACGTACTGAGACATTTTCCCTCAAAAAGTAGGCAAAAGTCTTGACATAGAAAAGTGGAGCTATGTTGTCTGTGTCTGAGTGGAGTAATTAAGAAATGTCGGGCCCATGGATTTCCAGGAGCAATGAACCTGAGCCTCCAGGGACAGGTAACTTTCACCATGGAAGGAGTATATCAAACATTCAGGAATCTAGGTGGTTGGCATTCTTAGTATCTGCCAGGGCCTGAGGAGAGGATGTCCTATGGGATGGGGATGGTAGCAGGGGGTACGATGACAACTAAAATAGGTCCTCACAACTATGAAAGATGGAAGACTGGGGAGACACAGGTGAAAGAGGACGCCCTCCAACAGCATGCCCGGTGGGCAAAGAGACTATTGATCGTCTCCTTCTAGGAGAGGCTGGGCTAAAACATAAAAAGCAGCGGGAGTCAGATTTTTGAGGTATAGAAGATATTGAAGACTGGGATTCTCTAAGGTTCCCTCGTGTTGTCTGGGAAGATGCGAGTGGAGAAAAGAACTACAGGAAAAGGGACATGAGGAGTGGGAGTGAGCGTAAGAGAAAATACGATGTGGACATCGTGTCTTGCCCTGCAAGTGAGGCTTTCTGAAGGCAGATCTGGGACAGTTTAGGATAAGGCCTGGTCAAATAAATACTTTGATTGGTTGGTTGATTGATCAATTGATTGATTGATTGACTGATGAGTTGGAAAGAGGTAAGTAGACTAACTATAGGAGGAAGCCCCAGAAAAACTCACCCCATCCTTTTGGGCATCTTTTCTAGCTGACCTGTCTTTACCAGGACTCAGCTCTAGGCAGGCTGTGGAGCTTTTACCTGGCATCACTGACAAACTGCAGCCTTCTGCAAAGATTGAAAGTTGATAGACATTCTGTCATAGCGACTCACAGTCCCAATCCTTGAACCATCAGTACTCCACGGTCCTTGTTCCAGGCCTGCCTCTCTCCATTTCCTGCACTCTGTCCACAGCTATGTTCACTGCTGACCACAACCATCAGGACACAAATTCGGCACGTAACTAGGACCAAAGATGAGCAGTGAAGACAGATTACTGAGAATAGTGACGATGTTATGGATTTGGTTAAATGCATGAATTATGTGATTTGGGTTCCCAAAGTTGCATGAGAATCATATCTAAGCCACTGAGGATTCCTGCCCCTAGTTGGTTCTGACTGGTAAAGAAAGTTGGCAGCAGCCAATGGCTGGGCTGACTGGGAGGATAGAGGCGGGACTTTAGGATTCATGGGCAAGGAGATAAAGAAAGAAGGAGAGTCGCCATGCCAGGAAAGGAGTCAGATCCAGGCTTGAGAGCTACAGAAGAGAGAGCACTCCAATCATCTAAGAGCCAAGGAGGAGTGGCCCAGGCCGCCCCTCCCCACTGGGTCTAGGGTAGCAAAGATGGAATATACAAGTTATAACCCAGGAATATCAGTAATGTGGTGGTTTGGAATGGCCCAACCACTGAGCTGCTTAAGGCATATTAAATATAAGAATCTCTCTCAATCTCTCTCTCTCTCTCTCTCTCTCTCTCTCTCTCTCTCTCTCTCTCTCTCTCTCTCATGTATGTGTGTGTGTGTGTGTGTGTGTGTGTGTGTGTGTGTGTGTGTTTTGCCTACTGCAACAGACAGGTAATACTTGGATTGGCAACCCACTTATGGTCAATACAGGTGATAAGGCTGGATCACTGAGTGAGCCACCGTGGCCTCACTAAGAAGAATATCGCGCATCTTCCTTTAAGAGTGAGTGAACACACAGACTACCCTCTAAAAAGTTAGTTATTCATCTAAAGATGTCATTTCAAGATAGCTTTTATATTTTAGTCCAATAGTGAATTGTGCTAATTAAAAACTAATCGCCAATAAGGACATTAGGGATTCATCAGAATAATAAAAGTAATGATGACAAGGCTAATAAGGCTACATTTATTGAATTGTCAATCACCACCCCTGATACCGTGGCCCCAGCACTCTGCACATATTGTCCCATTTGATCTTTATAGCAACCCTGAACAGGTTACTTCTGGTTTTACAGAGGATGAGTCAGGTTTCTGAGAGCATCATACTAAGTAGTTGCTGCACAAAATCTAGAACAGGTCTTGTGAGGCAGGCATCATAGCAGCTTGAAGAACTGTCAAGCACATAGCATGTGTTCAAGCACTTGGTTCCCAGTTGGCAGTGCTTATCAGGGAAGTTATAAAACCTTAGGGAGTGGAGACTTGAGGTGACTCTGGTCACTCGGAGTGAGCTTTGAGGGTGTAGAGCTTCAGCTCATTTCTCGTGCTTGATGGTCTCCATCTCTTCTATCCCCATGGAACTTTGAACTAAATCAATCCTTTCTCCCTTAAATTGCTTTCGATCATCGTATTTTATCAAAGCAACAGAACAGTAACGAATACATACTCTGTGCTTGCTAAATAAAAAAAGAAGAATTAAAATAGTGAATGGCAGGTTCGTTATGTAACCCTCTCTTCTACCACAAATATTGTATCCACGCTATTCTACAATGCCTGTTCATGGGCTACCCAGTCCCAAGTGACCAGAGATAGATGAACCAAGGAAAGTATAAAGATGGACAAAGCCAATGTCTTAACTAGGGTTTCCATTGTGGTGAAGAGACACCATGTCCAAGGCAACTCTTATAAGGACACCATTTAATTGGGGCTTACTGGTTCAGAGGTTCAGTCCATTATCATCAAGATGGGAGCATGGCAGCATCCAGGCAGGGATAGGGCTAGAGATGCTGAAAGTTCTATTTCTTGATCAGAAGGCAGCCAGGAGAAGGCCAACTCTTCCACAATGGGTAGAGCTTCAAAGTCCACCCCCACAGTGACACACTTCCTCCAGCAAGGTCACACCTCCTAACAGTACCAGTTCCTATGGGCCAAGCATATTCAAACCACCACAGCCAACATTTTTTCTTTCCTTTTTTGTTCTTTTCTCTCTTCTCCATTCTCCTCTAATCCTTTCAAACCTCACAGCAGCTTCTTAACTTGATTCCCTCCCTGTTTGCACTCTTTCTCCTCCACAGTGTGTTCTCCTCAGAGAAAGTCGGCTGATCTTGCTGACATGCTGGGCAGCTCATGTGAGCCCTCTTCTGTCATCTTGTAGCTGTGGGAATCCCATCTCACAAAATAATGCCAGTCCTCTCCCTGGCCTGAGAGAGAACCCAGGAACTGCCTGCTGTACACTGGCTCTCCTTGAAGCCCTGTCATGCTCACTCTGGGTCCTGCTGTCTCCTGAAGTAGGGTTCTTGGTTAGAGCACTGACATTTGGATTCCCCTTGCCTGAGGCACTCAACTCATACACAGCAATAGGTTTCACTCTCCTGGTTTTTGCTAAAATAACATTTTGACTCAGAGGGCTTTCCTGACAAATCCATCAAAACTTACAACTCTCTCCTCAAATACCCCTTGTCTTTGGAACAGAGCAAGTGCTCAATAAATTCTTGGTGAGTGAATTGGTGAAATGCGGTGGGTGAAAACTTACCTGAAGTCTTCCCACATAGGTCACAAAGTGAATCAAAAATGTCCTTGTGCATATAGAAAATGGTTGTTCTGCATGCTAGAAATTTCGACACTCTTTAAGAACCCTGAATGGAATTAACTGTGAACTGTACCATGAGCTCCTTCCTTTTTCATCATGGGTTAATGGCTACAGCTGGAGCAGACGAAGGCGAACCAGCAAGATGGAAAGGCTGAGCTGCCTGCACTGCCCTGGCTCATCCCTCTGAGGACTCAGACCACAAACTGAGGCTTTGCAAACCACAGCTTCAACGGGAAACTGCCTTGTACAGTGCACTGGTAGACACAGGGATGAACCTATATTCAAGAAACAAAAGATGGAGTTTTAAAATGAGAAAAAAAATTTAATCTATCATTTGGATGTTTTGGCCAATCTTAACAATTTCTAAAAAAAATTTCCCACATCTCTGTTCATTTGGCCCAATTTTCCATTCACCTGCTTTGCCAAAAGTACAAAGGTGAGTCTCTTTTTTTATACAATTTCCATTTAATGTCTCTTAAAAGTTCGTGTTAAAATGCTTGCATTGTTCAGATCTCTCCTTGAGTTAAAATGTAAATTACTTGTGCAGGAAAACATAGTAATATAGATATTAAATCACAGAAATATGCAGAGACGGTTCTTTTTTTCAGCTTGGATCAGATTTCTACCGTCGGGGGTAGTAAATCATGACAAGGGTCATTTGGTTCTTACTCCATCCATACCTGAGGGGAACAAGCTAAAGATTGGGTTGTTGTAGCTTGGGACTATGGTATGAGGTCTCTGGAGACTGCTGGCCAGAAGATCTTTTTCTTCCTAGCATGGTTTCCTAGTCCTACATGTTCATGTCTGGCTAGGACTAAAGGGGCATCGGAACAAGTACACTCGAATGTAACACATGACAGCATTCCTGGATCTCAGAGAAGCTCCAGGGATCCAGCCTTCTGCTGCATGGTGCCTCTTCTAAGACATACTTTATTACAAAGCCATGGGGAGGATTTCTTCTCAGCCTATACCCTAGAGCCAAGTCTCTTCCTTCGGCCTCAGAATCATTTGCTTTCCTTGTTTGGCAAAGAACCATGCCTAGCCATGTTCAAATGAGAATTCATCTTTTATTTACATAATTAAATTCAGGAAGAGATTATTTTCACTTCTTTGAAGATTAGTTCTGATCACCGCCTAAATATGATAAAAGACACACAGTCCATTTTTGCCACTGTGATTGACTTTTATCCTGGTTTTTAAACTTTCACTCCTAGAAACTGGGTGCCTTGGAAATGATTTGAGCAGGACATAAATAAACATAGTCTCCGGTGTATTTTACTGCAAGTTTTCAGCCCTGTTGAGTGTGCTATAAATTTTTAATATCGACCCCAGCACAACTGTTCAATATGCTATTAACTTCTGAAGCCTAAATGTTGGCTGAGTATTTATTTTAAGAAAGTATCATTCCCTCTGTCTGTCTGTGAACATTCAATTGTCTTCAAGTCCAGGCTTCTTCTCAAAAGCAATTTAGTAACTATTTTAATGTTATACTGTAGTGTAATATAATATTAGCACTATAGTATTAGTAATATGATAGACCATTGTCTTAGTCAGGGTTTCTATTCCTGCACAAACATCATGACCAAGAGGCAAGTTGGGGAGAAAAGGGTTTATTCAGCTTACACTTCTGCATTGCTGTTCATCACAAAAGGAAGTCGGGACTGGAACTCAAGCAGCTTGGAAGCAGGAGCTGATGCAGAGGCCATGGAGAGATGTTTCTTACTGGCTTGCTTCCCCTGGCTTGCTCAGCCTGCTCTCTTATAGAACCCAAGACTACCAGCCCAGAGATGGTACCACCCACAAGGGGCCCTTCCCTCTTGATCACTAATTGAGAAAATGCCCCACAGCTGGATCTCATGGAGGCACTTCCCCAACTGAAGCTCCTTTCTCTGTGATAACTCCAGCCTGTGTCAAGTTGACACACAAAACCAGCCACTACAACCATTGATTAGAGTTATCGTAATCATCCTTGTTATAGCAAGTATAGACTTTATACTAATACTTGTTATAGTAAGAATAAGAGAAATAGATGTTATTCATTTTATTTACTTCTTAGAATAACCAATGGTATTATGTTTTTATTATCCCCATACTATTGATTAGGAAAAGGAAGCCTATGGAGTTGAAATTGTTACCTTACGGTATAGGTAACCCTCACCTACTTATGTCTAGTGGCGACAATTTAAATGTGTGTAGCTCCAAAAGGCTCTTGACCAGTCTCCTTGCTGTCAAAACCATCCATCACAGCCCTCTGCAAATGGAGGAGTGTCACATATGTATAAGAGCTTTCCGCTCATTCATTCTGTAAATCCACTTCTCAAGGCCCATTCCAGTGTCCCCGCCTCCCTGAAATCTTCCACAATGCTCACATACAGAATGAGCGACCCTCTCCAGTGCTCCTATTGTACATGTGCAAAACTCTATAACTGCTCTTAGCCCTCTGGCCCAGGAGTGAGACTTGCCTGTCTCCAAGGACTCAGCTTTCTACCTGGAATCTTGCCCTGACCAGATTTGTGTTGCTTGAGCAGATCCTGTGTTGGGGCAGAGAAATGGTTGTGTAAACTGACTATGGTCTTACTGTTTTTCTGTCATCCATTTTATCATAGACCTCTAGTTCCTCTAGTACCCTCAGTTGACAAGTCAGTGGCATGACCAGATTTTCCTAGAAGTAGAAAAATAGTCCAGGGCTGTGCCACCACATCATGAGTCATCCATCAACAACAAGGACAAAGGTCAAGTTTGGATTAAGGTGGCAAAATCAATCGCCTATCTCTTCACATCATGAACAGTGGTGGCCTGGGGTGAAAGGTCAGAAATAGTGACTCCGTGTGAATGTCCACACACATGAGAGTTATGCCTTTCCTTCTAGCAATGTCTTTATCCTTTCAACTACTGTTCCTGTGTTCACTATTCCAGATACTAAGCTATGTGCAGAGTAGGTTTTAAATGTTAAGCAAAAATAGAGATAAGTATAGATAGCTTACTATCTCAAAGAGCATATAGCTGTCTACTAGAAAGAAGGACATTGGACAAAAATTCTGTTTTCTGAAGTTTTCTGTTTTCTGCATCTTCTAGCTCCAGGTAATTGAGACTTGGAGACTAGTTATCACAGTTCAGTTTATGTCACCATGGTATCTATTCTGGTTACAGCCAGTAACAGTTACAGCCAGTTATACCTACTCGTTTGTTGCCACTGTGAAGGAATGAAGTGAATGGGAAAATTGCATTTACAACGTATATAACATGTTCATTGATGGAGAGTTGAACTCTCTCTTTATATCTTCAATGAAGCCAGTGGCCAAGGAGATGGACATTTATTAAGCCTGTTTGAATATTAGCTGTTACTAATAATATAGTAAAGACGAGTAATTTTCCTAAGATTACAGAGCTGGTTAGAGAAAGACATCATAGCAATATCTACAGTAACCACAGATCCCGGTGTTCATAGGTTCTTAACCATTCACCTGTGCTGCTCAAAGTTAAGATGGGATAAGAGCTCAGTTAAGTTAGACATGCCAATAACATTGGATAAAACAGAACACTTTTTATACTAGAAGGGCTACTATTAAAAATTACTTGGGTCGCCCACATAGACTTCCTGGAGGCTCCCCCATCCCAGGTCTCTAGTTATTCCCAGAGATGACTTCTATTGATTGTTGTCCTCACGCCCAGCCCTTTCCCATGCCCACTCTCCCCACACCTGATCCCCATCCAGTTCTACTCCATGCCCCCCCTCTACCCACCTTCTGTGACTATTCTGTTTCCCCTTCTGAGTGAGATTCACATAGACTCTCTTGAGCCCTCCTTGTTAGTTAATTTCTTTGAATCTGTGGATTGTAGCGAGGTTATCCTCTACTTTATGCCTAATGTTCACTTATAAGTGAATACATACAATGCGTGTCTTTCTGGGTTTGGGTTACCTCACTCAGGATGATATTTTCTAATCCCATCCATTTGCCTACAAATTTTGTGATGCCTTTGTTTTTAATAGCACTCCATTGTGTAGATGAACCACATTTCCTTTGTCCATTCTTCAGTCGAGGGATATCTAGGTTGTTTCTAGTTTCTGACTATTATGATTAAAGCTGCTATAAACATAGTTGACCAAGTGTCCTTGTGGTATAGTGGGGCAACTTTCCAGTATATATCCAGGAGTGGTGTAGCTAGATCTTGGGGTAGAACTATTCCAAATAGTCTGAGAAATGGCCAAAGTGATTTCTAAAGTGGTTGTACCAGTTTGCATTCCCACCAGCCTGAGAAGACCTACAGAATCAACTAACCTGGGTTCGTGTGGGCTCACGGACTGAACCATCAAGCAAAGAGCATGATGGGGCTGGACTTAGTCACCTACACGTTTGTGGCCAATGTGTAGCTTGGTCTTCATGTGGGTGCCCTAACAATTGGAGCTGAGGCTGCCTCTGACTCAGTTGCCTGTCGTTGGTTCGCCTTCACCAAGCTGGACAGCCTAGTTGGATCTCAGTGGGATAAGATATGCTTAGGCCTGGATGTTCCAAGACAGGGTGGTAACCAAGGGGGGCTTTCCCTTCCCTGAGGAGAAAGGGAGGGTGTAATAGGGTTGAGGGATTTGTAAGGGTGGGACTGGGAGGAGAGGAGGGACAGGGAGTAGGGTCAGGATGCAAAGTGAATTTCAAACAATTATCCTAGAACCAGATGGTAGTAGCACTACCTCATCACTAATCGCAGCACTAGAGAGGCAGAGGCAGGTGAATCTCTGAGTCTGAGGCCAGCCTGGTCTAAAGAGTAAGTTCCAGGACAGCCAGGGCTACACAGAGGAAATCATGTCTCAAAACAACAACATTAATAATAATAATAATAATAATAATAATAATAATAATAAAATTAGAATAGCAGATAAAAATTGAGACTTTAGAGGCAAATTGGGGAATATAACCACATACTTTATTGGTGGTCCCTGGATCAAAAGTAGAAGAATGTATAAATTTAAATCATAAAAATGTAAATGATTTACTTACATTAATAAATCTAAAGCATAAGCATAACTCATGATAAGATAGAAGGTAGCATATTCTTAGTTCAGTATACGTGCAGCATGATAATGTGCCCAAGGAAAAGGACGCTCTCAAATACACAAAGAACGCATGCTTGACCTGGGACCAGCTCTGGCTGTCAATGCTTCTCAGGCCACTGTGTCTCAGAAGCTGTAGATGAACATCTAGGACCACTTCCCTACACATTCTTACTTTCTGAAAGACAATGGCATTCATCCACCCATCCATCTATCCTTCAGATGTGCCAGTCGCTGAAATTAAAAGAGAGAGAGAGAGAGAGAGAGAGAGAGAGAGAGATAAATCATGCTATTGTCAACTGGATTTTCCCAGCCAAGGGAGGAGGAGGCCCATATATACTCATTGTAATGACAGGCTTAGTATAATATTTGTGTGTAGGCATGGATTCCTTCAAAGCTCTAGAAAACACTATCTTTTCACCATCATCAATGTATACTACCAAATTACAAATTAAATGATGCCAAAGGACTTAGCATTTCACCGTCCTGTGATTGGCAATTCAGCTGTAACACAGCAGGTAGGCATTCTGAGGTTCATTTGATACACAAGGACAATGCACTTATGTCTTCCAAGATCACAAGGCTAATCAGCTAGTAAGTAAAGTTTTGAAAGGCCAAGGTTTGAATTTGCAAATCAGAGCTGTACCTAGGCTGCCTTCTTAAGACATAGCTGAGAGGAGCAAATGATAATCCACAATTACTTATATTCCTATAAGATTTAATGAAACCCTTTAGGTCATTCTAGATTCTGGTTTATCTTAGGCATGCATGCAGGCCTATTCTGAAGACCAAACAAACCTGTTTAGTCTCAGCATTGACTAGAGATATTCATTTGCTGAGAAATTATTGTACTTATAGCCATCCTACCAACTTCTCTGAAATGCATAACTTCCAAATTACATTATGTATCCAACCAAACTGCTCGTGATCGATGGTAAGCACACATATGAAAGAGGAGCTGGGCTTGACTCCACCTTTGTCATTTCCTTAACCCTACCATAAGCCGACAAGAATATCAGCTATATTGGATCATTATGAAGGAGGAAACAGAAAAGAAATCCAAACAAAAAACTGCCTGTCCACCAGGGCAGCCATTGTTTCAAAGCTAAGACAAAGTTTAAGAATGATCAAGCATGCAGTTTGTTTAGATCCACACTGCACTTTCCACTGAAAAGCTGAGAGCTCCCATGTCTCAGACAAGAAGGGGCAAATGGAGCTGGGGACAGCATGGTACTGCGAGCACGAGATCATGTTGAGAGATGGGCGAGTTTGGCTTTGAAGCCGGACTCCCACCAGCAGTATGATCTTAATCAAATAACTTTAGCCTTCTCAACTACTACTCTCAGCTGTGGAATACGTGTCAGCATGTCTTCCCTTAGAGTGAAGCCTGGAACAGATAAATGGCAGTCCTACACAAGGGGGCTTCTCAGCAATGGCAGGTCCTGAGTGGTCTGTGCCGCTGAGTCTCTGAGTGCGGCTCCGACCTACATGGAATCTACGTTATCACTTGGATTGATGGGAGAGCTCTGTTGACAAAGTCTGATCATGGACAACCTCACTATTTTTATTACCACCACTTCTGCCGTTGGAGATTTGGAGACTAGAGGAGGGAAGGGCACACCTCTGTGCCTACAAACAGCTGAACTTTTCTAGGAATTCCTCTGAGATCTTGGCAAATGCAGGTACCTTTCAGAAGGTTAAGGACACCCTTGTCAGCACCCCCATTTGGGTAATCAAAATTTGCTCTGCCTGGCTATCCTTATCAGTGTGCAAAGCTATGCCCACAGGCTGATCAATTGTTCCACAGATGTTCTTTTATAACCCAAATACCAAGTCCAGAGCTTTCTATGACTGAAATCATGTTAATGTTGCTCCCCAAAACTTCCTAGACCAAAAGATCTATACTTTCTGGATAAACTTGTCTCGGATTTGTGCTTTCTAAGAGTAAATCCATTCACAGCAGGAAAATTTGGATACAGTGGGTAGTATTAGAGGATGTCCTGGTCAGAAAGGCAACTTTGTGCATTTGAACTGATCCTTGCAGATCGATAGCTATTTTTTAAAGTAAGCACTTAATATGTCAGCCACTGTATTAATTCTCTAACATTTTCCAGATATCTCCTTAATTTATTATTTATTTCATTCTTAAAACAACCCTCAAAGGTGGGAAATGAGCATATTTTCACAGGTGGGTTCCAAGGTTAGAATCATTTGAGAGAAATCCACTAGCTTTCTATGTGTTCTAACTAGAAATCACATTTATAGAATTTTTTTTTTACTTCAGTATGATATGCCTCCTAAGATGACCTTTTATACCACGTGCCTGAGGAATGAAAATAGCTCCCAGCTCTTAGCATCCTTGTGGAGGCTTCGCTCAGCTGTATTTGGGGTAGTGGGAAGCAAATACTCTCATAAGACCCTCTTGAAATTTCATGATGGAGACAAATAGATCCCCAAGATGACTGTGCGTCTTTAGAAAAGATCACCCGAGAATGACGCGAAGCTCAGCTGCAATTCCACAGCTCAGATTACTCTGAGAACATTTGCTTCCACGGCACCTGGACAGTGGAGAGAGAATTAACAAGAGGGGAAACTGATTTAGAAATAAGTCATTTAGAGGTTATTTTTTCCCCATTTTTTTCTTTTTCCAAGGTAACAGGCAATTGACTGGAAAGAAATGGCATCTCCACAGCTTGTTTGGGGGATTTTATCAGTGAAACTGAAGTGCAGTATGCAGTTCTTATCAAGATGGTCTCAACACGTCAAGACGCAATTACACCAGGACCAAACAAACACTCTGAGTGTTTGGGGGTGCCTTTCTGCCCCCACCTCAAAGTTCGCAAGTTTTCTTGTTTACCTTAGTAAACAGAGTCACTTCCATGAGCTCTGATTGATAAACCAACTAAACGGCATGCCCTGGGCTAGACAGTTCTGCTTTGGGGTTGATGGCAGGGGAATTTACTCAAAGACTGAAACTGAGACCCAAGCCTTGCACTGCACTGAATCTGATTTGTCAAGGATTCATAAGACCCTGTCATACTTTTCAATTTGAAAGGTGTTTATATTCAAATCCCTTGTTTCTCTTTTTTTCATTCAGAAAGGTCAATGTATAAAATGCTCAAGAGTCTGAGAAGGTAAGTGAGTTGCTCTGTTGGAGTTTGATCTGTGGTCCTCCACAGTTCCCTGTGCATTTGTCTCTGGGGAGTGAGAAAGTGGTGCTGGCCAAGCAGCAATGTTAGAATGTGGGGGGTCAGCAGAGCTCATGGATCCCCACGTAAAAATCCACGTGGCTTCAGGGAACGCATTTTCAAGACCACCAGATTATGAGAAAAGTCTCTTGCCTTTAAGAAGTCTCTAAGTCTCTAAGTCTAAAAGTTTCTAGGATTCTTTTCTCCGGAGCATCTTCCACCTTCCCAAGATGCATAGCAGCTGCTCCTACAGCATCCACCACCCTCACCTCTGCCTTCCCCAGCAATTAAAAAAATGATTCCTCTTTAAAATGTGAACCATAACATTTTACTTGAATATATTAAACCTCTGCAATTGCATGCATTCTACTTTATTAAGACATTTTAAACAAAAATAGAAGGCACATTTTTCTTACTAGAGGGGAAAAGAACAATGAATCGTGATATTACAATCCATTTACAGAAAAACTGCAACTTGAGAAAACTTTGACCACTGACTATGTTAGTGCGTGATAGTATTATGGCAAATGCCCTTATTTATCGAAAAGTAATCTGTAATTGATTAAGCATATAAGAAGCCTGATTGGGATTGATATTTCCATTCCCAAAGTCAATGTAATTGTTCACAAAAGTGAGGACTGTGAGACGCACCTTTGAAGAATCCCACAGTAATATAGAAACAAAACAATTATTTTTATTTTAAAAACTGGCATATTCTGAGTGCCTCATATTAAACCTCACTGACTTTAATCAGAGACTCTCAGTCTTCATGTTCCTGACATTTGGGGCTGCAGGGTAGTGGCTGGGGGTTGTGGCCATTCTATTCATTGTACGATATTGAGCAATATGATGTCCTTTACCTCCGTGCAGTCACTGACAGTAGGACTCCCTTACTTGTGACGATAAAAAAAAATGGCTCTGGACATGACTACATTCTGAGAACTGTGGTTTTAAAAGAAGAAAACTCAAATTATGTGAGCTCACCTTCAACTTCCCAGACTGGGCGGGGCATTTTTTTTTTTTGCATGCAAGATAATAGAGTTGTTTAATTTGATATGAATTAAGAGATGTGCAAGGGCCTGAACCCCAAAAGCTTTCCCTGAAATCACACTAAAATTTTGTTTTCCTTGGGGCTAACCATTGATTGGATGTTGGCATGGGATTTGTTAAAGGTGCAGGGACTCTGGATGTAGGGAGAGCGTCATTCAACCCTCAGTAGGACTCTGCTTTCAGGAGAGACTAGGGTAACTGTCCGTGAGGCCAATGCAAGGTGAAAAATTCCCTTGCTCACTACACACATTTCACTTGCTTACATGTTCCCTAGCATGTTTCTCAACAAAAAATGACAAGTCAAACCAAATCCCCAGAGTATATCTATCTTAGAATGCCAGATAGTTGCAAGCCGCCACCTCCCAGCCAGGAACTCCAAAGGTTCCTTAGCTTCTTTCTCCTTAGGGTTGTACCCTATAATTCAGGAGCAGACTAGGAAACAAGAAGGCATCAGAAGCAAGGAAAGTGCTGGAGAGAAGCACACGGCCAGAGTCAGGGGGCCATGGAAGATCTGTAGCAAGCTCACTGGACAGACCTGAGAAGACTTCCCGAGGACAGGAAGGGCTGGGTAGTAAAGAACAGGTGCATTTTCTCAAGAGAGGATGTTGCTGCAGAGGTCAAAGCAGTGTGCATGGCGATATATAAAGTTAGAGCCTCAGAGACCAGATCCCGAGGTCTGTCGCACGTTGGGGACTTGGTCTGTATTTCATCCAGAGTCTTAGGGACCCAATGGGATACTCTGGTCAAGAAACAAGCTGAGTAGCTTTTAAAATGAATACAGCAAAAGTTACAGCGGAAAGGAACAGGGGCAGGAAAGAAAGCTTGGTTCCTCTTAACTCCCAATCATTTCTTTTATGTTTCAGGACTGCATTTGCCCAAACCACCATGACCAAGCCCCATTCCTCTCCAGCTTGTGGACCTCTCTCTTGCGGGCAGCCTGAAAACCACACCCAGCTTGTTTCTCAGCATGTGAATCTTACTGACCCTGTGGATCTTACTGATTCCTTGCTAATGAAAACTTAAGCAGCATTTCATTTTGGAAGGGGCGGTCGCATGCTTGGCCTGATGGCAATTTGATAGATTAACCAAAGCGAAATTGCTTTGCTTTCCCATCAGAAGCCAGACCCACATTGACATTGTCTTTAGTTTTCCATACAGTGTCAAAGTCAGTGCCGCCAAAGTAAGTAAAGTGGTGGCAATAGCCAAGAATTCCCTGGGGTATCTGACCATGTCAGACATTTTTGGAAAGAAGACATGTAGCAATGGCCAAGTAGGACTACCTGGTGTCATCAGCCACTTTCAATCTATTTGAATATTTGCTATTGATGCTTCCAGAACATCAGCACTGTTTATAAATAGAATACTTGCCAGTCTCTCTTCCCAAGTGCACAAACCACGTTTAAATTCAAATTATTCATCTCCTACAGCCAAAAATGTCTTAAATAGACAACAAAGCAATGGCTAACTGTTTTATTGTGAGTCAAGAGATTTCAGGTTTTTCCCCTCTATTTGCATCAGTCGGAAACGCCAATGACCTTTTCCAAACCCAGCTTAATTGTAAAATATTTCAAACATTAAAAAGCTTTTAAAATACTGTACTGAACTTTACCCCTTATGTAGCATTAACAAGACCTTTTCCAATGACTTCAGCGCTTTGTTTTAAATAAGGTACATTAAAAAATAATTTCCCCTCTGGCTTCTCCAGTCCTTCCTTCCCCTTCTCCTCAGGACTCCCCAGCTCTGCCTTATATTTAGCTGTGGAAATCTGCATCTGCTGCCATCAGTTGCTGAACGAAGCCTCTCTGGTCTCTGATGATGTGTTCTGGTCCTAGCACATCCTATAGCCATGGCAACCTGTAAATTGGAGGTTTTGTGTCTGGGTTAGTGTCCCAATCCCTCTACATGAAGCCTTGCCTAGTTACAGAAGATAGCTTCGTGTCCCCCATTACCAACAGTCATAGCTAGTGCCACCCTGTAGTTTCCATTGCAATAGATTTCTACCTCACTCCCAAATTGCCCCTCCCCCCAGTTCTGGTTGCTTCTCCCAGTATTCTCTGCCTCCATCCCCCACCTCCTGATCCCTCCTGTTCATTTTTTCCACTGGCCTACAGACTACCTGCAAAATTTATATAATTTCCTATTCCCAAGAAGATGCTTGTATCCACTCTTAAACCCCCCTTTTACTTAGCCTCATGGGTCTGTGGATTGTAGCATGATTTTCTACTATCAACTTATGAGTATATGTCGTGTTTGTCTTTCTGAGTCTGAGTTACCTCACTCAGGATGATTTTTTTTTCTAGTTACAGCCATTTGCCAGAAAATTTCATAATGTCATTTTTTGACAGTTGCATAATACTCCATGAGGACATGCCCTACAGAATCCAAGTGGACTCACAGAAGTCAGGGAACCTGTATGGGTCTGACCTAGGTCCTCCATATATATGTGATACTGTAGCTTGGTGTTCTTGTGGGGTTCCTAACAGTGGGAATGGGGGCTGTCTCTGATTCTTTTGTCTAATGTGGGACTCTTTTCCTCCTACTGGGTTGCCTTGTCCAATTTCGATGTGAGCATGTGTGCCTGGTTGTATTGTAGCTTGCTATGCCACTGGATGATGTCACTGGGAGGCCTGCTCTTTTCTGAGGGGAGGTGAAGGGGGGCTGGATCTGAGGGAAAGGAGAAGTGGGCGAGGAGAGACCTAGGGAAGGGGAGGGAGGATGTAATATATGAGAGAAGAATAGAAAGGGGGAAATTCCACCCTCAGCACTCCTTCCTTACTCTCAGACATAACCTTCCAAACCCCAGGGCTGCTGGGAAGTGCTTCTGCTCAACACATGTTCACATCAACAGCATAGAGTCTTGGTTAGGATGTTGTGAGAATTTAAATAAGTGATCCATATTTAGAGACACCCAGGGCCACTGAGATGATTTAACAGATGAAAGTGATTCTAAGCAGGCCTGAAAGCCTGAGTTTGAATCTCAGAATCCACAGTGGAAGAAAAGAATAGACCCCTGGAAGTTATCTTCTCACCTTCACATGTGCACTTTGATCACATACTGGTGCCTGCTCATATATACACCCTCACACACACACACACACACACACACACACACACACACACACTCACTCACATGCACATGCACAGGCACATGCACATGCACACATGCACACACACACACATGCAAACACACCCACACCCACCCACACACACATGCACACTCACAGGCACAGGCACATGCAAACGCACACATGCACACACACGCACATGCACACATACACACGCACATGCACACACACATGCACAAAAGCTTGTTTCTGCGTTCTCTATTTTGTGGGTCATTTTTTCGTCTCCATCAGTAATATCTATCACTCATCAATCTAGCTTTATTCTGACTGTCTTGTGATTTACCTACCAAGTGAGGATTTTAGAGTGTCTTAGGGTTCCTACAACTTTGATGAACCACTACGACCAAAAGGCATGTTGCGAAGGAAAGGGATACTTCCACATTGCTGTTCATCACCAAAGGAAGTCAGGACAAAAACTCAAGCAGGGCAGAAACATGGCGGCAAGAGCTGATGCAGAGGTCATGGAGCGTGCTTCTTACTGTCCACTTTTAAACACCTTGCTCAGCCTGCTCTCTTATTGAACCCAGGACCACCAGCCCAGGGACAGCATACACACCATGAGTCAAGCACTAATTGAGAAAATTCCTTACAGCTGGATCTCATGAAGGCACTTTCTCAACTGAGGTTCCTATCTCTCTGATGACTCTAATTTGTGTCAAATTAACGCCCCAAATCGGCCAGTAGATAGGGTCACTTGTATATTGATAGTGCATGAAAGACTGTCTTAGCATGCCAGGGGCGATGGAAGTTGGTTAGATGTGTTCCCAGATTGTCTGCAATTTCTAGGAGATAACCTTGTGGAAGGACAGCAGGTGGCCTTTAATGGTGAAAGTGGTCCCCTCATGGATGGCTGGTGAGGAAAGAAGGATTTCAGTTTTCTAATGAGAAAGAACTTGACTCGGTTCATGGCCATGTGTACCGAGACTCCAGAAAGACCAGAAAGGAACAATAATAGCTCTGCTGATTTCAGCTCTGTGAAACTCTGTACAAAGAATCGTATCTAGACTTAGACTTCTTTTTTGGTGGATGGATGTGGCAAGCCTTTACTATGTCTCTCAGGCTGGACTTGAACTCACTGTGTAGCTCTGACTTTGAACTTACAGAAATCTTCCTGCTTTAGCTTCCCAAGTTTTGAGTTTATGGGCATGTGCCCCGCCATGCCCAGCTTATATGTGGACTTCTGATATACTCAAACTATGAGATAATTAATGGTGTTCTCAAACGATGCTGCTAAGTCTGTGACAATATTTATATAACAATCAAAAGTTGGTATATAGCTTAACACCATAGGTGGAAACTAGCTGGTGATGGTTATGATTCAGGCCCAAATCTATACTTAATGTAAAATCTTTTTACTTCCCCTTTTTCTTTTTTCTTTTTTTCAATATGTTCTTTATTTGCATTTCAGATGATTTCCCCTTTCCTGGATCCCCACTGCCCTGAAAGTCCCATAAGCCCTCTTCCCTCCCCCTATTCCCCAATCAACCCCTCCCCACTTTCCTGGCCTGGTATTCCCCTACACTGCTGCATTGAGCTTTTCCAGGACCAGGGTCCTCTCCTTCCTTCTTCTTGGACATCATTTGATATGTGAATTGTTTCTTGGGTATTCCGAGCTTCTGGGCTAATATATCCGCTTATCAGTGAGTGCAGGAACTACAACCATCCAATGGAAAAAAAGATAGCCTTTTCATGGTGCTGATTCAACTGGAGGTCAGCATGCAGAAGAATGCAAATTGATCCATTCTTATCTCCTTGTACTAAGCCCAAGTCCGAGTGGATCAAGGACATCCACATAAAACCAGAAAAGAAACTGGGGAAGAGCCTTGTGCACATGGGCACGTGGGAAAATTTCCTGAACAGAACACCAATAGCTTATGCTCTAAGATCAAGAATTGACAAGTGGGACCTCATAAAATTACAAAGTTTCTGAAAAGCAAAGGACACTGTCAAAAGGACAAAACGGCAGCCAACAAATTGGGAAAAGATCTTTACCAACCCTGCATCTGACAGAGGGCTAATATCCAAGATATACAAAGAACCCAAGAAGGTAGACCCCAGAGAGCCAAATAACCCTATTAAAAAATGGGGTACAAAACTAAACAAAGAATTTTCACCTGAGGACTATGGAATGGCTGAGAAGCACCTAAAGAAATGTTCAACATCCTTAGTCATCAGGGAAATGCAAATCAAAACAACCCTGAGATTTCACCTCACACTAGGCAGAATGGCTAAGATCAAAAAGGAGAAAACAGGTGCTGGTGAGGATGTGGAGAAAGAGGAACACTCCTCCACTGCTGGTGGGGTTGCAAGCTAGTACAACCACTCTGGAAATCAGTCTGGCGGTTCCTCAGAAAACTGGGCATGATACTACTGGAGGACCTCACTTCTTCTTTTTCAACCCCTGGAATCTATGATATACCAGTTTAGGCCTTGAGAAGTCCTAGATAGCTGTGATGGTTTATATATATATACTCAGCCCAGGGAGTAGCACTATTAGAAGATATGGCCCTGTTGGAGTAGGTGTGTTACTGTGGGTGTGGGCAATATGACCTTCATCCTAGCTGCCTGGAAGCCAATAGATGAAGGCTAGCAGCCTTCAGATGAAGATGTAGCACTCTCAGCTCCTTCTGTACCATGCTTGCCTAGATGCTGCTATGTTCCTGCCTTGATGATACTGGACTGAACCTCTGAGCCTGTAAGCCAGCCCCAATTAAACGTTGTTCTTATAAGAGTTGCCTTGGTCATGGTGTCTCTTCACAGCAGTAAAAGCCTAACAGACAACATGCCACCTTATGAAGTTTCCATGTGAGAAACTCTAAGCATGCCTACAGCAGGATAAAACTACCAATGGAAGAGAGACAAGTCAGGTTAACTGAATTCATCTGTGGACCAGCCAGACCTTGATTAAAAACCCATGAGTTAATTCAGCCAACACCAGAAGAAACAGCCAGCTGATCCCACCTCAAATTGCCAGCCCATATATTATGCATTTTTAATACTTACTGTTTTGAGCTACCAAATCTTTGTGTAGTTTATTAGACAACCAATGTAACTTTTTCAGATGTACTAATTCTGAAATAGGTGTGAAATACCCATGTATGTTCACCAATAAGTTTGTATTTTAGATCTGGATCATAGGAGAGCAAGTAAATTTTTAGGTAGAGATTTAGAAGTGATCAGCATCTGAAAACTTTTGATATCAAGGTGGTACTTGGGAAGTTTTATTTTCTAAAAAAAAAGTTTTTAATTATATGACAATTAGAATTCATGAAACTGTTCTTCACTTGATTCTGATAATATTGTTTTTGAGAGGCTGTTATGAACTAAATGATTAAAGAAATGCCTAAAAAAAATACCCTTAACCTTTAGGATTTCCCTGATTCCAGTTCTTTCACATAGTTCTGTCCTGTACCAAACTGTACATTTCATTTGTGTCCAAACGAAGATGGATCATCTGTATAAACTTCCTCTCATACAAATCTCAAGGGATATTGTGAGAAAATAGGTAGAAAGAATGTAAAATCCAGCAGAGGAGGAGGGAGACGTGAAATATTGTCTTCTGGACGTAATGAGCTATTACATGAATTTGTAGTAGCAGTGCCCACTTACATAAGCTCAAGTTGCACAAAATTCCTGCATGGGTTGGAATTGGTTTCTCAGACCTCCATCCCCCAACCCCAGCTGAGGAACTATTGGGAGCTGATGGTCAATGGGAAGAAAGAATATCATGTCATTGGAGTGGGGCTGTGGTATGGCTGCTGGTAGGTTCCCCTTCCAAAGTGAATAAGCCCATACCCATACACATATAGAAATCACTGATTGGTCTCAGCTAGTTATTAAATTTAAAGAAAAAATAAAGAAAATTAAATTGGGAGGGAGACGTGTTTAGTAGCTCTAGACGGGAACAGAAGGAAGGACTATGAACAAAGCACACTGTGTACACACATAAATTTTTCAAAGACTAGAAATAAAAGAAATTTTTACAGGGAATTTTTATTTTAATTAATAAAATTAATTTCTTACTGAGTTCATGTTATGAAGTTTTAATCATTCCTTTCAAAATGAATGTGTGGGGAAAATATTTAAATATGATCTTTCATTAGACCATTTTCACATTTATTTTTCTGTAGATTGGTAGACTACCTATCCAGTGTAGATATCATTTCCGTGGATGCTATGTGTCACTGGGAAAGCGATAAACCTGTCTGTGTCAAGTAATACAAATTACAAGGTCTTCTCTTAGGCCTTCATGATAACCCTATTGAGATTTCATGATAACCCTATTGAGATGTCAATTGATTATCAAGCTAATGAAAATCTAGAATCACTGACGAGATAAACCTCTGGGCTCATCTGTGAGGGGTTATCTGGTTTAGATTAATTGAGATGGAGAGACCCACCCTATATGCATATGTTGCTATTCTATGCCGAGATCCTGGACTTAATAAAAAGAAGAGATCTAGATGAGCATACAGGTCTACTGCTCTCTGTTTCTTGGCTACCGACCTATTTAGCAGGCAGTCTCCAACTCCTGTCGCAGTAGCCTGTCACCATAATGTACTGTACCCTGTGGCTGTGAAGCAAACTTAAAACCATTCCTTTCTTAACTTGCTTTTATCAGGCCCCTGTCACACCAACGAGACAAAGAACTCATACAGCTCTGAAGCTGGCACTAGAATTACTGTCACGCTCTCTGTCTGGAAATGGAGACTCCTACTCCAAGAAGACACTCAAGCTCAGCTAAAAGGCAGTGCAGTATTAGATGTTCAACTCAAAGGGGTTTTGAACTACTCACCCCATGCCTCCCCCAGAAGACTTATTCTCTATACAACTTGTTTTCTTCTCACCAAAAGTCTTACCGATGCCCCGCCACCAACCTCCTTTAAAAAGAGTCTGTCCTCAACATAGTTTGTATGAATTATTCGACCCTGTCTGAAATCCTTTGGCTACCATTCCACATGGCTCCAGAAATAGGGCAGAGCCAGCCTGCATTATGCTTCAGAATGAGTCACACCCGCCTATCTTGTCATCAGAAATGGCTATGAGTCTTCGTCTGCCCACAAACACTAATTAATGATCATCTAACTGTACTGTCAACTCCGTTTAATTTTGAGTGAGACCAGTTGTTTATTCCTTGGGCCAGCCAATAGCAATAGAGGAAGGTACTCATGCGTGCCATTGTCCGGTGGCTCTGGGCCTATGGCAGCCCAGTTTAATGGCCATTCAGAGCTCATTAGTGAGCAAATACACGAGGAGTGACCGCTCTGGTGCCACACGTTGAAACTAAATAGCTCCGCCAAACAGAATCGTTTCTGTTTCTGCTCACTTGTTGTGAAATTCTTTCAATGTCAACAAGTGGTCCTGTCGGCAGGAGCCCTCCATCTTGCCCAGCAGTTTTATCCGTTGCTCCCCTGAGCCAGACTTATGTTCTCCTCCATTGTCCAGACCTACAAAGGAGCCTGAGCAATCACAAAGCCTTCACAGCTATTCACCATCAGCTCACTGGACCTAGGGGCAAGCCTGCCCACCAAAGTCTGGGGTTGCCCGTGAGTATGGCCTGGTATATGTGACAGTAAGACACCACCCCCTGCGGCCCCTGTCTTGAGGATCTGGATAGCCAAGCTATATGAAGCTTGAGACCTTCATTTAACACACAACCAAAATTACAGAAAAATATACAAAATAGGCTATGAATACTTTTGGAGGTTGGCTTCATTTTTACTCCAGTGCACACTGCAGAGAAGGCGATGGGGGATTACTATTCAGAGCAGATATTGTCCCATCTGCATACATGAAGAATGGAAGGCTGGTTGGCACATTTCATTGGGGAGGGGTACTTTAAAATGCATAATTGAATTGTTCAAATCAAATTTAGGGGCCCCTGTCACAAATCATTACCTGCCTTTCTTCTATCTTCCCCTTGCTCTTCAAATGAATGCCTCATACACTGGCCTCCATTAGCTTAATTTGGTTGAGACATTTTCCAGCCCATATTATGAAAATGAGAGAGGAAAATGTTGACCAGGGGGCCATCTGTAGAGTGCTTTTGTTTAAAAAGAGTGTACATTAATTTGCATCTCCGTATTGCTTGAAAATACTTTCTAGATAATTTTAGATACTTGTAGAAAGTAGCTCAATACATTTCTCAGATTACTGCCTTTGATTTAATAATTCAGACTGGTGCTTCTATTCTAGTATAAAATTAACAGTTCTCTCTCTCTCTCTCTCTCTCTCTCTCTCTCTCTCTCTCTCTCTCTCTTATCTGATATGGGGTTTCTTTGTGTAGCTCTAGCTCTCCTAAAACTCCATAGACCAGTCTAGCCTTGAACTAAGAGATTCACCTGCCTCTCTCTCTTCCCAGGGCTGGGATTAAGGTGTGCACCACCACACTCTACTAAAATTAAAATTGAAAGTATCCTTAGCTTTATACTCTTGACACAAAGTCTGTGTGAAAATGGTAAAAGTCCTTATTTGTTGACCAATGTTTCCCTTAGTGAAGGCTACTATGTATGGTGTGAAATGGTATGTTCTCACTCATATTTTGCAGGAGCTGCTGTGAAATCAAACCACCTCCCAGCACACCAGCTTGCAATACTCAAATTTTAATTCATTGATTACTTCTTTCTTTTTTTTTTTAATTTTTTTTTTATTTTTTTTTTTATTTTTTTTTTTATTATTCGATATAATTTATTTACATTTCAAATGATTTCCCCTTTTCTAGCCCCCCCACTCCCCGAAAGTCCCGCAAGCCCCCTTCTCTTCCCCTGTCCTCCCACCCACCCCTTCCCACTTCCCCGTTCTGGTTTTGCTGAATACTGTTTCACTGAGTCTTTCCAGAACCAGGGGCCACTCCTCCTTTCTTCTTGTACCTCATTTGATGTGTGGATTATGTTTTGGGTATTCCAGTTTTCTAGGTTAATATCCACTTATTAGTGAGTGCATACCATGATTCACCTTTTGAGTCTGGGTTACCTCACTTAGTATGATATTCTCTAGCTCCATCCATTTGCCTAAGAATTTCATGAATTCATTGTTTCTAATGGCTGAATAGTACTCCATTGTGTAGATATACCACATTTTTTGCATCCACTCTTCTGTTGAGGGATACCTGGGTTCTTTCCAGCATCTGGCAATTACAAATAGGGCTGCTATGAACATAGTAGAACATGTATCCTTATTACATGGTGGGGAGTCTTCTGGGTATATGCCCAGGAGTGGTATAGCAGGATCTTCTGGAAGTAAGGTGCCCAGTTTTCGGAGGAACCGCCAGAGTGATTTCCAGAGTGGTTGTACCAATTTGCAACCCCACCAGCAGTGGAGGAGTGTTCCTCTTTCTCCACACCCTCTCCAACACCTGCTGTCTCCTGATTTTTTAATCTTAGCCATTCTGACTGGTGTAAGATGAAATCTTAGGGTTGTTTTGATTTGCATTTCCCTAATGACTAATGAAGTTGAGCATTTTTTAAGATGCTTCTCCGCCATCCGAAGTTCTTCAGGTGAGAATTCTTTGTTTAACTCTGTACCCCATTTTTTAAGATTACTTCTTTCTTTAAAGTAAGTCATCTTCCAACTTCTGGGTGAGTGAATGAAAATAAAACTAAGATAGAAGAAAGAAGGAGAACGAGGAAGAGGAGGAGGAAGAGAGAAGAAGGAGATGATGATGTTGATGAATGCATTAAATGCTCATACATAATTCAATTCAGAACAGCTTTTAAAAATACATTTTAGTAACTGTACTAATCCTTAAGAAAGTGTACTTTAGGGCTGGAGAGATGGCTCAGCCATTAAAGGCTAGGCTCACAACCAAATATATAAGAAAGTGTACTTCAGTAGCAAACTGGCACAGTGGTGATTTGTCTACTAAATTCTCACAGTAAAGCTGAGAGATAGCTCAGGTAAGCATGAGGACCTAGGATCAAATCCCCCACATTAAAAAAAAAAAGTGTGATTGTAGCCCTAGAGCTGGAGGAGGGAGTGCAAAATAAATATTTAAACAGTTCTGTGTACTAAGTATTTAGAGTGAACAAATTTAACAGGTGTTTATATCCACTGCTCCGTAGCAACTTAGAAAAATACACCTACACCTAATTTTTTAATTTAATTCTTATAAAATCATAATTACGAACATGAAGAAGCTGGTCTGGGTGATAAGAGAGACAGCCTAAGCCCCCTGTGTGCCAGGGATGTAAGAAGACTCCCTGCAGTGACCCAGTGGCCTTGCCTTTCTTGTCTTGGAGGAACTTTATCCCAACAAAAAGCTTCCCTCCCTTAAGTCATTTCTATCAGATATTCTTTCACAGTGACCAGAAAATGAACTAAAAGATCTAAGAAGGAGAAAAATGGTCAAAGGTAGAAATTTGAGAAAAGCCTTAGGGTCAGAAACATTGGCCAGTGGTTGGAAGCTCATACTGGTCTTACAGACGACACATTCGTTCCTGGTACATACACTGTGTGTCTCACAGCCACCTGTAATTCTGGCTCTAAGAGATGCCACATCTCTGCCCTCCTTTGAGCTCTGTACATACCCTAGCACAGACATACATGCATACATATGATTGAAAATGAAAATAATTATTAAAAAGGAAAGCTGTATGTGTGGGGTACAGGATGTACTGGGAGCAGCCAGAGAATGTTAAGCAGAAAGTTGGAAACTGGCCTGGTGAGCCATCATGGATGTCAGATTAAGTGCTCCTGGACAGAAAGATAAAGACTGGTTCATGCTATACCAAGGTCACAGATCTTGAGTAGCAAGGCCACTCAGATGTCCTTGTAATAGTCTGTGCAAACAAACCAGTTGTTTCAATGTGTGATTATCTCTTGATAAACTATTTCTAAAACTTCGATGAAGGCTGGGGAAATGTTTCATTGGTGTTTTATGGTATTTATGGTATTTTGTAAATATCAAGCAGGTAGATTGGAACTGGGTGTGGGAAGCTACTCTGTATTACTTACTCTAAGGTCAACTAATAAATGTCTCCTTTGGAGGAAGAGTTGTGACTTGCTGTAAAAGATGTCTTATTTCACTATTAGAGCTATAGGAATGGTGTCTCTGTAATTTGATGTCTGTTGATGTAGTGGTGTCTATTCCATGTTGTAATATCAAAAGAAGTAGAAATCAAACTTGCAGCTAAGTTAGTGTACTGGCTGGTTTTGTGTGTCAACTTGACACAGGCTGGAGTTATCACAGAGAAAGGAGTTTCAGTTGGGGAAGTGCCTCCATGAGATCTAACTGTGGAGCATTTTCTCAATTAGTGATCAAGTGGGGAGGGCCCCTTATGGGTGGTACCATCTCTGGGCTGGTAGTCTTGGGTTCTATAAGAGAACAGACTGGGCAAGCCAGGGGAAGCAAGACAATAAGAAACATCCCTCCATGGCCTCTGCATCAGCTCCTACTTCCTGACCTGCTTGAGTTCTAGTCCTGACTCCTTTTGGTGATCAACAGCAATGTGGAAGGTGTAAGCTGAATAAACCCTGTCCTCCCCAACTTGCTTCTTGGTCATGATGTTTGTGCAGGAATAGAAACCCTGACTAAGACAGTTAGGTCAATAAAGTCCAAAGTTCATAATAATACCTCCTCCTGTGTGTGAGGAACTTGAGCTTAGTTCTGTCTCTTGTTTGTAGCCTGCATCTTCAAACCCATCCAGGGAAGAACATATTCCCTAGGAAATGAGGGCAATAACCAACTCATTGCTTCTTCCTCTATCCTAAAATCACTGAGACCTGTGGCTATAAGAGAGCTTTCCTGTGTCCAGTAGCCGCTAAGGGACACAGAATGCTCTTCATGGTGCCCCCAGCATATGCTAGCAATCAGAGAAAACTGTGCTCAATCAAAACCCACTTGTCTTAGGGGTTCTATTGCTGTGAAGAGACACCATGACCAAAACAAGTTTTATAAAGGACATTTCACTGGAGCTGGCTTACAGTTTAGAGGTTCAGCCCATTATTATCATGGCGGGCAGCATGGTGCTGTATAGGCAGACTTGATCCTGGAGAAAGAGCTGAGAGTTCTTCATCTTAATCCAAAGGCAACCAGGAGGAGAGTCTCTCTGCAGACAGTTAAGAGGAGGCTCGCTTTCTCATTGGATGGAACCTGAGCATAGGACCTCAAAGCCTAACCTCACAGGGACACACTTCCTCCAACAAGGCAACGCCCCCTAATAGCGCCACTTCCTATGGGCTAAGCATTCAAACACAAGAGTCTATGGAGGCCAAACCTATTCAAACGACCACACCCATACCATCCAAACAACACACGCGTGCACACACACGTGTACACACACACACACACACACACACACACCTGCTTTCCTTTGTCCTTTTTCTTCTTTCCAATGCTATGGTGACTTGCCATCATCGCATCTGTCACAAACAACACTTAGGATGTCCAGCCTCAGGACCCTCTGCACTCAAATACGACAGACCAATAGAAGAAATGATTTAAAGGAGACGTTTCCTCCAGTCTTGTAAGAAAACAACCCTTTACAATCAATGATAAGACTCGTCGCAGGAGTATAGTGACCTCAGATGAAGCACATTGCTCTTGCCTGCGTCTTTAAAAGCTAAGGATGGATGAGAACTCAGCCGTCTGTGAAGACGAGGGCTCTCTAGCCTTGATAACTGACACAGGGAGACGAGAATCTTTCCCTTCGTTATAATAATGCATGTGCTGCCAGCCACAGAATAGCTTCCCAGATATTCACATTTTCTTTTCTTAGCGCAGGGACTTTTATAGGTGGGATTTTATATTTCTTCTGTTTCATGCTCCGGTTTGCTCCTTTTCCCAAATCAGAGACGATAGCTCCCTTAGCATTTTTATAATACTCAATACAAACCAGAAAACAAGGATAAGGTATAAGAACAATAAAACTGCTTTGTAACTCCAAAGAACATTTTGTTCTTGTATCCTTTTTTAAAAAATTTTTATTTAAGACAGGGAGCAGGGAGAAAGGAAAAAAAAAAACTTCAGAGGAGTAAACCTGAGACACTGATTCAAGAGCCAGACAGTTCAATGAACAGGATAATCGGGGTAGTTTTTGACAGGTGCGGCTGCCTGCCTATAGCTGGCATATAATCATTACCATTTTAATAAGGCTCTAATAGGGGGGCTGATCATTCAATGGGGTGTGAGGATCCTAATTCAGCTCCCAATCCCACATGAATGTGCTAGAATTTGCAGGCTTTGTTTTCTTCTTTTGTACCTCTGAATGCCAATAATTACTGGCTATAGATTCAAAAATTCTTAGAACTGGAAGCTAAATTAGCTCTCCTAATACTGCACAAGAATGTCAATACTCATGAAAAAGGAAGCAAGTGGGTTTTTTGTATTCTTTTATTTTTTTTTCACACTTGTAGGCATTGTGAAGACCAGCAGTTGAAGTGGGCTGGCTTACAGCATGAATAATGACATTACTGTCTCTCTCCATGAAGAGCCCTCCCCGTTATGGGAACAAAAAGTTACCCATTGGCCCCGAATGAGATGTCTTCTCAAATCACACTTTGCTTATTAGGATTCTGTGTTTCTTATGGTGAAAGGATCCACATCATTTCATAACTCTTCTTTGAGATATAGATGTTTCCCTGAAAGAGAACGAAATCTGCTTCAACCATTTCGAAGCTCATTTCCAAAGAGTGTTTTCACAGTTCAGCTACCTGCCTCACAGGTAGACTTACAATTGCTGCTGTCGTAACATTGGACACCATCGTTTAGACAGCACAGCGTGTGAGATGCTTTCCTCTGTGGTGTATAATACTTTATATTTCATTTACTGCTTCAATACTTCTAGGAAGAGGGTGTAATTTTTTTAAAGGGCCATTTGAGAGACTTCCTGAGCAATGACATAGTCATTAAAGTCACATGACCAGTAAGTGCTGGGGGCAAGAATTCAGTCTTCCTACATAGCACGATTGTATTCGGCTTGTGTTTCTTATGGGTAGCCATTGTCTTCTTCAGAACTCCCCAGACCTGTACACGTAATTCAGGGGTTGGTGTAGCTTATACCAAACTTTATATAATGTTATAAGTTGTCATAGCCATTTATTTCTCCTTTGTCCCCAGAAATGTACCTCTTTAGAGCTACAAAACCTAACTGGCATGACGCTCTGGTTGGTACCCAGAACAGGCTTCTAAACATGTTTTGGTTCCTTCCTTTGTGCACAGGCCTCCCTAACTAAGAGAGTAGCAAAATGGTGAGAAGACAGGCAAAAATATTCAGGTGTCCTCAGTCATTATAGGTTCTCCCCCAAAATGTAGTGTTTATCTGCTGAAAAAATGCTACACCGTGTGCTTTGGGGTTCCATGCCAGAAGATGCTCCTGCTGGTCTCTATCAGTGTGTGAGGGTAGGCAAGCATACTGACTACTATTGTCAGGTTATGGATTTGTGACATACCTCAGGGCATTTCTGACTAAGCAATTTATGGTTTTGGAAACAATAATACTGAAAGTCAGAGAGCTCGTGTCTTGACTAAAGTCATGCAGTGGGACCAGAGACCCAGCTCCAATTTTTATGATGCTAAAGAATTATTTCTGGAAACCTTTAAAACAACACACACACACACACACACACACACACACACACACACACACACACACCAGCATCCACCCTATATGAGGCATCATCAGATTAAAAAAAAAGATAGGATTTATACTTGAATGAAAGTTTGGACTCTAATTAACAGCTTGCCAACAGGCAATCTGAACAGAAAGAAGATATATTATTTAAACGTTGTTCTGAATGATATTAAATACTTGTTTCCCCCAGAGTATGCTTGACTATCACTCAATGCAACACTGCTTTAGGTAGCTAAAATTACCTGGAAATTTCTCAGTAAAGCAAATATATACACAAAGCAAATATACATAAAGCATATATATATATCCACATATATCAGTATATCTACATATCAATATATCTATATCTCCATCTTCATCTTTATCTCTATATGGTTTCTCAGTTTGTATAAGGATCTCCAGAGCAGCTGAGGAAAGTGTTATATAGTTATATATAGCTCAGGCTCACTCATGAAATTGTTGTCAACATGTCAGCTAAGGCTGTTGCCACCTGACCATTTGTGTGGGGCTGAAAATACGTTTGGAAGTTGTATCTTTCCCATGGTGTCCGGGCAAGGCTTCAGAATCTCTTCACAAAGTTGTGTAAGTTTCCACACGATAGGATAACCACTTCCCCTAGAACCCTGGGACTCAGGGAAATAGGAGGATATTGCTGTTTGCAATATCTCTACTAACCTTGCCTTGGACGTCACATGCCATAACCTCTTAGATATAGTCAGTTTCATAGGTCAGCCCCATTCAGGGTGTCTCAGAAGCAGCAGAAGAAAATCACAGGACCATCTCAGAGCTGTTACCATGGATTCCAAGACAGACACCCCGAGCTAGCAATATCTGTGGATTTTTGTTGGAAACAGGAAAGGAGGCATTTCCATGCAACTGGGTAAGCCAATGGCTAAGTCTCCATGTAACGAGCAGAGACCTGGGAAAGGCTATCTGAGCTGTCTCTAAGTGGGTCTTGTTCGTGCCCCATCCAGAGCAAGAGAAGATGGAGTTGCCATCTGGCCCCTCTTCCCTTCAACTTTTTGACAAAATTGATGGGTCCCTGCTACCTGAAGCTTGCTAACAGCAATGAAAAACAGAGCTAGAGTGGACCCTGTGCAATTTCCCTGTTCTCTTCACAGAGGGGTGTTACAAATGCCACTTGAGAATACAGAAAATTCTGGCATCCTATATGTGCATGTCCTCATTTTTAATAGGTGGGGAAATTTTGTTTGTCGAGATTGTCTCCATTGGCTTGTTCCCTGAGGGTTAAGAACTTAAAATCCCCACCCAGTGAAGAGAAGGACATGCTGGCCAAGGGCAAGTAGCCAAGTATATACATGTTAGCACTACACTAGTCACGCTGTCTGCTACTGTCACACTAGAGACTGCAGAGATCCTTGTTTTATAAGATTCTGCTTAGAGCTGAATTTTAATCATGACGTTTTGAATAAAGGTGTTACATTCATGAAAGAGATGGATACAACAACCATGCCTGACCTGGTATGGAATATCACGACTGGGAAAGATGATCAAAGATAAAATATCATCTGGATACGGTGGTACACTGTGATCTCAGCCCTGGGAAGACTGAAGCAAGTGTGTTATTAGTTGAAGGTCACATTAGGACTTCGTAGTGAGACCTTGGGTGTTGAGGGAGATGCTGGGAGTGAGAGAAAAGCTCTCCTAGATGGGATTTCTTAAGCAGGGCTGTCATAGCATGTGGATCGTGATAATTGCTCAGTAAATGTTAAAATAAGTCACCACTGTGCTTGCATAAGCCAAAACAGGTAACTTTTTTTTAAATGCTTATTAATTACCAGCCTTAGAGAAGCTCCAGGATCAATCAAGAATTCAAACGTCAAACATGGGAACTTCCCCTCCAACCCCCACTTAAAACATTAAGATTCCCCAAAGTCACTGTAGTCCACTGGGATCTAAGGAAGATTTCTTGTTTTTAATAGAATCATGTAATTCGTGAACAGATATTGTTAGTAAGGTTTTTTTTGTTTGTTTGTTTGTTTTGTTTTCATTCTAACAGAAGAGCCATAGGCTATTTTTGTTCTTTCCATCTGTATACTGGGTTGGATGTGCATTCGGAGGTTATGTAATGTGTTGCAGTCAAGAACTGGGAAAGCAGAAACAGTCCTGGGATTATCAATGCAATGAGCCCGGAACCTCTCAGTTTGATAACATCCCCAAGTTTTCTACCTGTGTACGGAAAGAGACCTCGGTTGCTGGCTTTCCAACGTTTGGGTTTGTGGATATGACCTTCAGTAGCAAGTTTCACCCTCCCTGCTGCTTCCAAATTGGTTGGACACGAGGAAAGCATGATTAACCTGAGTCAAATGAAAAGCTTAGAAGGAAGGTGGAGAAGTCTTAGGTGTCAGACGGCTCCTCTGAAACACGGGTCAGATAAAGGCATCAGGGTAAGCGAATCAGAAACATATGGATTAAGTTTCCCTTGAGTTATTTGGGTTTCAGACCTGCAGGATTAAGAACTGGCTGAGGCTTTCTTTGGTTGCACAGTGCCCTCCAACCCCCCCCAACATACTTTGGGGGGAGGTTTAGTCAACCCTCCAGAGCTCTGAAGATTCTCCACCTGACCACGTTGTGCCCCAAACTTCCAGATGTCTCTTATCACATGGGAGTCTGAGGCTAGGGTCTTATCAAAGGAATGGTGAGTTCCTTGGATTTTAACATTAACTTTGAAATAATTCTCTTGCTTCTTTAAACTGGAAGGGTGTGTGTGGGGGGGGATAAACACCTTTTTCTCTAAGCTTTAAGCTTCCCTCTGACAATATTAACCTCAGAAATATCTGTTAATGTTTCCAGTTTATCATCAGCATCCGGGCTTAGAAAGTAAAGTAACCTTTTAGTACCTGTCACCTTCAGTATTTGATCGTTGTATTGTTGTGGTTAGAAAGGATCAACGGTTATCTGAAATGGGTATCAGGGAATGTTTTAGCATGCTCCAACTATATTATGAAAGTTTACGATAATAAAGAAATTGCATCTTAAGGAGTTTGCCGTCCAAAAATCCAGCCATGGAAAGGTCTGCTCCGAAGAACCAGCATTCCATGTGCTGAACACATCCAGATGAAATTTGAATTCAGCAAGGTTTGGAGATCGCGTTCTCTTTGGAGCTCGGAGAAACTGGCAAATCGGCTATTAAAAAATAGGACCGAATTGTTTTATCTGTGTTGTGCTTTGTAATTAGGCTGCTGAATAACAGAGGTATTATCACACCAGGGTTAGTGCCAGAGGATTTACCCAAAGTTTTACAAATGGGATGCTAAAGTGGCCGGAACAGGTGCACACACAAAGACCAAGGAGGGGGAATATAAGAGGGTGAAAGCTGAGGTCTACTGCTTACAGCCACATCGTGAAATTAATGGTTTCTGTAAATGAATGGCACGGTTAGATTACCATTGAACTTGTAAAACTAGAGGAAGGAGTTTGATTCTTCATTACACTCCTTTTTCTCTTTTTTAATTTGAGCCAAGGAGGTCGACCTTAATTGTCGTTTTACCTCAAAAAGGGGGAAAAATCTTTTCAGTGGACCGAGTGCAGCAGGCTCGGTGGCTCCTTAGAAGGACCGCACTTTCTAAAACCTTTCCTTTTTCCTTTTCTGCTCATGTGACTTATGAATGCAATTCAACTGGTCTCAAATTTGAGAAATTACTGAATTTCAAAAGAAGAGAACTGCGAATAGCTGCTGTCTTAGAAACAGCAGGAGATAGAACTCAGTGTTAGCAAATTAAAGATGAATACTTTAGGGTCTGTGAGTTGCTTTCCAGGTTAGAAATGCTCACCACTGACTCTAATGACCTGGGTTTGATCCCTGGGATCACTGTGAAAGCAGAGGAGTCACCCTTGTAAGCTGTCCTCTGATCTACACCCACGCTGTGGCATACATGTACACACACACACACACACACACACACACACAACTGTTACAAATGTCTTTAAAACAGACTTGTGCTTTAAAAATTACAATTCCTGATTAGATATAGAAACAAATATATAGAAACTTATGGATCTTTAAATATCTGCATTGTCTGCATTGGACTCCAGTAATTTATGTTTAAAAAAAAGTATTTCCATTGTAACAGTAGCCTCATCCATTAAACACAGATATATTGCTTAATTTATGATTTACTTGTAAACGAAAAATACAAAGTGCCAGGTCACTTAGCTTTGAAATTTTCAGCTTTGTGGCATGCGATATGACAGCAACTCATGCCTCTTCCTACCCTGTTGTCACTGTTCCCTTGCTCAGTTCTCCTGGAAATGGGAAGCACACACTCAGTACATGGGGATTTGGGCACACACACACCTATGCAGTGAATGTTGGAGCCTCAACTTTGCACATAGTTAGATCCCAGGAACGCAGGAGAATCACATGTCTCAAGACCTTCCCCTTCACCACAAGTATGTCTTTAGTCACTACAATTCATAAAGAGTGAGCCCTGGAGACTAACAATGCCCCAGGACATGTTTAACTATCGTTCTTAACATTGATGGGGTGACCATTGTGCTGACGCATCTCAACTGGATTTTTTAGAACTAAGCTAGTACTTTACACACAAGAACAAAATGCAGTGTGTAGGTAAAAACCCGTGACTGTGAAAGGTAGTCCAAGAACAGGATATACATGCTGAATTATATACTGAATTATATACTAACATAACTGGTATGCTAATATACTAATCAACTGATCCTGTGCACAATGGTGAGATCATTGGTTATATAACTATTTGAGAAAAAAAATCAAAGCACTTGTAAACATCTATAGTGAGAGTCTACAGTTTCATATAAAAATTGAAGAAACTAGAAACTCTGATTAGTCTTTATTAACTACTTATTTCATCAAGTGCTCTGCTATACACAGTATCTATATTATGCTGAATTTTCCAGTGAGTCTTCAGTAAGGTTTTTTTTTTCCTTTCTCCTTTTCTACGTGGGGAACCTATTAATCAGAAGTTTGAGATCTTTAAAAGATAGACCAACTATTAATATGAGTGGCCTCACAGCGAGTTACATAATAACTGAAGATCTAGTTCACTCCATTGCTTTATATCCTATTTCCATATTCCACACAGAGATCCCTAGGTATTTATGGGAGAATTGGCTCTAGAATCGCTGTGAATGTTCAGATCTGTGGATACTCAGCCTCCTATAGAATATGACATAGTATTTGCATACAGCCAGCGAAATTGTTCTTCATTGTTTAAATCATCTCCAGAGTAATTTAAATAGTTAATGCAAAGTAAGTGGTATGTAAATAGTGATTATACTAAATGGTTTAGGAAAGAATCGCAGGTTAAAAAGTCACAGCATATTCAGTATGAAACACATTTCCTAATATTCTTCAATCTGTAACTAACTGAATCCATACTTGCAGAACCTTGGGATATGGATGAATTATTCAAAATCAAAAGACTTTGATTGCCCATTTCCTGGATGCTTTGACTTCAATTCTTTGCATGAAATTAGTAACCAAGGTTTCACACACCATAAAGTGTGCATTTTAAAACATATACCTGCTGTGGCACACAGTCTACATGAGGCAACTAACAGCAATTTTTTTAAAGGATTTGTTCCATTTACACTAAAATACCAATAAAAAGATGAGCTACTTTATTTCCCCCGCCAACGTTTTCCATGAATAAAATTTGGATTTGTATGGATAATTATCAAAATAGAAACCTTGAAAATCAACCTTGGATATCAAATTTAGGGCTGGGGTTGTTATTTGTTAACAGATTGTAATAAACTCTATTAATTACTAATATGAACCGGTCAGCTCCCTAATAACCAAGGCAGATTTCTACAGATTATTTAATCAGCTCTTGTACAATTACTGGGGGATTATACTTAATATATATTTCTATTCAATAGACTGCTAATTCCCAGTGATACTCCCCAAGTACTTGCTGTTTGAATCTCTCCTGAGTTACTTCTGCTCTGGCTGGCTGTCCTGGGTGGCGGGAGTCATAACTCCCTCAGGCATGTGCTCCTTGTCCATCATTACTAATGGAGAGCTCCTATTCTCTCCATCTTCCTCCTTGTTCACTCTCCCTCTCCTCATAGTCCCTGCCTGTGACCCCCCCCCCCAACCCTGTAACTAAAACTCTGCCTCTTCTGTCTTCTCCAGTAATTGGCTGTTTGAAGTTAAATTAATGACTCACCTCTGAGTATTATTTTTCAGAGAATTAATGATCACTAAGTACTTCTATAGTTTATAATAGATATCAGATACTCTGTTCACATGTGATAATTAAAAGAAATGTGAGCAAGATGCCAATAGATAAAGGTATACAACTGAAATAATTCAAAGGCAAACCGTAAGTATCTGTGGAGGCAAAATATCTCATTGTGGTTATAGAGTCCGACCCTGTGGATGCACACCCTGACACCAGCCATTGTCAGCCAGCTGACTTCAGGCAAGTTGCTTATAGAATCTGACTCTTAGTTTTATCTTAGTGAAATTAGAAAAGTCATACTGACTTCATAAGATTTCCAAATGCAACAAATGTCTAAATCATTAAGCATGGTATTTGGCATAGGAAAAAATATGTGTTGTCTATTACTGTGTTATTAGACACAAGGAGGCAAATATCAGAGAGAAGCAGCTGAAAACCAGAAATTGCTGGGAAGGGGAAGATAAGATGCAATCGTAAGGATTAGTTTTCACAGAACTGGGGAAATTTGATTTTTTTATATACAGATACGTTTCAAAAAAGAGAGAGAGAGAGAAAGAAACCAACCCAAAAGCTATATATGAAATAACATGAGATTCTCTTTTATAGTGAAGTGTGGGATGGAACAGCATTTGTTCACACATTTGCAAGTTTTATGAAAAAATAAGGCACAAGAATGCGTGTTCTCAGACTGTTAGTACTAAAACACTACTCTTGAACGAACCATAGCAATTGATCAATAAAAAGGCATCGAAAGATGGCAGGGAACTCACAGAATGCTTACTATAATGATTGAAAGTGAGGTATGAAAGGAACACCCCCCCCCCGCCACACCCCACACCTATGTTCTGAGTCACACCAAATCCATACTGTAGGATTCTATACCTCTGTCACCTTTGGATTCATTGACTGGCTCACCCCTGTGACATTAGAATTTGCTTCTGGAAATCTGAGGTTGCCACAGCCTGACCAGGAAGAACTCTTCCCTCCAAATTATTCTGAGTCACTGTTTCAAATAACACTCAAGTATAAATAACTGGGTTGAGAAATTATCTGGTATTTATACTTCCTATAGTACAAAGTACTCTGTTTCTCTCCTAACACGATGAGTATTCAGGACTGATCATAGTAGACATATGGAGAACATAGCCTTTAAATAGACTTTAAGGAGTTTCCTAAGTTCTCTATATACATATCTGGTGAACATTTTTTTCAAAGCAGGAGTCGGCAACATAAATTCTCTGAAGCATGAATATGCTATGGGAGTTTTGAAGAACATTAGTGAATTTATTTATGGGAATGCCTGCTTAATACCAAATTTCTGTCTTTGTAATTAATTTTGGATGACACTGTTTGGGCTTCTGTTTTGGTAATATAGTTCAGTTGGTAATATGAGTTCATTAGCTTTTATATTCTATGAGAGAGAAAAGTATTAGTTCCCATTATTTCTAACTTGAAAAATAATCATAATAATCTCATACAGTTATTCAGATGACTCATTGTACTCACAGACTGTGCTGAGAGTCAACAGCCTGTATTTGGCTCTGTTACTAATACCTCCAAACAATCTCCACTTTGACAGTAATCTCTTGCTGAAATGGAAAAGGTGTAAGTGCTTTGGCGTCTAATGGCTATTTTATAAAAGTAAAAAAAAGAGCAACAAGAGGATGTTTTCAGCAGGAACAGCATAGGGAAGCACACTGGGGCTGAGAGTCACTGGAAGTTCGCTCCGTGTGGTTTAGTGTACAGTATAAGATGTCAAATAAAGCGTAGTATAGAATGTCAGTGTCCTTTCCGACAAAGCACTTTTGAATTTTCAGAGGGGGCAAAATTACATTCACCTGAATGGAAATACCCACTGTTGAAAACTTGTCTTTTGACCAAATCTTCTCAAATATTTCGAGATTTAAAACAGGCCATGAAAACAATACCTGTAATCAAATTTTCTTACCCAGTGCCTGTCACTTCGTAGACGTATGTTCACTTTCTAAGGGAATGCATTCAAGGTTTTCCTTTTAATGGGTTAACTTCATAGTCATATGAGCTTAGTACAGCCCATGCAGCGATCCCACAGGTGACCACAATCTAATTCCTTAGAGACTATAAAACTATTTTGTTTCATATTTAGCAATTAAATTATAACTCAGGGCACACTCTTAAGAAATGGAGGTAAAGACAAACTAACACAGGCCTTGCTAAGGGAGACAGGACTTTTATAGGATAACATCAATTCTTCTAAAACTTGGAGATTATAGATTTTCAGCAGGAAGATGTATGTGAAATGCAAAATAAAAGCAAATATAAACAATAATAGAAGCAAACTGATGAGCTGATATTTTGCACACATTTTCTAGGTGAACTGAGGCAAATTCTCTTTTCCTTTTTAAAAATTATTTTTACATTTCATTTATGTATATACGATGTTAAAATATTTTCCACCCATTTCCTTCCTCCAGTCTCTTCCATGTCTTCCCACTCCCTTTCAAATTCATGACCGCTTTTTTCTTTAGCTATTATTGTCCTTCTGTAGGTCACCAGTAGAAGGTGTGGTCCAGATTAAAGGTGTGTACCACTACGCCTGGATTTGGTACTTGCTCTGTCCCAGGCTAGCCTTGAGCTTAGAGATCTGTTTGCCTCAGTTTCCGGGGATTAAAGACATGTACACGTTTACTAACATTGGCTGGGGTGGTTTCTGCATAACTGATTATGGCAGGGTGCCCTCAGAGAGCCTGAAATGTCCTTTTTATATTCTGTTATAATTTCTAAATAAACTTACCTAGATTTTTTTTTATTTTACGTGCATAAATATTTGCTTATTTGCATCAAGTGTGTATCTGGTATCTGAGACAGTCAGAAGAAGGTGTTGGATTCCCTGAACTGGAGTTATAGACGAAGTTGTAGCTATATAGATATAGTTGTGAGCCACCCATAGGGGCTGGGAATCGAACCTTGGTCTTCTGCAAGAGTAACAAGTGCTCTTAACCACTGACCCACCTCTCCAGCTCCTGGTGTTGCATTTATGACATTGAAGGACTGTTTCAAACCCACCCACTTTAGGAGATGTTGGGCAACATAAGAAATAAGGAGAACTCTTATTTCTTTAGAAGGTTTTTGTTTTGTTTCAGTGTTGGTTAATGGGAAAAGGGACAAGAGAATT
The DNA here is from genome assembly GCF_947179515.1 of Apodemus sylvaticus. Lineage (NCBI taxonomy): Eukaryota > Metazoa > Chordata > Mammalia > Rodentia > Muridae > Apodemus > Apodemus sylvaticus. The sequence goes on along the minus strand of NC_067491.1, from coordinate 47,953,580 downwards.
TTCCTTCTTAAATGTTCAGTCCCAGGATGGTCAAAGATAATAGGAATGAATGCTATAGGAAGAGAATAGATTGTCTTTCCATTTGTCAAAAAGAGACTTGGGTGCATGCAAGTGTGTATGTACACGTGTGTATGCATGTGTGTTTGTGTATACACGTAGGTTTTTGCATGAGTATGTGTCTGTGTACAGGTTTGTGTGTGTGTATGTGTAAGTGTGTGTGTGTTTGTCTAGTCTCTTTTTCTTTTTATAAACCCTCTAGGATTCAGCTATGGGAGCTCTACCCTAATGACCTTATCTAATTTAGTTGCTTCCCAAAAGTAGGGATGCACTATAGAAGTATTCTATTTTCTAGTACCATAAACAAGACTTTGGGGGCCAAAATCCTATGTATACTCAGAGAGTAAAATCATTTAAACTATAAGACTCATTGATCCTGCACCAGGCAGTGAAGAGGGAATATGATGTGATCTCTCTTCTTCAGGGCAAGCAATGTGGATGATTTCTGCTTCTAACTTATTGGTCAAACTAACTTGATATATCCAGCATTCAAGATGGCTAGGAAGTGGAGCCTCTTCTGAGCATCTATGTGCTCAACTAAAACTTGGTCAATTTGTTCTTGTTAAAGAATCAGAGAATGACTCGAGTGTGTTAAGTGAGATACTTTTGAAACTCTAGATTCTTACAAACTCAGAGCCAAAATGGCTAAGAGCCACACTGAGTTAGGAGAGGACCCACACCACATGTGTCCCATACTCAAACATGTACAGATGGCACTGAGTGGAGTCAGTGGGCTAAAAACTAAACTAAGAGGTAGAGTGGTCAGGGGATTGAGGAAGCATTGGAATGGAGAGGACGGAGGGTTGATTTGATCACTAGACTTTATATACAGTGTGAAATACTCAAGCAATTTAAAAAATGAGAGGGATATTTGACTCAAGCTCCATTACAAGCCCCGTGCTTCTCCAACATTGCAGATCCCCTGGTTTGTGGCCAGCAAGATTTGTCTGTCCCTGGAGCAGTCAGTGTCTGTGAAAGAGCTGTCACAGAGAATCCTAGAAACCTATAGCCATGTCTAGATGTCTCTACTTAACAGGAGGAGACTTATTTCTGATATAAAATGTTCTCTAGAGTCCTCAGCTATATCTACACACGATCTCTACAATAGAGCACTGGCTTGTGTATACCCATGGTAGCTCAGAGCTAGTGAGCTTTCTGTTCTAATTAAATGTAGTTGCACTTGGACTACCAGACCTGTGAGAGATGAGACAATGCAATTGAATATTTTCACTTAGTCCTCACAAAAGAAGGCACAAGTGCCTGACCCAGTTATTATTTATTTGCAAACTACTTAATGCAAACAAGTGTATTATTTATGGGAATGCATACAAAAGCAGAAGCTCAGACTCTTGAGAGATCATGACTGTCTAGTGTGGTAATGCTCAAGAAATAGCAGGAGATGGGAAGTTGTTTTACAAATTGTGCTGGGCAAGATTGTGTTGTTGAAGGAGTTTCAGGTAAAGAATGGTCATCACGGATACGCTTTGACTCTTCTTCTTGGAGTTCCAGACATTAGCAAAGACTGACATAGCAGTGCTACTAGCACCTACATCCTCTTTGTATTGGTTCTCTCTAAGAACTAAGGATAAGCGACGGCTGGGTTGACCATGAACATTTTTGTGGGAGAATTTTCTCTGAGGTTTTACCTAAAGAAAGCTTTAATTATCCTATCTGTGGTCTGAGTACAAACCACAAGTTATTTCCCATGCTCGGGATCTCTTCTTGGGATTAGGACATTAAACCCTGTGTCAGAGGTACAAGGAGTGGTCCCTTCTGCCGTGGGGATGAGCAGGAAGGAGACGGGAGGGGAGAAACAGGGAGGAATGAGGGTGGCCTGGTGGTGATGGTGTCTTTCTCTGACTGTGTCTCCTCCCTCATTCTCCAAAAGTGTTTCCGCCTTTACCCATTTAGAATCCTCGGAGATGAAGAAGAGCCCAGGACATAGTTTCAGACTCCTGACTAGACTAGCTAACACAAAGAAACTGCCCAGCTCTGTGTATGATGGGGACCTGAACCTACTATTTCAAAGGCAAATGACTTGAGTGTGGTGTTTGCTTTTTAATGAGGCTGTCAACTGGCTTCCTAGTTGTTTCCTCAGTAAATGAGAAGGGATCAGACACTACTACTCCCATTTTCCTGCACTCTGATGCAAGCCAAGCTAAATAAACATATTCAAGATAATATATAGCAAGATGAAGAATCCACAGGAAACCTAGAATACACCTTTTTAAAGTCAGATGAGAATTCTAATGTTGCCACAGTCAAGGTTAAGAATTCAACTGAGAGATTTAAGACTGAATTAAAATACAGAAGAGAAGAGGGCAGATAAAATAGATTATAAGTCACAGAAAACATCTAGGCTGAGTCATAGGGAACAAGGAAGAATTTTTAAAACCCACAAAACCCAAAAGAAACATGCAAATGGATTAACAGTAAATATGAGGGAGGATTTCCGGTAACTGAAGAGAGACGCAGAATAGAATTAATGGGATGTTGGTGGTAAAATCACAGTAAGATAAAAGAAGGGACTGGCAAGATGAACCAGTAAATAAAGGCACTTGCGGCAAACCAGAAATCCCAAGTTTTACTGCTGAACGCTTTATGGTGAAGAGAACCAACTCCTGCAAGTTATCCTCTGACCTCCACATTCTTACTAACACACACACACACACACACATACAGACACAGGCAGACACACACACAAACATGAAACACACAAAGACACACACATACAAATGCAAGCACACACCAACATGCAACACACAATAAATGCAATAATTCTTAAAGGAATGAAAGAGCAGGCCACATCAACACCAACGGATTACTTCAAACCACAAATTAAGAGTAACTCGAACCCCAAATAGGACCAGAAGACAAAGAGCACTGCATCTAACATCAGGATAATGTTTTCAATCAAAAAGCTTAAAGGGCCAGGTATGGTGGCTCATGCCTTTAATCCCAGTACTCAGGAGGCAGAGGCAGGTGGATTTCTCTGAGTTTAAGGCCAACTTGGCCTATAAAGAGGGTTCCAGGACAGCTAGGACTGTGACATAGAGACAAACTGTCTAAAAGAAAAGCTTAAAGGAAGTGAAAACTGGAGGTAAAGACACATATTTAAAATAACCACACTAGGCCAGGCAGTGGTGGTGCATGCCTGTAATCCCAGCACTCTGTGAGGCAGAGACAGGCGGATTTCTGAGTTCGAGGCCAGCCTGGTCTACAGAGTGAGTTCCAGGACAGCCAGGGATATACAGAGAAACCCTGTCCCAAAAAAACCAAAATTAAAAAAAAACAAAAAACAAAACAAACAAACAAAAACCACAGTATGATGAAAGACAAGCTTTTATCAGAAACAAGAGATGTCAGCAGATTAATAAAGTCGGAGGATATTGAAATCCAACTAAACAACAGGAGACGGAGAGTCAGGAGTACCACTTATAGGAAGATGGTATTATAATGCACTTTATATTTCTTGTCTCACTGAGGACAGCTAAAACCCCTGTGCATTAGATGCAAGATGGATGTAACAGGACACAGAGAAAAAGGATAAAAGGCTCATCCCAGGGACTGAGCAGAGGCAACTTCCTCAGGGTTTCTTTCAGACTTGGCAGTAAAGATGCCAGCCACCCAGAAACGCCAACAAGTGCAGACAACAAACCCTGTCTAGCCATGGACTAGGGTAGGGAAAACCAGCAAGATTAAAGACGAGAGATAGCTGCTCCAACCATCAGAATTCAAAACATAAAACTAGCCCAAGTCTTGCCCAGACCAGCAAAGCTTAAGTGGCAGGTTTTGACATCCACTTGACATCCACTCCAGACTCTGTGGTAGATGAACCAAGGGAGGCCTTGGTGACTTAGAATGTATGACACTGTATAATAAAGACACTTCCTTCCTCATCCCCCTTTGGACTTAAACAAAAGCATAGCACGAGTTCACCACCTTCTATTGGCTTCGTCATTTCATTTATTCCTTCCTGCAGTTTTCCTGATTGATGACTCCTGAATCAATAATGACTGGATCAAATAATGTAGATCATTCCTCTTCATGTAGCTCATACACAGAACATCAAGGAATATGCTTTAGAGAAAAAGAAATCAGGGAAGGAGGTAGGGAGTATCGGGAACAGAAGGTGGGTACTAAGAAGGGAGATTGGAGAAATAGTGATCTGAGACGATCTGGACAAAGAACTGAAGGAGGCCAGAGAGCCACCCATGTCAATGCCTGGAGAAAGGGTTCTAGTCTGAGGAAACAACCAATGCAAAGGCTCTGGGGTAGATATGTGTTCATAGAAGCAGCAAAAATAACAAAAAATAGCAGCTTTGTCGAGCTTATGTGAGTTTGGGTCTGGGTATATTTACTTTGAGAAGACTTCGGGACATTCAAATGGACACGCAGCCGAAGGCAGTAGCTGTGTGATCCTAGAATTAAGCACAGAGGTCTAACTTCTGGATGGGTTTTGGATTTTAAACATAGATGCTATTCTTAAAGACAAGGGGCTGGAGAGATGGCTCAGCGGTTAAGAGCACTGACTGCTCTTCCAGAGGTCCTGGTCCTGAGTTCAGTTCCTAGCAAGCACATGGTGGCTCACAACCTTCTGTAATGCGATCCGATGCTCTCTTCTGGTGTGTCTGAATACCGCTACAGTATACACATAAAAATAAGTAATTCTTTAAAAAGAAAAAAAGACAAGGACTGGAGGAGACTGCTGGAATGTGAGACATCCAAGAACCAGGCCTGTTCTGCATGCGATGGGCAAATAGTTCCGGTTACTATTAAAAAATGGGGTACAGAGTTAAACAAAGAATTCTCACCTGAAGAACTTGGGATGGCGGAGAAACATCTTAAAAAATGCTCAACTTCATTAGTCATCAGGGAAATACAAATCAAAACAACCCTGAGATTTCACCTTACACCAGTCAGAGTGGCTAAGATTAAAAACTCCGGAGACAGCAGGTGTTGGCGAAGATGTGAAGAAAGAGGAACACTCCTCCACTGCTGGTGGGGTGGCAAATTGGTACAACCATTCTGGAAATCAGTCTGGCGGTTCCTCAGAAAACTGGGCACGACACTTCCGGAGGACCCTGGTATACCACTCCTGGGCATATACCCAGAGGATTTCCCAGCATGTAATAAAGACACATGCTCCACTATGTTCATAGCAGCCCTATTTATAATAGCCAGAAGCTGGAAAGAACCCAGGTATCCCTCAACAGAAGAATGGATGCAAAAAATGTGGTATATATAGACAATGGAGTACTATTCAGCCATTAGAAACAATGAATTCATGAAATTCTTAGGCAAATGGATGGAGCTGGAGAACATCATACTAAGTGAGGTAACCCAGTCTCAAAAGATCAATCACGGTATGCACTCACTAATAAGTGGATATTAGCCTGGAAAAATGGAATACCCAGGACATAATCCACACATCAAATGATGTACAAGAAGAATGGAGGAGTGGCCCCTGGTTCTGCAAAGACTCAGTGTAGCAGTATAGGGCAAAACCAGAACAGGGAAGTGGGAAGGGGTGGGTGGGAGAACAGGGGGAGGGAAGGGGGCTTATGTGACTTTTGGGGAGTGGGGGGCTAGAAAAGGGGAAATCATTTGAAATGTAAATAAAAAAACAATAAAAAAATAGTTCCGGTTATCTATAGCTTCCCGGAAGTGTGGCTACAGATGGATGTGTAAGGGATACGGGAGTTGAAAGAAAGAGAGGAATGCGCAGATGCGTTGGATAGGCAGCTGAGAGATGAGGCAAGGAAGGAAAGGAGCACAGTGCAAGGAGTCCAGATTCTCTCGAGGTCATCCAGATTCTCCCGAGGTCATCCAGAGTCTCCCGAGGTCATCCAGATTCTCCCGAGGTCACCGGGAGCAAGGCTGTGCGTTTTGAGACTGGCTGCTCTCTTCACGAAGTGATGAACTTCGTTTCCACATCTTTGTGAGCCTTGTAACTGCAGGCTGGCCTTACAGTTAACCCTGACTGCTACCTGTGACCTCACACCACTTCCAAGCTTAAGTCACAAGAGATCTGACCAGAGTCCTCTCTTTCTAGGAATCCTCCTCTTGCTACCCTGGGAATGAACTGGGCTGGCTTCCTGAGGAACTGCAGGCCATGAGGACAAAGAGGAGCTGGCTTGACGTGAGGCCATTAGAGATGACCCAGCCTCCAGCGGACCCAGCATCTCACTGTAAGCTTGAGCGAGTCTAGCCAAGATGAACCAGGCCCTGCCTCAAATCAAGGGAACCACATTTTCAAGCCACAGTGAGGAAAGCCAAGTAAATGGGTGTCATTTTAAGCTTCTCCTTTTGGGGGTGGGTTGTGAGTCCCGGTGCTTAATGGGTAACATTTCCTCATCTTATGCTTCTCCTGCTAACATCGGCTGCCTTCCCACAAATCTAACCAGGTCCCTAGATCTGTCCCCTAAATCTAACCAGTTTTCTTTTAAATCAGAAAGCTACCTCCCACTTTCATTGGTCACCTCAGATGTACAAATTCACCCTCTTCAGTATTTACAAGTACTCCTTATAAACCTTCCTCATGTGCTAAGAGGAAATGGGATTGCTTTCAACATCTAGAACAAATGGAAGAGGATGGAAGCAAGGCTTAAAGTGGTAAGAGCAAGCTTTGCATAAACAATACTTCCCTTCTGAAATCAATCGCCAACTACTAGTCAAATATGAACTGTATGCCTCTTGGGTACAGTATGCTACTTTGATAGAGACCATTTGTTTTTTCCATTGCGATGATTCATTAAGAGGATGTAGAGAAAGACAACGGACGATCAGGGGACAGAGAAGAGGGAACAGGATGAGTGCTTGGGCAAAGAGCAAGAGTGCAACAGCTCCATTTCCACATCCACCTCAGGCATAACAATCAACCCCACGCTCCTCCCTGAGGTTCCCAGGTGCAGTCTTCACGCCACAGCCCTTAGCTCAATCTGTTCAGATCCTGAAACGCAACCTCTTGTTAAATCTGCCCCAGAGTGGGCTAGAGTTTTTCACAACTCTATATTATTCTGAACAAGACGGAGCAAATTGTTTAAGAACCAAGTGTGGCTAAAGCCCTCACAACAGACAGCCTGGCTTCCCTGCCAAGGAATGCTGCTCGTGATGAGAGGGCAGAAGATGCTGCAGACAGAGCCAGCTGACAGCCCTTTTCCCTGGGATCTTTCCACACTGCACTGTCTTCTAAGGAGGGATGGAGGAACGCCAACACCTTGGAAAGGTCATTTGGGCATTTGCATTTCAATATGGCCATAAAATTTGTTCCCTGTTTTAAATAAACTCATTTTTATGGTGTTTTGATCGGTGGCTGTTCCTTGGTTATAGAGGAAGATACACACACACACATACACACACAGTCTCTATCAAAGTAGCATACTGTACACAATAGGCATACAGTTCATATTTGTCTGGCAGTTGATGATTGATTTCAAAAGAGAAGTGTTGTCTATGCAAAGCTTACCACCTTAAGCCTTGCTACCACCCCTCCGTTTGTTCCAGATGTTGAAGACAATCCCATTTCCTCCTAGCACATGGAGAAGGTTTATAAGGAGTACTTATAAATACTGTGAGAGGGTGAATCTGAGCATAAATATCTATATTGCACCCTATAATTATAAGAAGCTGAAAATACTTCCAGGGTGGTCCAGAAAGGCTTTCCAGAGGAAGGACATTTTGAACATTTGTTCATAGAGTAGATAGTGAGGAAGAAAGACACTGTATGTAGTGGACACATGTATAAAGCCAGGGAGAAGCAGCCGGGAAGCCCAGGGCCAACACTTTGTGTTATTCAGAGAGGGACCAGATGCATAAAGACCGTCTCAGGAGGGGAGATTGGAGACAAGAGTCTGCATGTGTCAAGGCTAATTCGGCTCGCATTGAAATGCTATCACCTCTTCAGAGCTGAAAAATGGCAAAAGCACTCTTTGGTTTCTCTTAATAGAAGTATCCACACACTAAAAGGCTTACTAAAATGCTAAGTGCTTTGCATACACGACTCACGTGACCACCCCTCAACCACTGAAACCACTAGTCAGAGTGCTTCACAGATGTGACCCACAACGGTACTAGTTAGTTACTTACGGTTCCAACTTGCAGATGAGCAAAGTGAGGCACTGAACACTTATCTGGCCCAAGGAAACAAGAGTGTGATCAATGGAGCTGGGGTGTTCATGCGGATGAGCTAGTTCCACAAGCTATCTGGGGATACGTTCATAGGGTGAACTTGCTCCCGAGAGAGAGAGAGAGGGAGAGAGAGAGAGAGAGAGAGAGAGAGAGAGAGAGAGAGAGAGAGAGAGAGGAGTATCGAGGCAGCTGGTGTAAACCGTGTGTTCGGTGACCTTTTCTGACAACAGAGACCTCTCCTTCTTGCCTTAGTTTACGAGACTATCTTCTTCAACACCCTTAACTGGTGTTGAGGATGGTGTTTGGTGGTGACATTTTTGGTAGTGCTCGACTAGCCTGTTCAGCGTGCACATGGCATAAGACGCATCTCTTAATGTACAACAACACCTTCTGGCTTCATACTCAGCCACTGCAGGGAATCAGAAAGGTTGAAGAGTTTCCAGAGAGTCACACAGTAGATGCTGTGAGGCTGGCTGTCCCTACCCCAGGGTCTCGTAGCCCCTTCTTGCATCTCCTTCCCTTGCCCTTGGCCTATACAGGCCTCTCCACTCACAGCCTGGCCTCATCCCTATAGAGATGCAGGGATGGGTGGTGCCGTAGTCGCTGGCCCTAGTGACAGCTCGCTTCCTCGCTGCTCCCCTGCAGTGGAGGTTGGATTTGCTAGACTCTGGCTGGGCTGTTTTGTGCAGTGACCAAGGGCACACATTTTGTTAGACATTCAGCCTGAATAAGGAGCTGAGGCCTTTAGTCTGTGGCTGTGGCACAGAGAAAAGCCAACTGACCCAGAAGGGGTTGAACTTGTGACCTAGGCTGCAGAGCGCTGGGCTTCACCGTCCCCTGGCCCTGCACCTCCATGGATCTGTGTGATGGGCGTCTCATCTTGCATTTTAAATCGTGTGGCCCTTCTCCTCCGTGCCCCTGTGCACTGTGGAAGATTAAGAAACCGAAATTCACGCAAGAGCAGAGAGAGAGAGAGAGAGAGAGAGAGAGAAGAGAGAGGAAAATAAATGGCGATTTAAATTCATGCTTCCAGACGCCCAGCTCAGCAGCTGAACCCCTCGCTTCACCTCTGCCACCTCCGTTCTGTGATTTATTTCAGGCGGTGGCCCTCTGTGTATGTGTAAAAATCCCCCTGAATGCTTTCCCCGGAGGGCAGTCAGTGTGTCCCTCTGAAGTTTAGCGCCAATGCCGATGTGCGCAAAAGGATGGAAAAAGGACATTTTCAAGTCTCCCCATGCTTGGAGCCAAAAGGAAGAAAGAGAAAAAAAAAAGTTGTCCATTCCCCTTTTTCAGCCTTCACACTTCAAATGCTAATGCAAAGTGTGTTGTCTTGGGCCTTGAATAGGTCTAAAATGCTCTAGTTTGGAAGTATTTGCATTCCGTTCTGAATAGGGAGGCAGCCAGCGTAGGGGATTAGGGCTAACACATCATCTCCTTCCTGAGAAAGGGAGCTGACAGGGCTGGAGAAAATTGACTGTAAGGAGGGGCAGCTTTTCCACATACTGACCCTGTTCCTTTTCCTTTCAAAGTACAAGGCGTGCAATAGGAAAAAATACTCTAAGAAAATTGAAAACTAAAGTGAGGACAGGGGACCATAATCTCACCCCATCTTTCTAAAAACAATGGACATAGTTTTCTTCCCTCGCTAATCAGCACATGTATAATTTTCAAAACCTGAAATGGCTCTTGCATTTTGCGTGCACATTTGAGTTTATTTCATTGCTGTCCCTTTTAGATTTCTGTTTAGTTTTTACAATGCCTTGTCCACACTGGCTTCTGAATGATCCTTTATTGTCAGTAATGTTTTCTTCTGTGTATGTGTGAAGACTTGTTCTATTATTTCCTTAGTATCTATTCCTGAGGTGTTTGAAGCTCAAATCAATCTCTCTCTCTCTCTCTCTCTCTCTCTCTCTCTCTCTCTCTCTCTGTGTGTGTGTGTGTGTGTGTACACAATAAATCTGTGAAGTACCAATTGAGAATGAGTTCAGAAGTGTGTGCATTTTTGCAGGTTACCTTCAGACAGTCAACTAACTAACTTAAAGTTATCTTTAGTGAGACCCCAGGTTTCTAATATATTAACTCTAGATATGAGTTCTTAATTGATATTTTTTCCCCATCCTTTTCTTCCAGGTCCATTTCTTGATCAATAGTGAAGATTACATACATGTTTGTTGTCTATTCACATTTTCTATTGAATAAGCTACCTGCCTGCTTGTATATTCACACACATTCCTCATATTTACCCAGTTAACACTTCAGAGTGTAGCTTCCTTCATAAACTAGAATGAGTTTGCAAAATTATAGCAGGATCTCTCTCTCTGTCTCTGACTTTCTGTCTCTGTGTGTGTATATGTGTGTATGTGTATGTGTGTAACTTTATTGTTGTGTAAAACACATTTGATTCTTTGTTTTTCAACCCATTTGTTCATTTACTTGTAAGTCCAACAAATATTGTATATAGACTATTGAGTTGCAGTGCAAGCACAGGACACTGGACCGACTTAGCCAGAAGCCGAAGGCGGAGTAATTAGGGAAGGGTAGAGACAGTGTAAGAAAGAATGAAATAGAGCGTGTCCTCAGCCTGACAGCCTAGATTCTGGCTGCACGCTCTTTGTGCTGCCACAGAACCTGGCAACCATCCACCCTCTGGATCTCATCACAAGAGCTCTCTGGGCCCTGCCAGAGAGATGGATGGCACTGGCTCATCCCTCTAGCTATCTTTTGCTTGTCATAATGTTGTATGAAGGACATCAACCATACTGTACTAAGTATTTGTTGCTTAGGAAATCTGCTGAAAACCCTTCTACCTCTGATAGCTATCATCTTGCGCCTGTAATCCTAAAACCTGAGAGACTGAGGCAGGAGGCTCTTCAGCAAGAAACCAGCCTGGGATAGGCAGAGAGGTCAAAGCTAGCCTTCCTATACAGGAGAAACTGTCCATTTCAAAGGAAAACAAATAAACTCTCTCCTGCTTTTTTATTGACCAAAATAAAATGTTATCAGCTCTATGGAAAATGCATTTTCCACAACCTTGTGCATTCGAGATTTACAGGCCACTCTGAAAACTTCCAGCTCTAGTTAGCAAAGAGATTTAGGCACCCGTCTTCTTCCTTGAATGTTAGGGTTAAATTTTGTATGATGGCAGAAAAGTCCATCTTCTTCCTTAGCAAAATGGCAAACATGAGGTATTTATTTTAAAAGAAAAGCAATAATAATGTTGTATATAATCAGTACATATTGTGGGGGTTGGAAATCTCTGCCCGAAGATCTTTAAAGGTGAAATAATTGCACACACACACTATACATATCTGTCAATGTGTAAATAGAAGTTTTCTCTCAAACTTTGAAACTTGTCTAAAGGCATTGCAGAAGTTGTGACTTTGTGACTGTATGCATCATAAATATTGTCTGTATGCATAGGCTTCCTTTATTTCCAGAAATTTCCTAAAGCTGGCTTATGTTGACTGGTCTTATTTTAGAAGAGGAATAAATGGGGGCTGGAGAGATGGCTCAGCAGTTAAGAGCATTGACTCTGCTCTTCTGGAGGTCCTGAGTTCAAATCCCAGCAACCCACATGGTGGCTCACAACCATCTGTAACGAGATCTGACACCCTCTTCTAGAGTGTCAGAAAAAGCTACAGTGTACTTATATATAGTAAAAAAAAATAAATCTTTTTTTTTTAAAAAAGAAGAGGAATAAATGAAAGATAGATAGATAGATAGATAGATAGATAGATAGAGACAGACAGACAGACAGACCATCCCCATGCTCGATGTCCTAGGTTTCATGCTATCCCTGCCCTACTTAGTCTTGCCAAATCTCTATTTACTTGCTATCCAAATCTCCCTGGACCGACAGATCAAAAGTGTGAGTGTGTTTTCATTTTGTATAGTTTTCTCCTAAGAACACTGGGGCATCTAGCCAATGAATGTCTCTTACCCTCAAGGAACTATTGCAAGAAATCCAAGTGGTTAGGAGTATGGGCTAAAAGTAACACAAAACATAAAAGTAACACAACCAAGATATCTAGAGCCAAGTAGGAAAAAACTGAGAAAGACCTGTAATCTTGTTCCAAATTTGGCCAGCCTCCAATCTGTTGCTGTTATTGTTACTTATAAATTTACAAATTTGCTTGTTTTTTTTTTTTGGTATAGAGTCATATATATCCTATGTTGACCTTGAATTCACTATATAGATAAGAAGAATTTCAAACTCCTGATGCTCCTATCTCTCTCTCACACACACATAGTGCTAGGATACGGGTTTGTGCTTCCTTGTCTGGTTTATAGAGTACGGATTGAACCCAGGGCTTCAGACACGCTAGGCAGGGACTCTTAATGCTTTGTATCCCTAGTCACAAAGCCTTTTACAGAATAAAAAAATGTACAGACATTTACAGAAATTTGACAGAGAAAATTTATGCTTATCGGATACATTATCTGACCTTGCACTTTTTATGGTTTTGTTTTTAACTCCCCCATTGCAACAGAGGTGATGGGTTTGCTATCTTGCAAATCCATGTGTGTATGCGCATTTATCTAAAACTCAAGTCTGGTCCTTTCCCCTGGTAACACTGAGACAGAAGCATCTCTATCCATCTGTGTGTCCATGCATGGTTGAACATCCTCTCTACAGAATAGAGAAATGTTCTATAGAAGGGTAGAGATGGAATTCCCCTTCTGTTCAGTCATTGTCAGGAAAGGAAGTTCTTCCCATGAAGTCTTGCCTCTTCTGCCTGTCTCAGAAGAACTCTTCTGCCTGTCTCAGAAGAACTCTTCTGCCTTTATATATTTTGGGTGTGCAGCGTGTGAACACAGGCTGGTTGGGCATCACCAAGCACTCTAAGTTTTAGACTTTACAAACAGCCCTTGCTAACCCCAAAAATGTCTACAAAATCCTAAAGAAAAAATAAAGTTCAAAAGATACACAGAATTTTAAAGACAGACTTGTCAGAGTCTGTTATCTTTCAAAGTTACCGGGATGGAGAAATCACTCAAAGAACACACTTACCACTTCCAAATTCATGTTTATAAGCATCCTATCAAGCAAAAGGAGATTGACTAAAAAGCTAACTCCTGATTAAAAAAAAAAAAACCTATATATTATACATCCATCCTATTTTGTTTGCCATATAACTTTATAACAAAATGGTATTAATGAAACACAAATGATTATCTAATTTAAAAAATATTACTATGTTTTCCCTTAAGGATAGGTATGTGGAACTTGAGAGCACTAAAAGGTCACCAAAGGTTTTGACAGTCACTTTAAAAATGAGCTTTGTGGAATACTGTAACTATTTATTTAGAAAAGATTTCTGTTCACAAGTAACTTCGGATTTATGCTATTCCTCCTGGTGCTTTCTTAAGATAGTTGGAGAGAGAGGATTCCCTGTGTTTCCATGTTGCCCTAAGCCCTATACTACAGTAATTCTGACAGTAAATGTGGCACAAAATTTTCTTTCTAAAGAAAGAAAGAACGACAACAAAAAACATCCAGGGGGCGAAGCATCCTGTACAGAAGGAAGGACACACACAGAGGCTGGACCAGAAGTCTCTGGGAACAGCACAAAAGGCTGAGACCTGTGAGCAAATAGGAGACACAAGGCTGCTGGGCTCATCCTGGTTGCAAGCTGGAAGGACCTGAGAGGATGCTGGAGGCCACCACCTCGAAGCTTTTCTCTGAGGGAGATAAAAGAAACATTCCTCCAACTGCTTAAGCGATACTAAGTGGTCAGCCTGAAATCACACACGTACAGGTACCGTCAAACAGACTGAGCAGACGTGTGTACGTATATATTTAGAAACACACGCACATGCATGTGCACTATAAAAAGAGGTTGCAAGACTGTATTTGAAAGAGAAGAAGGAGTATATGGGAGGAGTTGAGATCTAAAAGGGAGAGGAGAGATGATGTGAGCTTATTTTAATTTCATAAAATGGGATTGAAAATTCAAATACTGAAGGAAGGAAGGAAGGAAAGAAGGAAGGAAGGGAGAGAATGAAAAGAAGGAAGGAAAAGAAAGGAAGGAAGAAGCAAGTTCTGAGGAAGATTTTAGCCAAGAGTAACATGATGTGACTTTTAACAGATTCAGCCATGTCCTCGGGAGGGTGGGTGGCACTGGGCAAGCACAACACTGCAATAATTAACAATCAGGAAAAGGCCAGGCCTTTAGCAGGCAAGCTCAGCGGTTGGGGTGAGAACCGGTTCTGCTGAGAAGCAGCAAGCTGTCGGGAGGGTTTTGATTTGTAACATGACTGGTGATGCCTTTCAAGGCCTTGGAGAAACCTGTGGGAGCAAGTGGGTTGTCAAGGGGCGTGGCCAGGGTTTTAGTGTGAACACATTCAGTCTGAAAACATGGTAGGAGCTGTGATGTTGGTTTGTAGGTAAAGTGCTTGCTGTGTAAGCATGAGGAATTGAGTTCAAATTCTCAGCACACACATAAAAAGCTAGGTTTGGTGGTTGTACTGGCAGGTTCTGTGTGTTAACTTGACACAGGCTGGAGTTATCACAGAGAAAGGAGTTTCAGTTGGCAAGTGCCTCCATGAGATCCAGCTGTGGGGCATTTTCTCAATTAGTGATCAAGGGGGGAGGGCCCCTTGTGGGTGGTACCACCTCTGGTCTGGTATTCTTGGGTTCTATAAGAGAGCAGGCTGATTAAGTCAGGGGAGCAAGCCAGTAAGAAACATCCCTCCATGGCCTCTGCATCAGCTCCTGCTTCCTGACCTGCCTGAGTTCCAGTCCTGACTTACTTTGGTGATGAACAGCAGTGTGGAAATATAAGCTGAATAAACCCTTTCCTCCCCAGCTGGCTTCTTGGTCATGATGTTTGTGCAGAAATAGAAACCATGATTAAGACAAATTGGTACCAGCATAGTGGGGTATTCCTGTGACAACCTGACCATGTTTAGGGGAAGACTGTGGAAGGACTTTGGAACTTTGAGCTAGAAGAGCCATTAGGATGTTAAGAGTTCTGTGGAAAGTTCTGTAGGAGCTTAGAAGATAATGTTAAGAACAGTGCAGAAGATGGAGGCCTGGCTTGTGAAATTTCAGAGGTAAGATTAAAAACTCTTATCAGGACCATGTTTTGATTGTGAAGATTCTGTGGTTTTAGTTATATGGGACTGAAGAACCAGCTGTGATTAACAAAATACCAGAACCACTAAAGCAAACTTTTGTGTTACTGGGACTACTGATGCTGGTTAGTGGAGCTAAGAAATTAGCGGTGATTAAGAAGAGACCAGCATCACTGAGGTAAAATCTTTTGGGAAGTGTTTTCTGAGACCACAGAGGCTGTGTTCCAGAGATAGCCACAGTTGTACTTTGTGCTGTGGCTGGACTTGTACTGTGTAAGAGTCACCCAGGTGGTACTAGTTTTGAAGGCATGAAGGGGTCATGAAGAGCAGCTGAGGCTCGGCACTGTGAGAGGCCGGGGAAGGCCATTGGTGAAGGTGCAGCTTTAGTTGCAATTGATGGCCCAGGACTGAAGAGGTCATGCATAGGAGTTGAGGCTTGGCACCATGAAGAGAGCCTATGAGAGGCTATTGGTGAAGCCTAGTTACAGCTGAAGTCAGCAGTGTTTTGGAGATGCCAGTGCTATGAAATAACCACCAAGAACATCAGCAGCAGTGGAGTACAGTCAGCTGGAGCCTAGAAGACAAGCTGTGTGCTATAAAGGACAGAGCTGGAGAAGTGACCCAAGCCCTTGGAGAGCTGGGAAGATCGTGAGTTGGATCCCAGACATTGACCCATTAGAGTTTGATTTTTGCTTTTGTGACTGTGCCCTGATATTTTTTTCCCTCTTGAAGTAAGAAAGTATTTTAGTGGAGCCCACAGTTAAGAGACTTTAATTTTTAAAAGACATTGGACATTTTAAAGTGATTGAACTTTTAATATGTAAAGACTGTGGGACTTTTCAAGTTATTTAGATCTTGGGGATGAATAAGAAAGTAAGGGTTGAGGCTTAATAGTGATGTGTTTGTGTGTCAAGTTGACAAGGGGTCAATTGTCCTGGCTAGTTTTGTGTGTCAACTTGACACAGACTGGAGTTAACACAGAGAAAGGAGCTTCAGTTGGGGAAGTGCCTCCATGAGATCCAACTGTGAGGCATTTTCTCAATTAGTGATTAAGGGGGAGGGCCCCTTGTGGGTGGTACCATCTCTGGCCTGGTATTCTTGGGTTCTATAAGAAAGCCAGGGGAGCAAGCCAGTAAGAAACATCCCTCTATGGCCTCTGCATCAGCTCCTGCTTCCTGACCTGCTTGAGTTCCAGTCCTGACTTCCTTTAGTGATGAATAGCAGTGTGGAAGTGTAAGTTCAATAAACCCTTTCCTGCCCAACTTGTTTCTTTGTCATGATGTTTGTACAGGAATAGAAACCCTGACTAAGACAGTGGTGGTGTGTCTCCTACTCTAGCCCTGGCTGTGGGGCAGAGACAAGGAGCTCCCTTGATCTCTCTAGTCGGCCAGCATTCAAACACACAAGTCTATAGTGACCATTTAACTCACCTATTTAGCTCTCCATAAACACCAAGGACTAACATTCCTCATCCTCCCCTTCTTTCAATTTCCACAGCGTGTAATAACTTAGCCTTTAAAAACTGGCATAGTGCGGATTTCATAAAGGTCTTGGTCCTGGATGTCGCCAGTAAGTCATGTTTATCTCTAACACTTAAGGATTGTCCTCCTGTTCGTTTGACCAGTGAGAAAACCTGGATTTAGTAATTTACAGGAGTTGCCTCTTGTAATCCTTACAGGTCCACAGTCATTCACAACCCCTTCTGTTTCTGGATGTCTGTGCTCTTGCAACCACTCATCCTGTGACTTTTGTTTCCAGATGTTTTACATACGTCAATCAGAAAATAAAAACTTAGATTTGCAGCCAGTAAATATTTACTGAACATTTTAGCACCCAAGAAATAGGTGGGAAAAACAGCCCCTACAAATTCCTGGACTCCTCCTATGTGGCCACCATTATGTTATCTAATTTCATAGCACATACTCTGGGTTGGACTGTGTTTCTACCAAGTGAAAACATACAGAGTATGTATGGTTTAGAAAAATGTCCATCAATCTAGGAAACAATAATTCTGCAGACAGCGTCCGTGGGTAGGGCCTAAAGACAGATATTCCTACGATCACAATCTGGCTTTGTTTATTACCAGCTTTGTGTCTAGAGACAAGTTGGATAATCATCTCCTTCAACTTCAGTCTGTACTTCTATTAAAATAGAGATGAAAACTCCTGTCTTGGATTTTTTTTTTGATATAAAATATGCAGCACATGATGCTGTTCCTACTTCTTAGAATAGTATTTGCCTAAATCTGTAAGAAAGTCCTTCAAGATTTGCTTGGGTATTATCTCTTGAAAGAGAACCATATCCAAGACCTTTCTTCAGAAAACCACGGTGCCTTCTGCTCTTCTCAGACTCCCAGGTCCCTTCAGTCTGTTCCTTGCGCACATTTACCAGTCCTTAGCTCCTGGCCTCCCGCACTTTCCCACATGTAGACATGGGCATCTCCTTTAAGGTAAGCCATGCACCCTTAACACTCTTACGGCTGCCTCCCCTCCTTCCTTCACACTGCTTCCCAGCAAGAAAGTCCTATACTCCCAAACGAATGATGTTTTATTTCCTGAGCTGAGATAACTTTGGTACCCCTGGCTTTCTCTTGAATAAGAAATCTTTTAAAGTTTACATTCTCCCAAGAGATAAACCCTTGCAGACTGGTTTTCTCATGTATTGTTATACCACTTAATTTAATTATGTCATCTTAGATTGCTGCACACACTCTCCAGGGACCCTGGGATATCCTGACACGTCCAGGGCTTTGTATCCTAGCTGCCTCAGTCTCTTCTCATCTCCACTCTGATTCTGTTGGATAAAACAACTATTGTTATAAAACAAAATGGCAGAGACACCCTGATGACTTCCAATGGAGAGTTAAGGAACTATGGTGAAATTATCAACTTGAGCATCGGGTCCAGACAATTGGGTTCAAAAACATTTCCTTGTGCCTGTATCATGCGTGTCGTAACTCTTCCTTCTTTTTCTTGATGAGCACACCTATTTTTTTTTTCCTTTTAAACCGCAAAGCGTATTAGCTCTGGGCAGTTTCAGGATGTTCCAGTACTAACCACTTTTATTAGAAAGAAAATTTTCTTGGGTTCACTTATTCAGTCTAGAGTAAACAAGGCTCAAATTAAATCTGCTTTCTTACTGTATGAGATCAAAGGTTAGATAAAAGATGTGTAGGCTATGCAAATGTATTTTCAGTGTTTCAGCGTTGCCTTCATAAAATATGACCCCTTTCCCCTTAAGCAATGTGCTTGGTTTTGAGATATGTTAATTTAATTAGAACTCGGCTGTTTTTGAAAGAAAAAAAAAAGCATCTGAAGAGCTTACTCCCAGAGGCCAAATGCTGCTGTGGTATTGACACTGCCAGTTATCAATATAATCAGATTCATTTATCAGACGTTGCTGGGGTACCGAGCTAACTAGGAGACTGAATTATCTCTGGCCCTCAGGACCAGATGGCAAGTTCCTGTGAAAGTGAGGGCTGTTGCTTCCTGTCATTACTGGAAAGTTATCTCCACACCTGCTGCAACCAAAGGAATAGACGGATATGGAAAGAATAGCACATTCCTCTCACCAGTCCAGCCCCAAGCAAACACCTCACAGTCAGCCTGAATCAGAATCCAGCCACAGGAAGTGTCCAAGTTACCATCACTCTTGCTTACAAATCTCATGGGACCTGAAACCTCTCAAACACTGACTCTATCTATGCAAAAGGAAAACTCAGGTTACCCATCATTTCCCATCCAGATGCTTAAGTAAGTCTTTCTTCTTGTTGTAAAATGGCATGGTCGAATACAGAGAAGAGTCGGAGCGTATTCATGGGTAGGTTTACTAGAATGTTAATAAAGGAAAGGGTTCTGCATCAAAGTGGGAGGCTCGCAGCTGCTGTATAATGTTTCTCAGGGGTAATGAAGGATTTCGCCAGAGTTCTACTTCTTGTCCTGAAGGGATTTTTAAAAACTTGGATGTATGTATCTTAAAGTAAAGCACACATAAGATTAAGTGTCGTATATGAGTTACATATACCTTACCTACCTCTGGGTTATAAACAGAGATGATCCTTTTATTGTCTTGCCTTTCTATCTGTGTTTGATTGAAGTACTGAGAAATAGAAACGTCATAATCTCTTTTCTAAAGGACCCAATATTGGAAAGGGAACTAAGTTATCATTTTGTTCTGGATAATTGCCTATATTATTTAGGAATGCTTTCAGGTTGGGGAAATTTGGGGTGGGTAAAGAAAGGTGTCTTGCCTTTCAACTTGAGGACCTGAGTTCAGAGCTCCAGAGCCCATGAGAAACTGACATGATTGCACACATCTGAAACCCCAGGACTCCTACCAGCAGATGAGAGACAGAGACAAGGAAATCTCTGCAAGCTCATATGACTGCTAGTCCAGCGTACACACTAGTCAACAAGAGACTTGCTTCAAAGAGGTGGCAGATAAGGACTTACACGTAAGATAGTCCTCTGACCTTCGCACGTGCCTCGGAGCACACCAACACCCAGTCTCTCTCTTTGTGTCTCTGAGTGGCTCTCTGTGTGTATCTCCCTGTCTCTTTGTCTTTGTTTTTGTCTGTTTCTCTGTGTCTGTCTGTCTGTCTGTCTGTCTCTCTCTCTCTCTCTCTCTCTCTCTCTCTCTCACACACACACACACACACACACACATACACAAATGCCATCCATATACAAAAGAAGTTGTCATTGTGGTAACATGTTTCAATAATTCACAAATCTCGTCCCTTTAACTAAAAATATAACTATAGGGCACTTTTGGAATTGCTAGAGCACAGATCTGGGGAGTTGGCATTTTTAGAATTCTTCCTATAGTATCCTACCACTAGAAGGCTACTGTCCTCTAGCTTTCTTGATTCAATAAAATAAAACATACTTGACATATGAGGGAAATTGGTCTGAGGGAGGCAGATAAGATGCAGTTTACCGCCGGGCGGCGGTGGCGCACGCCTGTAATCCCAGCACTCTGGGAGACAGAGGCAGGCAGATTTCTGAGTTCGAGGCAAGCCTGGTCTATAGAGTGAGTTCCAGGACTGCCAGGGATACACAGAGAAACCCTGTCTCGAAAAAGCCAAAAAACCAAAAACAAAAACAAAAAAAACCAACAACAACAACAACAACAACAAAAATGTAGTTTACCCTTGTTTCATTAGTGATTCACTGGTGGAGTATGAGAAAAATCACATAAACTCCTGAATCTTTATTCTTCTCTTCTGGTAAAGATGGGAAAGGATGCCCAATTATTCTTTGTGTGAATTCCATATGATATCACATTTTCAAAGCCCCAAAGAGAGTCCATAGGTATAAAAATGCCAAAACCAAGTGGGGGGGGGCATCAGATATTTTTATGTATACAATCCAGCCATTATCATGTAACAAATTAATGGAAGGACTTGGAGAAACATCCTTCCAAGCTCAGTCATGAACATGTTTAACTGTTTTAAAGGTCACATGAAAAATGGCACATGAGAATTTCTATAATATTAATTTTTTTAAAAGTCATTTATATGATATGCGTCTCTGTTAGAGACAAACAGCACATTAAATCAAACAACAGGATAAGGACTGAAGACTGCTGGGAGACTTTTTGTTTGGAGGTGTTTTTTTTTTTTTTTCTTTTTCTTTTTAAGGAGGATAGCTCTTAATCAGAGTCCATTCTCCATTCAAAATAATCTGTGAAGACTGGCATGAAAATGTAGATTCGTAATTGAACAAAGACAATTCTTTGCAGATTGAAGTACAGTGGTTAATAGCTCTGTGGTCCAATTACCGCTAGTCGTTCATTTCAAATGGGAAACTGGAATCACAGGCAAGTTAGCCTTAATTGGGAGAAACGGCTGAAATTAGACTTTTAATACTCTACTGTACCATCATATATATAGGACATCTTTTCTTCTGTATCCCTGACAGTGTTCTGTTTTGATGTCCTTTGGGGATAACAAGCTATAGTGATAAAAGAAACAGCCCTTCCTCAAAGCATGCAGATACCTATTAGAGACATAAAACTGAATACACTGAAATGAAGGAGTGGAAGGACATATAATTTATTACTGTCATGTGTGTCAGATTATGCTCACAAAGTCAACATGGTGTTAGTTCAAATAAGACTGTCCCTGTTCCTAACCCTTACAATGTTTCCACTTACAG
The DNA here is from genome assembly GCF_947179515.1 of Apodemus sylvaticus. NCBI lineage: Eukaryota > Metazoa > Chordata > Mammalia > Rodentia > Muridae > Apodemus > Apodemus sylvaticus. Next base: position 47,932,158 of record NC_067491.1, on the reverse strand, counting down.
TCTAGGTCAGAAGATGGTTCTACCATAAATATATTTGCCACCAAATCCAGACAAGATATGACACATTAAGAAAAAAAATTATTGATTTGGGTGGTTGATGGCACAAACCTTTAATCCCAGCACTTGGGAGGCAGAAGCAGGCAGATCTCTGAGTTCAAGGCCAGCCTGATCTACACAGCTAGTTCCGGGATAGCCAGGGCTACACAGAGAGACCTTGTATCCAAACAAACAAACCGAAAACAAAAAAAGAAAGAAAAAAGAAAAGTGATTTGACAGTACTTCAGGGCATATAAAGTCTGTGCGTCTAAGACAACTGCTAAGAGATGAGAAAGGGGCTTCAGTGGAGGAGTTGCATTGGGAGAGGCAGTTCCAGCTCCCAGGCCCTTCTTCTTCCCTTGCATCCAGGGAGAAATCTCCAGGTGTCAAGCAGTGTGTTGCTTTTGATCCTTATCTCTCAAGGCTGAGCATGATGGGTATCATCCACTCTGTTCCAGAACTGGAGAGATGAGAACCAGACGCTGGCTAAGAGTTAGAAGAAGCAAGGACCTGGGATTGAGTCTTGGAAGGCTGTAAAGTGTCACTGGAGGAATTAGAAATGATTTGAATGTGAGCGTCACAATCTACCATCCTTTATTGGGCCAAAGCACGTGTGCCCCTGTGCTTTTGACTTTTTAATGTCCCTTAGTTTTCACAGTTGACAAAACCAATGCTATTTCTCCACATACCTCATGGATGCCAAAAGCAGGACTTAGAGATGATGATAACATGATAATGGGCTTCTCACTAATTGCCAGGGATTAGACCCCATGCCTAGGCTTGCCTACCCAAATCTTGTGTTTTTCCTGTCACCAGGAGTGAAATCCTGGTCTGTCTCCACCCCTCCTGCTGTTGACTCTAGAATTCACCCATTCATAAAAACCATTCCAGTTGATAAAGCTAGACCAGTTCCCTCAACCCCAGAGCTGACGCTTTAATGCAAGACATATGTATCGACTAAATTAGCAGAGAGACATTTGATGATATTTAGCTTCTATGGGGGAAAAAAGCTATGAGGGGTTGCCAAGGGCAGGGAAGCTACAATTCCAGGGATCAGATGCTCTGTGGAGGATGCACTGAGAAGGTGCTTCTCAATAAATACCTGAAGAGAAGAGCTTTAGCTACAGCATGTGTGTTTCACAGTGGAAGCAGCAAATAACCCTGAGCTGGGTGCTTCACAAGGCTCTGTGGATGGGCAGAAGGATGAAAGAGAAGGTCAAAGAGAGATGGGCAGTCCCAGCAAAATCAAGTGCCCTGACCATCAGAAGGCTTTTTCTGAATGCAATATAGAAGAAGTCCCTTTTAGTAATGGATTCTCCCCTCTGACTCACATCAGGACAGATGTGGCGTGAATGAAGAAGTGTCCAGGACAGCCACTTAAGATACAAACAGTACTCACCATGGAGGTTCATGGCAAGTGATAATACTGGCTTAGGCCAGAGCAATAGGGACACTGAAAGGCAAGAGCTCAGCTGGATCTGTTCCTCCGCCTGCATCTGTCCTGCTGGGTTGCCAGTGTTCTTGGAGATGATGAACTAGAAAAAGCCCTCTCTAATGAGGGATGCCTGGGTGGAAAACAGCCCCTGGTGGTGAGGATGCTTGCATCTCTCTGCAAAGAGAACCTGCTGCAGGGGGCTCAGTTGTGTGAGAGCTCCTTTGTCACATACTTAAGTCAACACAGGAGTAGTCTCACTCTGAAGCTGAGCACTACCCAGATTGCTCCCAGGCAGCAAGTGAGTGAGGCAAAAGGCTGGTTTGCTCACACAGAGCTCTTCAGCCGGCTTACACTGCCTCGAACTTCCATGGTGAGTCTTTCCTGTTAATAAATCTTGTGCGGCAAGCTCCTTTTCTGTCATCTGCTTCTTAAAGGACCCATGCTCATACATAGAATCTGTCATGCTGGCCTTATGTTTTAATCGCTGTTCTCTCTCCTTTGTTTCTTGGAATCCCAGTGGATACAGTTATCTGCTTTAGCCAGCAGGAAAGACAAAATGATAACGTAGTAAATATAAACTGAGTCCTTGCTGTGTGCCATGGGGCAGTTGCTAGAAGTTTCCAAAGTCAAAGTGTTTATGTGTGAGCCCATTGTGTGATGTTGTAACAAGAACGCCTGAAACTAGGTGATTTGTAAAAACAAACAAACAAACAAAAAACAAAAAACAAGACATTTGTTTTCCTCACAGTCCTGAAGTCCTGGAGGCTAACCTTGAGTCTCCTGCAGGTTCAATGTCTCTAAGATGGCACCCATCTCTGTGTCCTCCAGAAACGAGGAGCTCTGTGCCCTTCTGTGGTAAAAGGCAGAAAGGCAAGTGTGTCTAATGGAGTGAGGGGCCTCTTTGAGAGGACCCTTAATCCCATTCATCATGAAAGAAGCCCTCCTGGTTTAGTCACTTTTAAAGGTCCCTCTTCTTAGTACCACCCCATGAGCAATACCTGAACTGGGAGACACCACAAACTACATAAACTAGAAAGTGAAGGAACAGGAGTCGAACTCTGTGTCTATTGGATCAGTCTCAGATGAGGATCCTTCTGTAGCCTTGTCCCACACGCTTCATGTTTCTTGGCTGTTGGCAGATCTTGACTAAACCTGTGTATGGTACCCAGCGGGAAACTTGAATGCAGGAACCACAACTTGGTTCTCTGTTACTCTGTGGTTCCTGCAACGTCTTACGGTCATGAAATCCCACCTCTCCAGGCAAGAATTGTTGGCACTGCTCATCAACTCCTGGAAGAATCCTTCTTTGGCCGGTTGGAGGCTTCCTATCTGGAATGGATGGATATATACGCCATGTCTCCCCAGCAAAAATGTCACAAGACCGTCACCTTTCATCTCCCTTTTATTCTAGACTTCCAGCGTCCAGATTTTACTACAATATGCTGCTGTTGTGTAAGACACCCAGTTTGTCCTGGCACTAGAAATCTGTTCTTCTGGCTTGTCTATCATTCATCCTGGGCTTCCTTTAATGAACCGCTCCCTACTGCCAAACAAGCTCAACTTTGTGAACTGCCTACCTCACAAACAACTAAAGACTAAGCAATCAGTGTTAGAATTCTGTCTAAGCTCCACCCCACAATTACCTGGCAACAGCCAGGTATGCCCTTCCCCACAAATGCCTGGCAACAGTCAGGTAGGCCTAGCCCACTATAAAAGGAGCTGCTTACCCCTCCTCTCTCTCTTATCTCTCTTACCTCTTGTCTCTCTTCACCTCTATTATCTCTCTTGCCCCTCTTGGGCTCTCCTCCCCTCCCCTCTCTCTCCACATGGTCATGGCCGGCCTCCACTTCTCTACTCTCTCTCTCTCTCTCTCTCTCTCTCTCTCTCTCTCTGCCTTTCTCTGCCTCCACTACCCCATTAACTTCCATCCTCTGCTCTAAATAAACTCTATTCTATACCATGTCTGTGTGTGTCTGGTCCTGCGGGGGAAAGGATGCCTACTGGGGCACCCCCTCCCCCCACACCACTGTATACCATATTCTCTAAACCTCTTTCTCTTTTTATGATCACAACAATCAGTATGTCCAAGTCTCTAAGCATGGTGACTGCTGTATGGAAACAGGCTAGAGGACCTTCACTAACGCCTTTCTCAGGAGCTGCTCTACTGAAGATGAGCTTAAAGAGTGATGCCCATCTTACTAACCCAAGCGCTTTGCTATTATCTTCATTCAGTTGACAATGGAATTTGGAGATGGGGACTTGACATGACTGCTCAAGTTGAGAAATTCCTGGAGAGAAATCAATGGTATGAAAAGCCAACCAGAGAAATGACAAGCAAGGGGGTTCTAACCAAAGAAATGACAAGCAAGGGGGTTCCAACCAAACATAATATGAGTACCATTCCTGAAGCGGTAGCCTCTGCACATTTGCATATATGCTAAACAAATTCTTTTCTATTGTTTGAATCCGTTTGCATTTCTTTCAAAAAGCAACTGGAGTTTGAACAGAAGCAACTGGAGTTTGAACAGACCGATTGTAGATAGCTTTGCCAAAACCTAACAATCCTCTGTCTCAGGTCAAGTTTTTTCTTTCCCTCTTTCCCCTCCTGCACCTGTGGAGAAGGAACTCCAGCATGGGAGTGAGGATTAAGGGGGCTTTACACATCTCCTAGGTTTACACCAAACTTGAAAGGGAAGGTAATCCTAACTGGATCTCTTGCAGGCGTCCTTTGCCACATCTTCCTTTTACAAGCAAGTTCAACATCATTTCCAGTGTGCCAAGGACACCTTGAAGGGAGGCTGTAAGGGAAACTTCTCTTTGGATCTTATCAGTCTCCGCGCTGAGTAATTAAAATTGGAGTACAAAAAGAAAATTGACAAAATGAACTAATGACCTACAGTTCTCAAATGTGGCTTTCTCCCCCTCTCTCTTTTAGAGAAAATATGTAAAATTGACTGTAAAGATTGGAAAATTAAAATACACATGTAATTTTACTCTTGACCATGAAGTTAAATACACTGAGCAGGATAATAAGCTGAGCTGTCTGTGGTCCTGAAAAGAGGGTGACTACAAATATGGATATTTTTACTGTGTATTTTTATATGTTGTAATGACATAGTTTGCAAACCAATAAATGTCAGCCTTTACATTGTTATACATATGTAAGTAGATTGGTATAAACATTGTGCATACCTTGAATTATTACCAAACACATGGAAAGAGTGATTTATCAGACATTGCAGAAAGTACATTGCATATTATTAACCTAGATAATAAGTAATAGTAAATGCTTATATTACATTCCAGGCACTCCACTAAACTCTGAAGGCATCAATTGTCTCCCTAGCTATCAGGAAGGACTCAATATATTTTTCTTTTGTCAAACTTGGCTTAAATGGTGATTTGTATCTATACACATCTCTTTATCTTGAAAATTTCTTACTTCTCTCTTCCAACAACTATTTCTAGTTGACTGTATACATTCAGCTATATTGTCTTCCACAGGGTTCTGGAAAGTCAATAACAAGGGCTTTCTTTGGGAAACAGCAACAGCTAACCATTGTACACAAAATGAGATAGCCTCATTACTGGGCACCCAGAGCTGGAAGGAAAGACTCCTGTGGTCAAGAGCAGATCAGAAGAGTAGCTCCTTTCAAAATGGGGGAGAAGGGAGCCCAACTCCCCACTGCTAGATGAGGATGGAAGAGCAGACAGAACACGAAATAATACTACTAAGAAGACTGGGCAAGAGCACAAGTGACAATGAAAGCCCTCCGTGAAGAACAGGAGAGTAAAGAAACGGACCCTGGTCATTACCCTGCCATTATCCTAATCTCAAGAGCACTATAAGTACTTTTCTTTGGTCACCATTGGTTTCCCAACACCCCTTGTTTCTGTCTTCTAACACCTCATCCTGAAGCCATTCTTGCCAAAGAAGTACAATGACTCAAACCAACCAGGCTTTCTGAATGTATCTGCCAGCAAGGTTCCCCTCCAGGATCTGTTACTTAACCCTCAGGGCATAGCTGTCTCTCCCTGGCATCTCCTTTACCTCAGTTGACAGAACCCATTCCTGCTTTCCCACTGTTCATTTATAGATGCCTCTTAACTGCCACAAATCCCCCAGTTATCTCCTCCCTACACAGTTGGGGGCTTTTTGAGGACAGTGACCATCCCTTTAATCTCTGAATTTCTGGAACTGAGATCATGTGTGACCCATGGAGTAACCTCTGTCACATGTAATGATTTAATGCAGTGGTTCTCCACCTTCTTAATACTGCAGCCCTTAAATATAGTTCCTTATGTTGTGGTGACACCCACCCATAAAGTTAGTTCTTTGCTAGGTTGCAACTGTAATTTTGCAACTATTACGAATCATAAATGTCTGGTTTGCAGGATATTTGATATGCTACCCCAACAGGGTCTCGACACACAGGTTGAGAGCCACCGATTTAATGACTGTATTGTAAACCTCCATTCTTCTGATTCTTCGTTATCTCATTCCCCTCCTAGCAAAAATGACACTGATTTACTTTTAAGAAGCTGACACTCCTCCCTTGTCCCATACAAGGCCAACATGACCATATTTTAACCCTGAGCAGGGGGACACAGGATTTAATAATTTTGGTGATGGTGCCCGAATGTTCCTAACTGATGATGGTCAGTATTCGCTGAAGGAAAGGAGACGAGGTAGAAGACAGCACATTGGTTAAGTCTGCAGAGCCAGCTAGATTGTGTCATCCTGGCTGAGCTGCAGACAGGGCATCATAAACCCTGGGGTCTGGGTACCTCCTGCCTTCTTCATTAAACAGCTTTGTATCTGAATGGCTGCTTCCTCGCCTGAACTATTTTGGTACATCTATTATTGGCTTCCGTTTAGCGTCTGTTTATTTAAATCTGCTTTCCACTGGAACATAATTCTCTTGATTATTGGTTGATGCCGCGACACAGTAGGAATACAGATAATTGTCACTGTGCACATTCTGCTGGAAATGTAAAATTATTATCTTTAGAGCTGTTGAGTAGGGTGTTTGAGCGCTAATGTTATACAGCTCGGGCACGTGGAATTTGTAGAGTGCTAATTTGTTGGCTCCCTCGCCTTCCTCCACTGGCTGTCATCTGAGCCTCCCCAGGGACCCAGGCAGACACCCAACTCCCGGGAGCATCTACTATTCACTCCCGAGGAGGGGAGAAGAGAGGGTCACTTCCAAGCACTCAGAATATTGGGGCTTTCTTTGTGGTTATCAGAGACCCAGAGGTCTCAGATGAAGATCCCACCCTGGCCCCTCACTTGCTCAAGCCGTCCTTGGCTTTGCTGGGATTGTCTTACCCAACAGCAAAAATCAAAGTGTGTGGGGTATCCGCATAGCTCAAGTCTCACAGAGCAAAGACGCGGCCAGAGTGGAGGATGTGTCCGAGGTCTCCCCACTGTCCACCCATCCAATTCCTACCCCCCTTCTCTTTTCCCATCCACCCCCCCCCAGTCCCCATTCCTTTCTCACCTGCTCCAATCTCCACGTCCTCCCCCCCCTCCGCTTACCAGCCTCCGCACACCTACCTCCAGCTGTCAGCTCCCCACCCCAAACTCGCTGCCTCTTCATTTACAAGCAGCATCACTAATTGCTTTTTAGGGTCCCTTTTCTGCTCTCTGTTCAAAATTCACTGGGCGTTCCCAGCCCCTTTTATACTACTTTTTCTGAATCTTTTCAGCCTCTTTTACAAACTTAGCACTTTCTGTGCCTCTTTTAGTCTTTAGGAGAAGAAAGAGACTTGAGAGGGTTGGGTGTTTTTTTTTTTTTTTTTTTTTTTTTGGCAGTAAAGCGCCTTCTCTGGCACCCCCTCCCCCCGCTCCCTCCCCCCTCTGTCTCCACCCCCACTCCCCGCACAGCACACGCATTGGCCCTCCTCCCACTGAATGGGGCTTTGTGCAGGGAATTTCCGGAACATAGCCCAGTGCCCAGGCCCCAGTGTGAGGAGAGGAGAGGCCCAGCCTGCAAGGAGACCCTTAAGCCCACCCCATTACCACGGTCACTGTTTGCCCCGGATTCTCTAAAAGGCCTATTGTTGCCCGTTGCCAGGTGTTCCTTAGCAACGCTTGAGCCAAGCTGCCTACCCTATTTAGACCCAAAACTTTTCAATGGCCTCCAAAACCCGTGCTTGTCAGTGCTGTAGACCGCTCCTCAAACAGCCTCAGAAGGGAGGGAGAAACCAAACCATCCCCCAGCCGTCTGCTTTTCAAATATCTGTGTTTGAGGCTGCTTTGGGGCTTCTTGTCTTTTGCCTAAGATCAACGGGCCAAACAATCGCAATTAAAATTTCTCTCTCCTAATGCTTCAGCTCCGGGTTTTTTTTTTCCCCTTCCAGCCTCCACCCCCACCGAGTCACAGACCCCTCTCTAACTTAATATTCAGCCAGGACTGGGTTTCATCATGTTCTGCAAGCGCCTCATGACTTTTCTTCTTAAACCATTTCCAAGGAAATTGCTTTATTGCTCTAGGACAGTCGGGTGGGCTTGTGTGCAGGAGGTTGACCCTTCCTCTGCTCTGGTGGGGAGGAAGGTAAGAGAATCACAGACTGTGTGCTCCAGGAGAAATCTTGATGACCGTCCCAGATGAGGGTCTGGAAGTCCAGATCCAGGAATGGTCTGGCACAACTCACATAGTGATTTACAAACAGATGGGGGATTCTGGACCCAACTACCCCTGACCCCTAAACCCGAGTTTTCCCTGTACTCCATTGAGATGAAGAGGCACAAGCTGTACAAGGGAGATGGCAGAAAGGAACAAAAAGAAGAGAAAAGAGAAGAGAGGAAAGGAGGGGAGGGGAGAGGAGAAGAGAGGAGAAGAGAGAAGAAAGAAAAAAAGAAAAGAAAAAAGAAAAGAAAAAACTCTGTACCTCACAGATAAAAGCAAAACCGGCAGGAGAATAGGTTTGGTTTCCTAGGCATTTGAAGCATTAAGAGTTACCCACTCTCTTACCTAGGCCCTAGAGACAAAGCATGTCTTCTAAGGCATCCATTACTCTGAGTATAAACTGTCCCCGCAGACTCGTGTCTGATACCTGTTTGCTGGGCAGTGGTACACTTTAGGGAAGTTCTACAGACTTGTAGAATGTGGGTTCTTTCTGGAGGAAGTATACCACTTAACGGTGACCACTCTGAAGGCTGTACCTGCCCCCAGTCCTCTCTTTGCTTCCCTGAGGACGGTCACGTGCTCTTGCTACCATGATGTCCTGCCCAAGCAGGAGAGGCCAAAAAAGCATATACTCAATCCTCAGAAGCAGTGAGGCAAAATATAAGCCCTCCCTTAAGGAGCGAGTGTAAATAATATATCCTTGAATTTCTCTTTATCTATTTCCTTTCTGAAAGGTCCAGGAATCTCTGTAGATCCTGAATTACACAGAGCTGGTTATAGCATGGTGGAAGTTAAGAGCCGGTCTACAACGTGACTCTCATGATTATCACTTGGTGATAGGAATGGAATGATTCAGCCACGGCTACAGGGCATGCAGAGTAAACATCAAAACGGCTCTCTTTGCTGTCATGTCCAGGATGATCTGATGCCGCAGATCCTGTCTTGCCCCTCTTACACAGGCCACTATGGACCCTTGGACACAACAGGCTTCCTCTAGTCTCAGGACCTTGCTCTATTCTCTGCGTTGATATCTCTGCCCTTGAAGTCATTTTTAGACTGGATCCATCCCCATCCCCTGTGAGCAGATGATCCCAGACTCATACTCTCCAGGCTCCGTTTTTTTCTTGGTCTTCTGAAATTTCTATAACGTTTGGCATTATGCACACTTATGATTTGTTCTTATTTATGAGTTCTGACAGCTATAAGCCTATTCCTCATCCTCATTAAAAAAATAATTGCTCTATACAGGCATTTGTCATTGAGTTATCATACCCCAACCTCAAGCATAAACTCTCTGGGAGTGAGAGCTTTTGCCTTGTCTATGACCACAGTGCCCGACCCTAGTTCACAGTCTAGTACTGTGCCTAGGACACAGAAGGGGCTCACTGAATATTTGATAAATGCATAAGTGAATGGGATATGTTCGTTGGTGATAGAGAAGAATTTCCAATTTGGCTTCTTTCTTCCTAGGGGGAGAGTCATAAATGAGAAAGGGAATAGTTGTAAAGGGTCTGACTTCCTTGATTGGTTTTGTTGTCTACTTCTGTTTTCTGTTTGTGTTTGTGTTTTGTTTTGTTGTTGGGCAGGATATGACTTTAGAGCCTAGGCTAACTTTGAACTGGTGATGCTTGAGCCTTCATCACACAAATGCTGAAATTGAAGGCATAGACCCCCAACTGTTCTAATGGGCTTTTAGAGTTTTCTTGTGTTTCTCAACCTTGAAAACTGTTGTCACTTCTCTTTCTAAGGGACCTTTTGCCTTTGTTTTCCTCCACATGGTCCCCCATGAAATGATCAGATATACTCTCTATGTAGAATGGCCCTCAGAGGGGTTACTAATCATGGCAATCTAAGATTTCTTCCCATTTCAGGAGCCAAGTTTTGTGCCAAGTATTACCTCTGTTAAAAAAAAAGTGCATTATAGCTAGGACTATCTAAAATCTACCTGTTTCTGATGGTGCTACAGAGAAGGAAATCCACTGGATCTCAGATGAGAAGAAAAGGAACATTATCCAAGAGCTTAGGTTGGTGAGAACTGGGACCACAGGCTGGGCCTGGATGCAGACAGGAAGCAAGCAAGTAGGAGGTGGAATGATGGGAGAGAAAGAATGAGAAAGATTGGGGGAGAGATAGAAGATGCAAAGAAACCCAGTGGCTGGTGTGCTATGAGGAGAGGAGAACTGGAGATGGAAAGGCAGTTGCTGTCCTTGCTTCATGGGAAATGGTAGATTATACTGCCCATCAACAGAAATAGTAACAAACAGAAGTACTGGTGAGCCTATGCGTTTTCTTTTGAGAAAAGGAACACCAAGTCACTAGGACTTCCAGAGCTGCATCCTACCCAGGAAAAAGAGCAACACCTGCAGAGTGGACACCCACAGCTGACTGGACATGCCCAATTGTGTTTGCTTCTCATCATTAGCCTAGCTGCTGATCTCTCCAGGTGGTTGCGTGGTTCAACCACTGACAACTCCATGTTAAGTTACAGTTTTCTGTGTTGTGTCTGTGTCAGGGATTTATTTCCTTTGGACTCGTCGCATTGGACAAACATCTAGCCATCCTACTTTCAAAAGAAGATATCATTACTGATGCAGTGGGTGTGGGAGCCACTCCAGTGAGCAGATACCAGAGGGAGAGATGGGAGAGAAAGAAAATTAGAACGGTTTGTGCACCATGACGAGAGGCAGATCTGGAGACAGGAGAGCAGTAAGGAACAGCCTGATGTGAGTAGCCTGACTTGACACCTGAGGCCATGGGGAAGTCCCCCTCTATACTGCCACCAAGGGTCATGTCCGGGTCCATGGTCCTGCAGCAGAAGAGGTCTGTGATCATGTCTGGGTTACATGTTTACCACCAAAAGTCAAGCAGATGGCCCTTGTCTGGGCTGCTGCCTACAGCCGTGTAGATGTCTTAAGGCTGGGCAGAAATGGCCCCACCCCTCGCTTGCTGCAGCACTAGGAAGATCCCATGAGCCATGCAGTTGTGTAGGTACAAGAGAGATGCTACAGAGCTGGTCCTGGTGGCAGGGGTGCAGGAGAGCTGGTTCCAGAGTTTTGACTTAGCCCGTCCCTAACATCTACCCCATCTATAAACTGGAGCACGTGAAGGGGTCAGTCCTGCAAAACTAAAGCTGCAGCATCTACAGGACACAGAGCACTAGAAGGATATCCAAGAGGAGACCTGGGGAGGATCCAGAATTGAAAGTGTGGCACACACCTGAGGCCTTGAAACAGACCAAGGACTTATTGCAATGAACATTTGCAAGTGGAGCTATTAGTATAAAGGGTTTTGTTTTGTTTGGGGCAGAGGTTGCAGGGTGGAGGGCACATGTGGAGGGATGGAAGATGAGCGGGATTGGCATGATATGAAATTTACAAAGAATCAACTTTTTTAAAAGTTTAAAGAAAAGGAAATTTTGTTTAAAAACAGAAGAACTCAGACCACAAGGAGTGAGAGGACAATGACCTTTGCTACCTTTGGGCTTCAAGCCTGGCCTTCATGTTATACATTTCACAAAGGTCTTCAAAAGGGCTTTGCAAATATCCTCTTGCCTTTAATCTGAGCACTCAGGCAGCAAAGGTAAGGAGATCTCTTTGGGTTCGAGGCCAGCCTGATCTGCATAGCAAGCTCTGAGACAGCCAGGACTACATAGAGAAACCCCGTCCCGTCCAAGCAAGAAAAAACCAAACCAAACCTTTGGCTTAGGTTGATATGGGGTCAGAAACCACAGACTGTCAGCTTTCTACTCAGTCCTTGGTCAGACCATAGGAAGTTTCCTAGAGCCAGTGTGTTAGCTTGAAGTGGGTTTCCAACATGCTGTCTTGGAATTCTAAAATTTAAACTATTACTACCAGGTATGTCTAAACAATTACTACCAGGTATTTATAAAATAAATAAAATAAAATAAGATAAAATAAAATAAAAGTGCACTGAAAACAAAACACAAGTTAGATGTGGCGGTGCATACTTTTAATCCCAGCACTCGAGAGGCAGAGGCAGAGAATCTCTGAGTTCAACACAAGTCAACTAGGCATATATAGTAAGACTCTGTCTCACAACAAACAAAATGAATAACTTTTCCTGACACCTGCAAAACTACTTGTCAGTCAGAGATTGAAATGGCTGCTTTCAGCATACTCCCTCATGCAATGCACTTACTTAACAATTATTTCTCAAATCTCTTCTATGTGCCAAGCACTGTGCTGTGAGTTGTAGGGGCATTTTCTCCTTGTAGCTGTTTTGTTTACATTTCTATGGGGTATCAGGAAATCAGATTCATTCTTTGTCATGTGCAGACATAAAGGAATAATTATTAGTCTTTCTCAAATCGATTATTTGTTCTTAACAACATGACAGGAGTCCTACAGTCTCTCTGGTAGAAAAGGTAGGTCAGTAGAATGGTTTAATTTTCCACTGTGCAGCCCTAACTGCATTGTTGCCCATCCAGCATCCTCCATTTCTTTCTTGTGGCCACAACAGGCCCTTATTCTTTTGGGAACTAAGCTCTCCTATTCTGCATGGTTCTGGAATGACTGCAGTAGAGTGTCTCACTTTGCGCTTAGATGGTAGACAGACATTTTCACAAGTGTTTGTCACTGAACCTGTGGACCCAGTAAGACTGGAACTTTTTATCTGTCTGTTTCCACCTCACTAAAGTTTAAAAAAAAAGACTGTGTGGTGATGAGACCAGATTCAAAGGTACCAACGTTTTGTAGGCAAGGGGCCCAAAGAAAAGTATAAACAAATGCTAGAAGTTGAGGGGTCCCCAGGGATCATGAAGGATCCTGTCACTGATCTCACGGTGAAATGAGAAGTCAGAACTATAGGCCAGGCAACTGGGGCTCTGATAAGGGAGGTCAAGGGTTATGTTCCTGAATATCTAGATTTAGACGTGGGAGTCAAACCAGGAGTTTGGAGTTTATTAAGGAAGAGTTCAATACCGGAGAGCAAATAAGTCAGCAGCTTGCAAATGACACCTGGACAATTGCTTCATATTCTGGGTTGCTCTCTTTGCTGACTTTGTAGGTCAGTGATAAGGTGAACCCAGTGAAGATGAATGGTGGCTAACAGCACCAGCCCAGAAGTGCAGACCCTTGGAGGGTACTGTTTCTTCTTTTACAAATTCCTTGATCCAGGCCTGAGTTGTTGGCTCAGTCATTAACACGCTTGCTGTCCTAGTGTGAGAACCCAGATGGAATCTCTAGCACTCACCTGAAAGGCACGACCTGCTAGCATGTGTTTGCAAACTCAGTGATAGGAAAGCTGATCCAGGTGGCTCTCTGGGGCTCCCTAGCCCTCTAGCTGAGCCTACTTCCTAATCCTTCAAGAACCAAAGCACAATGAAAGAAGACTCTGTCTCAAAAATCAAGACAGGGGTATCCATTCTCTCCAGTCAATATAGTGCATGAAGGCTTAGCTCGAATCACAAGACAAAAGAGGAAAATTAAAAGAGATACAACTAGGAAAAGAAGGCAACTCATCTCTATTTACAGATGTTAATCTATACGTAAGAGATCCTAAAGACTCCACCAAAACACTTGTAGACATGAGATACATTTTCCGCACTCAGTTCAAGCTTCCAGATAACAGATTTATAGTTCATAGTAATTTGCTATAGCAACATTACTAAATGAATACAACCTATATCTCCTAATGATTTCAATTTTGTAGATCTATGGTACAACTGATGACTTGAAAAACTCCATGCTGATATTTTCCAACTCAGCTTGCTTCTCAGTGCCTTCCTCTGTAATGTTGAGAGCATCCCTGTCTACCTGGAAAAGACACATCAAGGAACTTCAAGAATCCTTTGATTCTTTCATTCGTTGTTTCCTATGAAGGATGGTTCGATCATGTCATCTGTTTACCTACTGAATCAATTACCCTAGTTCAGATCCTTATCACCGAGATGTAGACTACTCAATAGCCCCATCACTATCTCTTTCCCAACCACTCATAGTCAATGCCAACAAGGTCATCTTGGACAGCTAAGCCATCCTCTTACGGAGAACGTGACCTAGTCTGCACCAGCATATCTACAAAGCAAAGTCCAAGCTCTTTATCCAAATACCAATGGCATCTTGCTGCACTGTGTTACTCTCATCCCTTACCACTCTTTTCCCTTACACTGCACATGCATCACACCCAAGCATGTACATGGGTATGCATGAAGACAACCACAACCTGTCACTCCAATTCTCCTGTATTCTTCAGCATACACACCTCTTCTAATCCTTTGTTGTCCAATGTCAGTATGATACTACCCCAACCCTTCTCTCTCCATACCCAGAATAGACTTTATTTTGTGTTTCCACACATGTTATCCATGCTCACTTGTGGTACTCATCAATTGTACTGTGGTCTTTCATTTATGCATCTGCTTTCCCCACTGAAAGGTGAGCTCTTTCTTTGTTTTAATGACACCGTGGTTTGCTTCATCTCTTTTCTCTTAAACACCTGAATTCTAGTTTGTTGAACTTGGTGTTACTTCTGTGAGAGGCTATAGGGAGGGATCTGGATCAGCAGTGCCTTGTTTCTTGTTTCTGGCACACATGAACAGGTATAATTTAGGAATAATGAATGAAACTAACCTCTTGCATAAGTACATAGCAATAAACTTTCCTTTTTTAATTGATTCTTTGTGAATTTCACACCAGGTACCCCAATCCCACTCATCACCCTGTCCCTTTGGAGTCACCCTCTGCCCTTGCACCAAAGAAAAAAATCTACCCACCAAAAGAAAAAATAACTCATTGTGGAAGCTGTAGTGGAGTATGTCCCACAGGGCACCCATTTTTCCACACATTTTTACTTGCAAATGTTCATTGCAATGAGACATTGATGCGGTTTGAGGCTTCTGGCTTCTGCTACTCTATCCATGGTGGATCGTCACTGGAGCATCTCATGGATGGATAGCTTTTGTTTCCCCGTGTCGTGGAGATCATGCAGCTTTGGATCTTTTGGACAAGTCCCTTCATGGACCACGGCAGTTCATAGATGGGGTAGATGTTGGGGTAGGCCAACTCAAAGCCCAGGATCTGGGTCTGGGTGGTAGCTGAGATGGTCAGCTTGCCAGCTCTCCTGTGTTCACACCACTAGGGTGAGCTCTCCGCACTACCTGAGCAAGCTTACACAATGCTGCAACCAGCAAGGGGCAGAGGCTGCTCTCGCTCTCAGTCCCTTGGGGATGCTTCAGTTGCACCCATGCCAGCTCCATTGTGCTGCCCAGATGAGGTACCGGGCCATCTCCTAAGTGTGTACCCTATGAGGTACCGGGCCATCTCCTAAGTGTGTACCCTATGAGGGGCAGGGCCAGCTCTCCTGCCTGAGGTAAGTAGTAAGTGGCGAGAGGGACAAAAGGTATCTCTCCATCACCTATGATGTCAGGGCTGGCTCACCCATGCCATCAGTGGACTTTCTAACTCCGTGGCAAGGCATGCCTTCCAAGTTATGGGATCCTGGGATAAATATTTTGGTCCTTATAGATTTGGGGTTTATTGACACAGAATTCATATTTTTTTTTCCTCCAGAGGTATGTTTTCATGTTTAATGGAAGCCATTAGTTACCTGTAAAATATTAAATGGAACAAATTCATGTTGCAATAATTTTCACTTATAAAGTGCTCTCAAAGGCAGAAACCTACAAGGCAGTTTTTATTCAGGAATTTTCTATATATTTTTTAGAACCTCAGACTAACCTTATCCAGCACCTTCTGTGAAGTGAATTCTGGAGCATCATAGAATGACTAAGGTAAGGATTTGAAGTGGTCAGTTCTTCCTGGAGTGCACAGGACAAGCATTTTACATTAAGAAGGCAAGGAAATGAAAGGCAAGAGAGCTGCTTCCCTGTTTGTTGGTTATTAGTTGGCCAGTCAGTCAGTCAAGTCAGTCAGTCAGTCAGTCAGTCAGTCAGTCAGTCAGTCAGTCAATTAGTCAGTCAACCAGTCAGTCAGTCAGTCAGTCAGTCAGTCAGTCAGTCAGTCAATCAATCAGTTTTCATCAGTACAACCAAAACACCTGACAGAAACAACTTAAAGGAGAAAGGATTTTTTTTTTGGCTTGTGGCTTCAGAGGTTTCTGTCCATACCCATGCACTAGAGCAGAATGTGCTATCAGTCAGAACATGTGGTAGAGGAACTTCTTCACACTGTGTCAGACATGAAGTGGGAAGAGAGGAGTGGGCCCAAGACCAGGCATAACCTTAAAAGGCATACTTCCAGTGTCCTATTTTTCTCTAACTAAATCCTACTTCCTAAAGTTTTCAGAGCCTTACAAAAAATAACATCACCAACTAGAGACCAAGCATCCAATACGGTAGAATTTTATATTCAACTCATGGAAATATCCAAACTGAAATCTTGGGGCAGTGGGGATATGTCTACTTTTTAAATTGTTTTAACATCATATTTGGCATGAGTCAACTTTCAAATAAATTATTATTGTATTATAGAAGTGAAGGCTTTGGGATCTGGGGAGCTATCTCAGTTGGTAAGGTACTTAGAGTGTAAATATTAGTACCCAAGTTGCATCACCAGCATCCATGTAAAAACCATGCCACAGTAGTGTGACATTGTCATCCTAACCTCAGATAAACAGAGATAATGGATCCCTAGGGCTAGCCTAGACTAATTTTTAAACTCCAGGTCCCAGTGATCCTGTCAGAAGACAATATATATGGCTATTAAGGAAAGACATGCACAGTTGACCTCTGGCCTCTAGGTATGTACACATGCACAAACATTCATTCACACAAAGTGAAGAACTTCCGTGTGTGTGTGTGTGTGTGTGTGTGTGTGTGTGTGTGGTATCCTGTAAAAGTCACATCACAATTGGATTTTCTTTTCTAACATTGTGCTGTGCTGTTCTTGGTGGACTCCTTGACTATTATAAAGGGTAGATATGCTTTGTGAGGAGTTATGCTGGGAGTCTAAAGAAAGAGGATAAATAGAGTTATGAGATAGAGTTAAGAGTTGTGTTTCCGAATCTGTCTCCATGTTGTTGTTTCCCAAGAAATCAAAAGTACAACTAAAATAACTAAAAATTAAGGATACTAGAGAGAATACTAGAAGCCTAAGGGAAAAGCTTGTAATTTTCCAACCATTTGTTGGAAAACTAGCTCTAGAAAGATGGAGTAGGGAGGAAATAGGTAGAATACAAAGGCTTACTGGAACTTATTATTCCTAGTTTACAAGAAGCAATTTTCATAAATTGTATGAGTCAACTGCTTTAATATGGCCACAATGAAAAATTTCATGAAATAAAGTCACAACAAAATTAGTAATTATAAATGAAGTTACAACAAAATTACTAATCATTTTAAGTAACTAATATTTAGAACTCTCTACTCCCTGTTTGACTATATTTTGTTATTGACTATATTCTGAGGTTGTTTTGTGTATTGAATTTGTGCCTACGTGATGAGAATGTTATGTTAATGGTGTACTGCTTTTCATCACTTCTCAATTTGTTAACAATGCTGTGCTGGTTGTTTAAAACTTGCTGTGGCAGGAGGACTGTCTTCTGTGAGTCATGACAAATTATGTGACTTACAATGGATGCTTCCTTTTTTCTAGCAACACTATTTATTAAATATATTCTGATCAGAAACAAAATTTGATCTTATGGCTACAGGAATATTTACCAGAATAGTTACTATGTCTGATGGGAAGCAAAAGACACGTTTAAGCCCATACTGTGTAAAAGACTGGAGGACATAGTTTATATACATCGTGTCCTTTGATAATCGTCATACAAGCCTGATGATATTAGCTCTATTTCTATCAACAAGGAAAGTTAGAATCTAAAGTAAAAGATACCAAATCATTCTGCCATACACTGCTTTCAGTGGCAAAGATAGTCAAAAAGAGATGAGAGTCTTTCAATCCACAGTGGCTTTAATTTAAATGAGTAGTCAAAGCACATGAAGAGGGAATTTTTTTTCTTGGTTACAGAATGCTAATGTCAAACTATCTAAATCAATAAGAAAATATATTGGCTCCTATAACTACAAAAGACCAGATGTGCATATTTAGTTTGTGGTTCCATATAATGCCTCTACCACATTTCTTTTTGGTCTGCTGGCTTCACATCCTCTGACCTCATCTCCATACCTGTAGTAGCTTTGGACCTCACTGTGTTTAAAACTGCATCCAGATGGAAAGTTACCATTGCTTCCCCACAGATGATATCTCTTCAAAGAAAACCTTCTGTGGTGGTTTGAATAAGAAAGTACCCTTTTAGGCTCATGTGTTTGAATACTTATTCTCAGCTGGTAGAACTATTTGGGAAGGATTAGGAGGTGTGGCTTTGTGGGAAGTGGGCTTTGAGGTTTCGAGACTCCAGTAAATTCCAGTGTCTCTTTTTCTCTGCCTACTGGTAGTGACTCAAGATGTGAACTCACAGCTTTCCTTCACTCTGCCATCATGGATGTAAGCCAAATTAAATGCTTTGTTTTATAAGTTGGCTTTGTCATGGTGTTTTGACATGGCAACAGAAAGGTAAGTGAGCTACCTTGCTTAGTTCTAAGGCAAATTTGAGTTGCAAATCAATAATTGAGATTCTCTAGGGTCATAGAAAACCATGTACAAAATGCCTAAATTACCAGTCAATCACCCATGTTCACCCCTGAGAGTGAGACAAGCCTACTCTAAGCAAGGTCCTTTATTTTATTTTATTTTATTTTAATTAGGATGGATTGATTATATGTACTCTCTTCTTTAAAATAATCATCAAAAAAACCCAAATTAATAAGCAAGCAAATACCTAAATAAGACAAATAGACATAGATAGATAGATAGATAGATAGATAGATAGATAGATAAAACAATGATTTTCTAGATATAGAACATCTCAGATAAAGAAAGGCAAAATGAAAAACCAAACAGATAAACTCTTTTGATATCCAAACTTCATTCTAGAACCCAACTCTGAGCTGTACCCATGAGGAGTGTGAAGGGTCCAAATGATGCTTGTCCATATATCTGAAGGCTAAGTCTAAACATCTAAAGAGACCTAGGCAACCAGACACTGACAGCATGCAGTACTAGAGATGCGATAACTCCACAGAGAGTCGTAGAGACGTTCAGGGGTCATTCCTAGAGCCATTAGTGACTGCTCAGCAATGCATAGCTTTGAGGGACATACCCGACACTTTGGAAAGAATTGCCTGAAAGAATTAAAGCAAACAATCCCATGTCACACAATGACAATAATAATAATACACATTATCAAAAAACAGACTCAGAAATCTCATTTCGAGGGCATCAGTTACAGTTCTAAAAAGAAACATAAAATGATTTGCTTAAAGTAATTAACCCTAGTTTAAAGGAATGACTGGGTTTCTAAAATAAGAATCCCCCATAACTCTTAAATCAGTTTAACTATATTCCAGATTAGAGCTCAAGAATACGTGTAGGAATGTAAGAACATCTTGCACACAATAGGTTAAGCTCAAAATAACTCTGGTAATTTTCAAGCAAAAATTACCAGGCAGACACGCAAAGAAACAAAACAATAACATGAAAAATCAACTATTCAAATTGACCCAGAAATCTCAATGCTAGAATTAATAGATGAATATATTAACATAGTCATAACTATATAATTCAAGAATCCAAGAAAAGTTGTACATGTTAAATAGAGACATAGGAGAAAATTTTAAGCCCAATTAAACTTACAGAGATAAAAATTAAAATGCCTCAGATGAAATGAAAAGACTGATCCTAGCTTATATATTGACAATTACTGGATGTGAATACATAGCAATCAAAGAGATCTTAAGTGAATAGAAAAAGGAGAGGCCTAGGCTAGATGAAGCAGACAACAGTGAACATGGCAACACATGTAGCTTCATGTGTGCAAAACTGTAGACCGTAGGGGGTGGGGACCTATAGACTGTATAATGGACTAATACCAAAAAATGCTCAAAACTGAAGGAAGCTGTAAATTCATAAATTCAAGAATCTCAACAAGTCTCCAGTTAGGAAACATGAAGAAAATTACATAATAGTGAGGTTAGGATCAAATTGTTTAAATCAAAGCATGGAAATAAAATCTAAAAAAAAAAAATGAAACAGGAAGGAAGGTTTTATCACGCATGCGGAGAGCAAATGTAAGGAGAACATTATGCATTTCATCAGGAAAAAAAATACATGTGAGAAAACAATCCTTACAGGACTGAGGAGGTGAAGATGAAGGAGGGAGGAAGACCCTCCTCCCTTAAAGATGTTTTCCTGGTGAAAATAAATTTGAAAAACAAAGATGAAATAAAGGGTTTTGCAGACATAGAAAATCTCAGAGCTCATCGTCAGAATAAGAATATAGAAAGGATTATTATAAAAAGATGTAAGTTATACAAAATGAATATCTTGATCCACCTAAGTAATTAATAGCATCAAAATTAAATATACGAGAAAGAAATGACTGCACCGGTAGAAAGGATCATGTCTTACTCACAGGCTTCTTTTCACCAGGGATCAATCCCTGTAGAACCTGTGTAATTTCCAGGTCTTAGCAGTAGCAGCATATGTCAACTACTTCAGTGTATCAGTCCCTGGAAGTGTGCTTATGGTGAGGTTATTTGTGTCTGTTGTTGCTGAAACAGCATGTTCCTTTATATGTTAGTTTTCCTTGAACTCAGGAACCTCCTGACATTTGCTTGGATCCTTCAAAATGCTGGGATTATAGATATGAACTATCATGGACAGCTTTGTGAGATCCTCTTATCCTCAGTGGGTCACATAAGCGCATGCTAGTGAGGTGGTTGATTGAGCTGCCATTGAAAATCTCAAAATGGATCCTCCCAGCCCACCCTCATGTGTTTGGGACTTGACCACTTGATGTGGGTCCAGGGCCCCCTAGTTCTTCCCTGCTGTCCTTTCAGTCTTTTTAGATGGTCTTCATTCTTTTGTAGCGCCTACCAAAGCGCAGAATAGCTCACTACCAGGGACCTCAGACCTACCACACTCACATGCCTGAGATTCAGAGACCTCATAAGCTAGGACCCAGAGTGGACATCAAGAAACCAAAGAACAGAACACCTACCCAGTAAAGTTGAGACCATATATCTAAACCAAGAAATACTTCAGTTGTCATACTGTCAGATGTCTATATCTCAGTGAAAATGCACAGACCTGGACAACCAAGACGGTATGCCTCCTCCAAAAGCCAGCAACCCTATTTATTGTTTTAGGCTCTGATAAAAAGAAGCAAAAAAAGACAAGGACTTCGAAATAGCAATCACGATACACTCAAGGGCCTTAAAGAGGGTATTAATAGATGCCTTAATGAAGACCATGAGAATACCAACAGTTGAATGAAATCATGAAAATAATTTAATATATGAAAGTAGAATTTAACAAAAAAATTGGATCATTAAAGAAAATCCAATTTGAAATAAAACTAGAAATTAAAACTTAGGAAATCAAAGAATTTCAGTTCTTGAAGAGTAGATAGAAGAAATGAATACTCAGTAAAAACAAAAACAAAAACAAAAGCAAATTATGTTAAACCTAGAAAAAAATCAGCCACTTGGCCAAACCTATAATTAGTTATAGAGGAAGGAGAAAAAAACCAAGTAAAAGGGAAAGAAAAGATTTTTAGCAAATTCATAAATGACAATTTCCCCAATCTAATGAAAGAGATGCCTATCAAGGTACAAGAAGCATACAAAACATCAAATAGTCAGAATGAGAAAAGGAACTCCCCATGACACATAATAATCAAAACACTAACCTACTGAACAAAGGATATTAAAAGCTTTATGAGAAAAAGATCAAGTCGTTATAAAGGTTATTATAACTCCAGACTTTTCATATGGAGTCTGAAAGCCAGAAGCACTTGGATGGATATTCCACAAGTTCTAAGAGACAACAGATGCTACCCCAGAGAACTATGCCCAGCAAAATGATCAGTCACAATCTGTAAAGATAAAAACAAATTTAAGCAATTTCTGTCCATCAACCCAAGCTCCGTAGAAGCCACTAGAAGAGAACCTTCAGTCTAAAGACAAAGTTAACTATACTCAAGAGGACATAGGAATATGTAATCCCAGATCAGTTGATCAAAAGAGGAGGAGAAATACACCAAAACAAACAAAATGTGAATCAATGAACACTACGCATTAATAAATCTCAATACCAATGGTCTTAATTACCCAATAAAAAGACAGAAAAACAGACTAAGTTAGAAAACAAGATTCATCTTTCTGAGCATCAAAGAAACACTCCTCATTAACAAGGACAGAAGAATAAATAAAGTTTGTTCTTTTTTTTTTTTTTCAAAATCTTGAAAAAAGTTACAAGAAGATGGAAACATCTTTATATTAACAAGCACAAAACACAGATCTTTTGTTGCCTGGGATGAAAAAGAAAGCCAGTAAAATGAAATAATTGCAAAAGAGCACCCTGGAATACTTTCAGAAAAATATATTCATTATCTTGATTGTGATGGTGATGCAATATATATGTGTGAATATATTAGATATACACATATATATGTGCATATATGTGAATGAGTATGTCAAAGTTATAAAATGGTTCATATTAGCATATGCAATACAGACTATGCTAATCATTTCTAAAAATTGTTTCTAAAATGATGTTACAAGAAAAGAAAGGGGGGAATTGAATTTTCTTTAACTAATGAATGATAACTAAAGAGATTGGGTTTTCACCAGAGTCTTGTTAGTAATGTTGGATCCAATATTATAAACCTAAGCTATTTTATCCCACAATCACAATCTATTTGAGTGACAACTTGAGAGACATTGTCATCTATTGCAATAACAATGTTGTGTAATAAACCATCCCCAAAGTAACATTTGCTCTTGGTCATTCATCTGCAGTCCGTCTAGATGTCCAATGATTGACCCTGGGTGTGTCTGGCCTTGGTTCTAGGTATAGATTTGTGCTTCATAGAAGGACCTGGAATGATCAGAAGTTTTTGTCTTGGCTGTGTTAGATATACAACTGAGCAATGTTGACTTAACAAGAAAACTTAACTTCTGTTGGCAGTATGTCTGAAAATGTCGCATTGAACACAATAAGAGATCTTGAAAACCACATGACCTAACAACAGATGCAAAGAGTGAGGAACTGAGAAAAATAATGCAGTCTACCAAGAGCTGACCATTAAGAGAAAGAGAAAAGGAATATTTAAGATATTTTCAGGGTGTTTAAGGTTTGCAGAACTGGATAGGATAAAGGCCAACCAATTCTGTAGAGAGGCTTGGATAAACTCAAAAGGTGACAAAGATGATGTAAAGACAAAGGTACAGAAAGAAGTGTTGGGAGCAAGAACACAGAAGTCAACAATATCCAGGCTTCTATAATTCAGCTAAAGCAACCCCTCATTTCTATTGATGAGTATTTTCAACCTCAGGGGAGGCTCTGCAAGGCCTTGAAACCCTTGTAATGAGCTTTACTCTCAAACCGAGGCTAGAGTTGGAAGTGAAAAGTTCAGCTAAAGCTGAACTCAAGAGATTTTGCTTCCAGGATTATCAAAGGTATCTTCTGTTACAGGTTGTATAGTAAATGTCTCCCATCTATTAAAGGTGTGTTCCCCAATCCATGATGCTATTTAGAAGTGGTATGTGTAACTACTGGAAAGAAGTTGTTGTCTATTTTGTTTTGACTTTAGAGACAGAGCCTTACACATGTCACTTAGGCTAGACTTGAACTCCTTCTGATTCAGCCTAAGTGCTAGTATTGTAGATGCATACTATCACCTCCAGATGGGAGTATCAATACAATCTGTCCATACTACTTCTTTTTTTAATAAACATTTATTTTTTTTCATTTTGTGAGTATCTTCTTCATTTACATTGCCAATGGTAAGACCTTTCTCAATTTCCCCCCTCCCAAAAGCCCCTCTTCCCAACGATTCCCTACCCCTCCTCCCACCCCCTGCCTCCATGTATATGCCCCTCTACCTGACACAGTCCCACCTCTCCCCCAACTCTCCCCCTGTCTGTTTCCCTTTGTTGTGGCCTATATTGAGCCTTTACCTAACCAAAGACCACTCCTCCCACTGATGCCCATCAAGGCATCCCTCTGCCACACTTTTGGCTGGAACCATGTATAACCCTTGGTTGATGGTTCAGTCCCTAGGAGTCTTGGGGTGTCTGGGTGTCCGAAGTCATTGTTCTTCCCATGGGGCTATAAACCCCTTCAGCTCCTCCGGACCACCCTCCAGATCCTCCGTTGGGGACCCCAAGCTCAGTCCAATAGTTGGTTGCTAGTTTCTGCCTCTGTATTTGTAAGGCTCTGGCAGGACCCCTCTGGAGACAATGTGTGGAGCAGAGTCTGAAGTAAAGGCCACCCAGCAAGTGCCCTACCTGGGGATTCATCCTATAAACAGTCACCAAACCCAGACACTATGACAAGAAGTATGTACCAAAAGGAGCATGCCATGGCTGTCTCCATACTACTTCTTATAACGCAGATAACTTTCTTTAGCATAGTGGTCTTGGGTTAGAATAGCTGTGTTTGAATATATGCAGTAGAAAAATCATACGCTCTGTATGCAGTGACTTCCCTATGTAATTACGGCAAGACCTATGAGCCCTGCACAGATACTAACCTTTGTCTGCAAAGATAAAAGTGAGGTTGTGATAAAGAGAACAGAGAGGAGTAGACACTGAATCACTAAGCTAATGAATGAGGGATTTTTAAGGTTACTAAGAGAGGTGGTCAAACAAGTATCTCTTTGGTCTTACCCTTAGTTGGTCAAGTTGAAACAGGTCTGGGGAAACCAGCCATGCAATAATTTAGAGCTACCACGGAGAAGCATAGGCTGTACAGGTCATAGCATGTGAAAACAAGCAGGAGCTAATATTGGCCTTGTCAGAGACCCTGGAGCCTTAAAGAGCCTAAAACAGGGCCATAGCCTTTCTTCTATACCGGTTAGGAGCATCGGATATTTCCATGGTAGGAAAAGTTTCCATTAAGAGAGAGTGGGTCCGCTTTGTTGAACTGTGAGAAGACATGTATTGAGTTGAATAATCAAGCCAAAAAGGAGGTTCTTTTCATTAGAAAAAATCGGGGAAATCTCCCTGGCTTCAGAGAGCATGTGATTCTATTGCACTCAAAATGAAGTGCAATTTTAATAATTGGTATTAATTAAAATATTACTCTTTAAAAATGCTTTTAAGTATCTAATTATAGATCATCTTGCAGAACTCATTATGGACAGATAACCAAGATAAATGCAGTATAGGAATAGCCTTATTCAATCTTTGTAATAGTTCTTTGACATAGAGGATGTTAATAGCTCTTTCTTACAAAGAAGGGAAAGTCAGGCCTTGAAAGCGAGAGCATGTGTCTAGAGTCGCATAGAGCAAAGTCTCTACCTTAAGCCTGCCTAACTCCATGCAATCTGCATTTCTTTCTACTTCATCTTTCTAGGTACTTGTGAATACCACTGAGAGATGCATTTGCTCATTCCATTTCATAGAAGGCAGACTTCAACCAATCAAGAGACTTCTTCTCTGTAATATCACTCAGTAGAAAAATGATCAAAGAAGATCATCGGTTGGCCATACAGACACAAGGCATCATGGTTAAGAAGGGAAAAAATGTCTAAAATCATGTAGGATTGCATTCAAATGCTTACCGCTCAATGTATTACAGCGATTTATCAGGATCTCGGGGCTGTGCAGGGCTACATCGATGCCTCTATAAAAGGGGGATTTCAAAGTCTAAACAGAAAATACACATACCCAAACCGTACATGTTTTCATTTCCTTTTATTGAGAACGTCCTGTGTGCATGGTCATATCTGTTCTCCCACTACCCTTCCTTTTTAAAAATAGTTTAAAATGTTTATTATAATCTGTTTAAACACTGAGCTCAAATCATGAAAATGTGGATTTTGAGTATATTTAAAACATTGAAAAAATGTTTTTGTTTTTTTGTTTTTATGTTGATCAGATATTTTCTTTATTTACATTTCAAATGTTTTCTCCTTTCCAGGTCTCCCCATTCGGAACCCTCCATCCCATTCCACCTCCCTCTGCCTCTATGAGGGTGCTCCCCCACCCAACTACCCACCCACTCCTGTCCTCCCGCCCTGGCATTCCCCTACACTGGGGCATTGAATACCCTCAGACCCAAGGGTCTTTCCTCCCACTGATATCCAACAAGGCCATCCTCTGTCACATATGTGGCCATTGCCATGAGTTGCTTCATGTGTACTCTTTGGTTGGTGGTCCAGTTCCTGGGAACTCTGGGAGTCTCTCCTGTTGACACTGTTACTCCCTCCATGGGGCTGCAAATCCCCACAGCTCCTTCAGTCCTTTCTTCAACTCCTTCATAGCCCTTTCTTGTCCTTCTCCCACTCCCATTAAGTTCCTTCCTGTAGTCAGCAAGTCCCCTTTCCCACCTACCTTCATCTCTTTTCCTTTTGGGAACTACTGGTTTTCATTAGGGTCCCTCCGAGAGCAATGTGTGTGAACACTTAACACAGCGCAGACAATGAGAGGGCTGTTATAGCACTGGGGGAGATCGTTTCTCCCCCAGCAATTATTAACTGCCACTGATTGTTCTTCTGGGATGGGTTGAGCTTCATGAGTCATCACACATTTAAGATGGAATTTTGGCAAGGACTTAAATGTTTTCTTTAAAAAAAAAAAAAGACAAAACAAGTCCTTGGCATGCTCACCAAAGAGAGAGAATACAAATACTAGAATGAAATAGGCAATTACTATAGACACTGCAGAAATCAAGAGATTCTTTAAGGAATATTTTTAAAAACTATATGTTGATAACTTAAAAAATTTAAAAGTAATCAGTAAATTTCTAGATACAGATGACCTAACAAAATTTAACAAAGAACACAGAAATCTAAATAAATGAACCACAGGTAGGAAAGTGGCAGCTGCAACTAAACAGAAGCTTTGCAATCAAGTCAAAGGGTCAAACAGAAAACCTAACATTGTTAATCCTCAATAACATTTCATAAAATGGAAATTTACAAATGTACAACTGGACAAAGCTGGTATCACCCTAATCGAAAATTCTGACATGGACGTTAGGAATAGGAATAGGAAAACGATAGGCCAATATCAGCAGTCAAATGTTTACAAATTAAATTCAGCAATAGCAAAATAACATACAACAGCAACAAAACCACAAGTAAAAGCCACAACGAAACGAGGACAAAGTCTGACCATGCCAAGAGGTGAGAGACAGAGCACCTAAAACTCCATAATAAAAATGCTAAAACATCAGAGAAAGAAATCGAGGATGCCAGAGATGTTTGCGGGGAAGGAAAAGTGGTCATTTTAAAATGACCGTACTGCCAAAGTGATATGCAGAGTTAGTGCAACTGCCACCGAAATTATAATGCAATTCTTCACAGGTATTCTTTTAAAATTTAATTTTTCGTGTATAACACCAAAGACTCCAAATAACCAAACCAGTACTGAGTAAAAAGAAGAAATGCTACATCAATAATAACAAAAAACAGGGTGGTGTTGGTCTAAAGATATATATGGAGACCAATGGAATAAAAAATGACCTAGAAAAATACATCCAATTCTTTCTTCACACACACACACACACACACACACACACTTACTCACACAAGGGGGGGTTGGAGAGAGACGTGTTGGCTAATAAAAACAGCCTCCTCAGCAAATGATGCTGCAAACACTAGATTATACATATTCACACATATAAAAGGTTGAAACTAGATTCCTACATCTCACCGTAAATAGCTCATAATGGATTTGAGTCTGAAACCCCTAAAGGAAAACACTTCAGATATTGGTACATGCAATGAAAATAGCAATTGGCATACAGGACTACATCACATTTAAAACAAATAAACAATGAATAAAGCAAAAACAAATGAGCAAAGAGCGACATGTTAAAGACTATTGTCAACCGAATGAACGCAGCAGCACCTATAGAATAAAGAAAATCTTGGCCACCAATTTATCTCACAAGGAACTAATATCCTGTATATATCAGGGACTCAAAGAATTTAGTGACAGGAGATGGTAATCCAGTCAGCAAATGGGAAAATGATCTAAAGAGATACTTCTCAAAAGAAATAAAAATGGTCAATACATACATGGGAAAGTTTTTCTCACCACCTGTATCATTAGAAAAACAAAATAGAAACTTGCAATTCTGTCTCTGTCGGGATGGTTATCATTGTAATATAACATTTACTGGGGAGAACGTAGAGACAAAAGAAAGCCTTGCATTTATGGTTGGGAGGGAGGGAAAGCAGTTTGGAATTTCTTCAAGGATCCCAAACTGTAAGTTCTTCATGGTCCAGCTATGCCACTCCTGGTATATGCTCAAAAGAAACAAAGTCAGCAGTATGGTAGACACCCATGTGCCACGTTTGTTGCGGTGCTGTTCATAGTAGTGGAGCTTACTTAGGCTCCCATCTAGAGGTGAACAGAAGAGGGGAAAAGGAAACGTATGCACACAATGGAGGGGTTTTTCACTGAGGCATAATGATTCTTTGGGTGGGTATTATCAAGACATTTCATATGAGTTCTCCAATGTGAAGAACTTGTTTGTGTTAGCAGTTGAAACATTGTCCCTCTAAAACTGTGTGTGTGTGGGGGGGGGTGTATGTACCTTGCTCTGTAGATTAACCTTGAACTCATAGTTCTTCATGCCCTGTCCTGAGATTAAAGGTGTGTCTCGCTAGGCCTGGACTTAAGTTTTTCACCACCTAGAAATTGCTTTGTCCCAGGCTGACCTTGAACTCAGAGATCTACATTGCTTTATCTCCCAAGATTGAGATGTGTACCAACATTACTTAACCTAAATTTAGCTTGATGGGATCTTGCCCCAAGGTTACCACTCCCTTAATTCAATGTAATATTCTTGAACGCAGGATTCAGCTCCATTTCAGTTCCTGGTGCTCCTTTAATACTCAAACAATATATATTTTTTCCACAGTGACACACCTTCTAATCCTGCCACTCCCCAGGCCGAGCATATACAAACCATCACAACATATTTTCACAGCGTAGTAAAAGCTGGCTGAGCCGTGTTGGAGGTCATTATGTAATCTGCACTGAAATTAAAAAAAATGTTCCCTAAGCCAGTAATTTTGCCTTTTGATATCTAGCCTAGGGAGACTAGATAGATCACATATATATGGCAGTATACCTAAGGAGACCTTTACATGAACGGATGGCAGTGCATAATGTATAATGTTTAATGGCTGTCTCTAGAAACTAGATACAACTTTTGAAATTTTCTGTAGCTACTTTTATTAAGTGTGGTCTGTTTACATTACATTAATACAGTTCTTCACCTTCCTAATGCTTCAAGCCTTTAATACAATTCCCCCCATTGTGGTGATCCCCCAACCATAAAATTATTTTCATTGCTACCTCATAACTGTAATTTTTCTACTGTTAGGAATCATAATGTAAATACCTGATTGCATGGTGCCCAATATTGGACCCCCAAAGGGGTTGCGTGTGACACACATATTGAAAAACGCTGTCCTAATACATAAATAAGACATGTTTAATGTATTGTTCAGTTGTTTTAAAGATAAATTTAGAGTAGTATGTAAATGTGACATCACATATACTTTATAATTCATATACATGTTTGATTTTTTAAGAGAGCAATCTACTATAATTATATTTTTACATTATTTCATTAGTTCCTTGAGAATTTTATACTGTGTTGATCATAGTCACTTGAGCTCCCCCAACTCTTTGCTTATCATGATAATCTGCAGGCTCACCCATTTTTCTGCAAGTATGTGCACTGTAACTTTATTTTTTTTTAAAAAAAATATTATTCACTTATTAATGCTTATGTGTAGGGGTATGCATGCATCACTTTGGATGGGCATGCCAAATATGCTGGAGATGCATTTGAATGAGCCACTGGGGAGAACTGCTTTTAGAAAACCCATGTTTCCCTGCTCAGGCACCAACCTTAGCATCTCAAGGATTGCCTGAATGTGCCTGCATCCCCCCAGCTCCACCCAGTCCTGTTCTCCGTTGCATGACCTGTGCTATGCGGAGACACCTATGGATAAGACATCACTGCCTGTATCCTGATTGACCTTTACTTGGCTTGACAGCATGAGCTGTAAGATTTCTTTCTTTGGTAACAAACAGTGCCTGGCAAGGTTAGGGTTGGAATAATCCTCTTGTTCTAGATCAACTTTGACTGCATAGACAACACACTCAAGAACCTTGAAAATCACAGCTGCATAGGCTGCACCCCAGAGTCTCTGGAAACAGAACCAGGTCTCTATATCTCTGTGATTCTCAGGCCCTTCAGCACACCTGCCAAGTTTGAACACCATGCAGCTGCCAGGATAAAGTTGCCACCAGCTAGCTAAGTTACTGAAAGCCAGCTAGTTTTAAAGCACGTGATAGTACCAATGGACTCATAGACCACGGGGCCTTTGCTCTAGCTAGAATGCCTCCCCTTTAGACAGATGCTGGGCTGACTCCCTGTCTCCCTCAGGTGACTGCCAAATTACACTGGCCACCTGCTTCTTGTCTCACTACCCCTAAGCCCTTTTCTGTGGTTTGGCTGCTTCTTGCTGGTGGGTTCTGTCTTTTCCTTTTACCTGGTGGACAGACAATCAGCTTGTTTCTCTATTTCCGTGGTCATTGCATCTCTTTAGAATAGAAGCTTTCTGAACGCAGGGAACTTGGCTGCCCTCCTTAAGTGCCATCAGAGTCTGAAAGGATGACACTCACGAGAAGGTGTAGTTGCCCACAAATAGAAACCACAGGCAGAAAAGGCCTGCTGGGTGTCTTGCTTCTCCAGTGTTCTCATTGCTCTGAGAACAGCATAGTCTAGAGAAGAAAACAACTGGCAGTCCCAGAGCTGGCAGTGGTTAACTGTGAGCAGACTTTCCCCTGCCCACTACAGGTTCCCCAATCAGCATCCTTTCACCACACCCTGAGCAGGGTTCGTGTCCCACGTGTCCAAAAACTGTTACAAACACACAGCCATGGAACACAGCCTTTGTTTCTGTCTCAAACGTTCAAGTAGAGGACATTATTCACACTAGACATGGGTAAACCCCTTTTGAGGTTTGAAAATATCACTGAGCTACAGAATTGCTCTGAGCCTAGAGACCACCTGGGAAGATTTTAGTTTTAACCGGTCTTTTTTAAAAAAAAATTTTTTTTTTTTTGCTTTGTGTTGTGTTGTGTTGTTTTCCATAATCTGGGCCGAAATAAAGAAGCTGTGAGATCTAGGCTTTGAATGGTGTAATGAGCCCCCTGGTCCCCACACTTTTCAGCAAGATAAGGGCAGAATGGCATTTACAGAAGAGCCTGGCTATCTCTCTAGCAATCCGGCTCCTGTGCAGGCCCTTGGTAACAGCCTGGCAAATCCGCAGAAAGAATGCAACTATAGGGTTGGTGTGTGGACTGGGGAGTTAGTATGGCTTCCAAATTGCCTAGCAGGTCATTAATCATAGGCCAAGATAGGCCATCCCAGCAGCCCAGGGTAAAAGCAGACTGTATAATGGCAGCGAAATCATGTTTAACATGCAGCTTTTGGAGGCACAGATATGGAGGGGGAGAGGGAAGGGGAGGAAAAAAAAACCATTCCCCTTTTAGGAAAGAAAACTTCTACTTATCTTTGATTTGCATTCAGTCCTCCCTCAATAGTCCTTAAGCCTGTTATTTAATTCATTTTGGTGCCAGGGTTCATCACAAAGCAAAAACCTATGCAGTCTGTGACCTTCAAACCCCGTGTCTTTTCTTGTCAGTTCTATGTCATTTGTGCAGTTGAACTCCACCAATTTGAAATGCTGACCTCTTCCGTAGACGACCGTATTCTCCTTCAGTGAAAGAAAAGCCCTGGGCCGACAAACCACTCAAGCGGGAGATGGCAAGAAAAAACTGGTTGACTCGTAAATCAATTTCCACAGCCCACCCAAAACCCACACACACGCATTAAATTTGTATAAATTAAAAAAAAATGCTGAATGTGTTGATGAAGAGGAGGCCTCCAAGAACAAATTAAAAAAAAAAATATATGAATTGGAGTCAGGAAGAATGGAGGTAGGAACTCTGTCCCCAGCCAGCTAGAAATGCGTGGAGGCCCCTCTTTCTTTACACCTGTGCTTTCTGAAGTTGTTTGAAAAGAAAACGCCGAACATAAAATGCAGAAGAAAGTTGCTTGTCACTGCCAAAGAGAACAAAAGAGAAGTGTTTTCAAGGGACCAGAAAAATAGGACTCGAGTCATCGAGCCTAAGAGTTGATAGTATGAGGCCTGGGGTGTGTGTACGACCCAGGTCATAGGTAGGTGCTGTGTGAACCTTGTGCACATGAATAAGTGTTTCCCATTGCTAGGTCTTAACTCCTGCCTGCTGAAAATGTAGACCCTCCCTGGGAATGTGCAGATTTGTGTGACCACTTTTTTTTTTTTTTTTTTGGTTTTTTGGTTTTGGTTTTTTCAAGACAGGGTTTCTCTGTGTAGCCCTGGCTGTCCTGAAACTCACTCTGTAGACCAGGCTGGCCTCAAACTCAGAAATCCGCCTGCCTCTGCCTCCCAGAGTGCTGGGATTACAGGCGTGCGCCACCACTGCCTGGCTAATGTAACCATTTTTAATGCCCCCATTGCTCCTCAGCTAAGAGATTTTCCCAGTCGCTAGCACTCATCAGTTGTATGCCCTGCCATTTCATTAAACTCTTCATGCATTGAAAATCACCCGCGTGTCTGCCCTACACACTGAGAGCATAAAATATAGTCCCTTCCCTAAATGTCTAACAACTTGGTGTTCAAATAAAATATAAAAACTACCTCTTACATGGGAAAAAAAGAAGTCAGGAGAATAGCACATGAATCTGGTTCCCTTGAGCTTTGTTTCCCGCACCCCTTTGTTCTTACTGCTAGGCGGGTTTTGACCGAGAAGATAATTTCCAACTGAGAGCGCAGCATTTTGCTATAGATTATTCTTTCTGTTCCCTCGGCCTCCCGACTGACTCTAAAGAGTTAAAAAGAATAGTTCTCTTCCTGCGCTTGTGAACATTGAGTTTCCCCATTATGAGGCACAGTCTAATGAACTCTTTTATTTCAGTTTACTTTCAAGATTCATGCAACATTGCTAGACAATTAATGAGGATTCACAGACTGGTCTAGCTGAGGGAAGAGAAAGCCTAGTGGAGTTTCTGGTTCCCTTTCATAAGGGGCATTGTTCTCCACCCTACAGAATGCTCATTGTAAACTCCCGGTGGTCACTATGAAGACTCTCTCTCTCTCTCTCTCTCTCTCTCTCTCTCTCTCTCTCTCTCTCTCTCTCTCTCTCTCTCCCTTGCCCCCTCCCTCCCTCCCTCTCTCTCTCTCTTTCTCTCTCTCTTTCCTTTCCTCTCTCTCCCTCCTCCCCCCCCTCTCTCTCTCTCTCTCACACACACACACACACACATTCTATCAGACTATCAAATAAATGTGATTCTGGAAATTTGTCTGAATTTGAAGCGAAGTTGATAGTTGCTTCACTTTGACCATTTCTTCCTCCTAGAGCAAGAAGACGGACGAACTATGGAGAAGTTAGGGTATACAGTGAGCGGAGATATTAATGACAGCAAGGCATATGCATGTGTCAGAGGCGATGGGATTAACTTGTTGAAGTGGAACCGAGGAAGACTTTCCAGAGAAAATACTGCTTGAGGCACCAGATTTGTAAAGAGAATATTGACCTAAAAAGATACAAAGAGAGGAAGAAACAGACTGTTTGCTACTTAGGGCCAAAGGTCTAACAACATGGCTGGAGATTGTGGGGAGCCGGAGTCATACTTGTGAGCTTCCCCTGGCCTGGATAGCATGTTGATCAGATCCATACCAAGAACTTTCACAGTCACAGACTGAGTAAAACAGCCGCTATCATGACCAACGAGACACTAGGAACATGTGTGTCTAAGACAAGAGATGTGATAAGATATGATCCCGTGTTGGTGGCAATCATGTAGCCTCTACATTGTTTATAAAGTATTCTGGTGGCCACAAAGTGAAAGGCAGAAGGTAGAGAGACAAGAATAAAAAGACTAGGTAAGAGGCAAAGAAGAAACAATAATTTTATGAACAAAACCAGAAGTGCTGGGTTCAGAATACAGAAGCAGAATGTAAGAAACCTAAAAATGCCTGGAATCAGATAAATAATCATTTGCTGGAATATATATGTAATATTTAATATAATATACAATTAATATGTGATATATGGTATATGATTGATAGGCTATTCTGTGGTTTTTTTTTTTTTTTTTTTTTTGGTTTTCGAGACAGGGTTTCTCTGTATAGCTCTGCCTGTCCTGGAACTCACTCTTTAGACCAGGCTGGGCTCGAACTCAGAAATCTGTCCCAAGTGCTGGGATTAAAGGTATGTGCCACCACTGCCCAGCTATGGTATATGATTGAAATATAATATGTTAGAAATATATTATATATAATCCAAGGAAGAACTATAAAGAAGTTAGGGTATACAATTGAAGGAGAAATAAATAACAAAACATGTGTGTGTATCAGGGGGAATATTATGTATTTTTTTCTGGATTTTAAATTAAAAGCCAATAATATTTCCTTCAAATTGCAGATACCTTCACTGACAAATGTCTCTAAATATGAAACCTAATGCCTATAATTATTAACCTAGGTATGACTATAATAAATAACCTCAATTTTTTTTCTCTGGTTTCTAGAATTTGAGACATCATGCAGAAAGCCTTTGGACTTTGATATATACTGGAAAATGGACAGAGAAAAATGGCAAATGACTTGTTTCTGGCTGAAAATGTTGCACAGACGGAATATACAACAAGACTGGGAGAGCAAATTGGGCATTGTCCTTATAATAAAAATGTTTTTCAGAGCCAAGCAACTGTTAGTGAGTGTTAAATTAAGACCTTTAGATACCCTAGGAATGGGAAAAAAGGAAAATTGTTGATGTTCATTTCTTTGGGTTTGGCTGCCCAGCATCTGTGTAACCCTCCTTGAATATTGGCAGAGTCTAAGTTTCCATTTTCCCAGCCTCCTTTACATCTATGCCGTAACCAGCAAGGACATACAGTCCTGTCTGGATGGGTACATGATGGTAGGACAAAGAAGTAGGGACAGGGAACTTTGGTGTCACAGGGCCACACAGGGCTATGGCAACCATCCTGTCTGACTGGCGACACCATTAGCATCTAGTGCCTAGTCCTGGGGTTAGTATGTATGCAAACCTTCTTATCTAGAGACAAGAGGCAGCAGACTGTCACCAGATCCGTCTAGTCTGGGCAATACAGAGTTTGGGCTGCCTTGAAGCCTTGTTTGTAAGGCCTATTTTCCATCTCTGGATTTAGCATTTAAAGAAATTCTATAATGTAGCCAAAGTTCTTTCTCATTTAAAGGACAAAGTTTCTCTTTCTTGTGAACACATCAGGTGTGCTTCATAAATGATCTTCACACTCTTCCTCCTCTACTTACTCCTCCTCTCCCTCCTCCCCTTCCTTCCCTGCTTCCCCTGCTCCCCCTGCTCCCCCCTCCTCCTCTTCTTCTTTTGACAGTTCTGTGCAGTGTATTTATATGTGCCCTCAACAGGTGAAAAAGAAACTGGGGCTGTGTGAGGTTAAGCAACCTCTTCAGGACAACACTAGATAAAAATAGAAAGTGCTACTTTCCTATGCCAAGCAGGTAGAAATCTTTTTATTAACATCTTGCTTGTTGGTTTACTTATGAATTAAACAAGCCACTTATTTTCAAAGCCAGCAGAGGCAAGGGCTCTGCTAATCCTTATCAGCGTCATATCTTCTGATCTCTTTTATTCCTGTCCAGGTGGCTTTATTTTTCATTTGAAAATGCCACCGCCACGTCATTAGCAATGTGCTGCTACCTGACAGTAGGAAGGCTCATCCCCAGGCTGTATGGCCGGGTTGAATCTACACGGTCACGGTGTAATCCCCTTGAAATGGTTTCCCTTTGCAATCAAAACCGAATTTCACACTCTACCAAGATGGGCACAGCTCTTGTCTTCCCAGGAGTAATATAGATCTCCCCAGGCAGCCAAGGCCAATGGAAATGGCTTTCTTCTCCAGCTAGCAGCATGTGGGGGGCAGGGCTGGGAGGTCAACTTGAATGGGAAGAAGCTTGGAGGAGGGGAGGAGACACTAGGGAAATCAGAACCCAAAGCACTTCTCTCCATTCAGCCTCTCTGGATGACCACCAAGGATGGCCAACCCAAGTGACTTGGCAACATACATTTATGGAATATGTATGAACCTTTTTTTCTGATAAGTGGCTTTTCTAAATGACTTGAAGCTGGCATTTCTAGAGTTAATTATTTAGTATGTTACCCGCCCGCCCCCCAAACACACACACAGGTTGAGATGACTAGCTATCCATGTGCTGATCTTCTATCCAAGCCATCGGGTTGTTTAAAGGCCTCGTGAACGTTAAGCAACTCCCTCCTCCCATTTCTTAGAATGTATCCCACTCTGGTCACCTGTGTGAGAGTCCCTAATCTGAGTAAGTGTGATCCCAAAGTCAATGTCTCTGGTGCAATAAGACAAGCAGAAGAGAATGAGATAGCCCTTTTGCTTATTCAGCACATTTGTCGTGGTGATTTTATATTTGATTGTGTGTTAAGATTTTTGTGTCACATAAGGACATCCTAACACAAGTAAGCACTGTCATTGAGCATATGCGTTTTTATTTTTCAATAAGCAAACACCAATTGGCAAAGTTGTTTAAAGATTGGCAATATGCAGTGATTTGCATGGAAGTTGATACAGCGCTGATGACTTCATAATTGATTCAACCTTTCTGAATTCCAGAGGAGAAAATAAATTCAGATTTCTCTGACAAAGCAGCTTTCCTTCTGTAGTTTTGTCCTGAGGATAGAATGAAATTGGTTATAAAAAGAGGAAGAGAAAAAAAGTCTCTGCAAAAATAGATGAGAGATGGGGGTGGGCTAAGATATCACCCCACATTCAATCACCATTTAAAGTCTCATTGTAGAAAACAAAATGTTTATAAATATACGATCACTAGAATTTGAATTTCTATCTTACCATACCAACTGGGATGGGATCAGGGGAATATTTTGCACCATAATATTCTAGTGGTTTGGGACAGAATCTGGGAAAGTGTACATGGATTTAATAATGAATCTAGTAAACATACTATAAAAATGATAGGCACAATGTTATTTTGTGAAACAGTCAGATATTGGCTTCTGTCATGCGATGATGACAATGTCTTCTTTACACTTATGTATTATTAGATATCACGAATATGTTCCAATTTTGGTAAGCATAAATCTACATCATCATTTTAAAAGTTGGAATACAGGGCCAGCAAGATGGCTCAGAAAATAAAAGCATTTACAACTGAGCCCAAGAACCTGAGTTTGAGTTCCAGGCCCTACATGATGGAAAGAACAAATACCCCTGCCCTGAAAGTCGCCCTCTGACGTCACACTATGGCATAAGTACAAGAGGCCACCATGTACCCACAAAATAAATGTAATGGAAATTGCGGAATTACCAGCCATCTTTAGAGAAGCTTCCTCAGGCAGCTGGTGGGAACAAATACAGAGACCCACAGGCAGACATTACAGAGCACTCACCTCTAAATGGGATGTGTGCATCAGATCCTTCCCCCTGCAGAAGAAGAGCCAGAGGAATCTAAGACCAAGGCCTTCTAAATCAACTTGAGCAGAACTCATATGACCTCACGCATACTGAAGCAGCACCAATGGGGCTTGCCTGGTTCTGCACCAGGTCCTCTGTGTTCATATTATGACTTCCAGTTTAGTGTTTTTGTGGGATCCCTGAGTGTGCAAATGAGTGAGT
This sequence comes from Apodemus sylvaticus, assembly GCF_947179515.1. Lineage (NCBI taxonomy): Eukaryota > Metazoa > Chordata > Mammalia > Rodentia > Muridae > Apodemus > Apodemus sylvaticus. The sequence goes on along the minus strand of NC_067491.1, from coordinate 47,894,266 downwards.
CTTTGTTTCTTGTGTCTTCTCTTGTGTCTTTTCCTTCTGTTGGTTTATCCCATCTAACTTCGATGTGACAGTTCTTGCTTTCTCTTATTATATTTTATTTTGACATATTTTCTAAAATGGATGGATGGATGGATGAATGAATGAATGAATGAGAGAAAATGTAGCCATTGTAGTCAAGGTTAACAATTGAACTGTCATTATACCTACTGGGAGAAGGAAAGTTCATTTTCTCCAGGAGAGTGATGTGGGGTGTGTCAACTTCTCCAGAGCAGCCCGGCTTTCAGGAGTTCAGGAGTTCAGCTGACCAACATATAAAATTGACTTCACAGTTCTTTGTGTGCTTTTATTTGGTTACAGTTTGGTTGGTTTGGTGTGTGTGTGTGTGTGTGTGTGTGTGTGTGTGTGTGTTGTATTTTGTTTTCTTGGTTTGGCAAAGTTATTTGTATTGAGTGTTGTTATTTTTGAGAAAGGGCATAAAGTTGGCTGGGGAAGGAAAGGAAGAAAATCTGCAAAGACTGAGGGAAAGGGAATAATATGATCAAATATATTTAAATATTAAAATTATTTTAAATAATCAAAAATGCTGTAATGCTTTTTGGATTTATGTATAATTTTGAGAATGTACAAATAAATTATGTAAGCCATTATTTTAGAGTTTCAACTATCTTCATATAGTTAGCATTATTAAAAAAATCTACAAAAAATTCCTTGCTGTCTATGTTTTGAACTTGTCTGATTTTTTTTCCCTCATAAGCAAGTACCCAGGATTATATCAGAACTAGACATGTTGTCATTTTTAAAAGATCTCTGGCGATAGATGAACTACTCACAGATGTCACACAGTACATGTCCCTAACTTTTGAGCTTAGTAAATGAGGGTGCGGAAAGCAGCGTGAGTCGAGTACCTTCTAGGTTGCCCTCAGCCGGAGGAGGTGGGTCAGAGAAACACGAGCTTCTACTGCTTCCAAGTGATACATCCTCCATGGAGCAGGCTTGACCCCAGGAAGAGGAGATATGGGAAGCGGGAGCACTGAAGCAGACCTAGTCCAGCTTAATCTTCCCAGGGATGAAGCATTTGGTCACTGTGGTTTCTCATTGGTTTTGAAGAGCAAAGAGCTTACCACTAGTTTGCCAGGCCCAGGGTTGACACGATTCTTCAAACTCTCTGGTTTGCACTTAAGATGTCCTAGGTAAAATACCTGCGTGGGAGAGGCTGAGGCCTTGCTCATCAGGACAGCCTATGTGTCAAACATTACTGTAGTCTGAGAGTGTTCAGACAATATATTTTCTTAAAGCAGGCTCTCAGCCTCTATCCCACCATTATTTTGGTCAGCAGTCCATGAGATGATTTGTTGTGAATCTGAAATGCAAAGATGCTTTCCTGGAGGAGGAAAAGGAAGAGGAGGAAGAGGAGGAGGAGGAGGAGGAGGAGGAGGAGGAGGAGAGAGAGAGAGAGAGAGAGAGAGAGAGAGAGAGAGAGAGAGAGAGAGAGAGAGAAAGGGAGGGGGAAAGAGAGAAGGAGGGAGAAAGGAAGAGAGGGAGAGAGGGAGGGAGGGAGAGAAGGAGGAAGGAAGGGAGGGAGAGGGGGAGGAAGGGAGAAAGGGAGAGAGGAAAAGAGGGAGGGAGGGAGAGAGGGAAGGAGGGAGGAAGGGACAGAGGGAGGGAGGAAGGGAGAAAGGAAAGGAGGGAGGGAGAGAGAGAGAAAGAGAGAGAGGGAGAGAGAGAGAGGGAGAGGGAGAGAGAGAGAGAGAGAGAGAGAGAGAGAGAGAGAGAGAGAGAGAGAGCAGCCCTGATATCCAGAAACTAAAACATTATGCAGTGAATTAGTATAAAACTAAGAGGCTGAAAACTTTGGCGCAATTACTAAACACATGTGGGGTTATAAAATGATAGCTCTGTTTACCCTTTTCTGTTTGTATTGATGTTTGAAAACTGAAATAACTGATTGTAGGTAGAATCAGATCTGGAGGTGGACAGATCAGTGTAAGTTGGGCACCTTCTAGGTCACCCTCAGATCCTGATGCAGATCCTGGAGTTTAGGGGACACATCTAAAAAGTGTCACCAGTGTCTAAGGTGGTAGGAATCATGCTTACCTCCTAAATCTCGGTGTCTGGTTTCTGAAATGCTTCCTCCTGATCCCCGTGGAGGAACTATATTCTGACCCACTCAAAAACATGAAGAGGCTGAGTCTCTCCAAAGGAAGCAAGAGTTGCAGCTGATTCAAACACCCAGTGTTCATTTTCTCCCAACAGAGTAGTCCTGCCCTGGGGCTTCAGTATTCTCTTCCATGAAATGGGTTGACAATGACCTTACCTGCCTTTACTGAGGAAAAGCAGGCAAGGGACAAAACTACAGAAGGCCACCAGCTGATTGGCCACACTCCCTAATATTCCAATCACAATCTCGGCTCTAATAGTGTTGGCAGTGTTAACACCACAGAACAGTGGCACCCATGGTAACATTCCTTGTCACTCAGCTATAATTCAACATGTGTGTTTCATGGATGTTGTTGTGCGCATGCATAGAACATGCTTTCTTGATACATCAAAACAAAAGATGGCGTCTTATTTCACTCGCCACTGACTTTCTTGAGCATCTACAATGTGGCAGATTTCAGAGAAGCACGTTCACGGGGTTTATTTGACTCTGGCTTTACCACGGTCCTTGCACAGAACTAGTATTATCTTCATTTATGCAAATGGGGATTCACGTGATAACTGGCGATCCCTGGAATCCCACTTGGATCTCTTGACTCAGAATCAAATATCCATCAGAACAAAATAGTGCGCAAAGGAGATTCCAGTGACATTTCTGAAGAGTTCCTCTCGTGCTATCTCCCTTTCTTTCACAAGTTCATGGCTGTCGAGTAACCTGTGCCAAATCCTATTCTTTTTTTTTTAATTTATTGATATATTTTTATTTACATTTCAAATGATTTCCCCTTTTCTGGACCCCCACTCCCGGAAAGTCCCATCAGCCCCCTTCCCTCCCCCTGTTTTCCCACCCAACCCTTCCCACTTCCCTGTTCTGGTTTTGCCAAATCCTATTCTAAGCCAAGGAAGGCTTCTTCCTTGCCAGGACAAAACACCAGATAGAAACAGCGTAAAGGAAGGTTTGCTTTGGCTCAGGGTTTTCTGGATCGCAGTCAGTGGTGACAGGGAAGGCACGGTGGCAGGACTAACTTTGTCTATGGCAGCTGGGTACGACACTTGCAAACAGGAAACACAACTGCACCAGAAGTGAGAGTGGCCTTTAAGTCTGAAATACAACTTTTTATCTGCTGGACCCTCCATGTCCCAAACCTTCCCAAACAGCTCCACCGGCCAGGAGGCCCAGGGTTCAAGCACATTTTCCCATTCACATTTTCCATGTAGTCTGCAACCCGGGACTACTTGGAAGATGGCTAAGAACATGCTTGGGCACTGGTAATGCTTTCAGAAGCATGTGTGTATGTGCGTATTGCCTCCTGTACCTTAGTACAGAAACAAGACGCTTCATAGGTTGGAAAGCCTATAGTATTTGGAGCTGGCAAACCTGACTTCAAAGTCTTTCTCTGCCACCACCTGTGGCTGTGGCCATGGATAAGTCTTATCGTGTCTCTGCGACACACCATTTTATACCTGGAAGATAATTCTCATATATACCATATGCTATAATAGTACGCAGTCTTATGGGACTGCTCCAGTCACAAACATAGGATGTCTGGTGCTTGAAATACACTCAGGAAATGTGATGGTTCACATCTTTAATCCTAGCACTGGGAGGCAGAGGAAGGCAGATCTCTGTGAGTTCAAGGCCGGCCTTGGCTACATTAAGAGTTCTAAGACAGCCAGGGCTACACAAAGAGACCCTGCTTCAAGAGGGTTGGACAGGATCAGGGAAGGGGTGGGAAGGGGATAAACAAAACAAAAGAAAAATAATATAGTCTTTGATACGTATTTTAATCTTCCCATTATGAAACAAACAGGGCTGCCAAACAGCTTTCCTTAGCAAGAACTGTCTACTTACAGGGCTCTGCTGTGACCTCTCCCTGGAACCTGAGGAGAAAGCAGAAGCTGGGGACATCCACACACACCTAGGCGCTAACAGAAACAACACTCCCCGCGGACCGGACAGACCCCGGCTCCTTTGGCTTGCAAATCCTTGCTCCTTTGGCTGGCGACGTCAAGGGGTGGAGGGCCAATTCGCCATGGCGGTTTGTATGGGGCAGCATGTCTGACAGGCTAGGAGAGGAAGGCGTTAATGTTTTCTGACAGGCGACCCCTAATTGTGGGAGCTTTTCTTCTGGGGCTTTCTGTGAAATTCTGACTTAGGCAAGCAGCGTAACCGAGGCAGTCAGGCATTGAGCAGGGCTTGCCCTACACTGAGCTGGGGAGCTTGAGTTGGGGTGGGGGTGGGGGTGGGGTGGGGGGTGGCCCAGGATTATTCATGAAGACTTTTCAGCTGGTTTTGTCTTTTAACTAACCTTTGAGTTTGATCAGAGGGCTGGCCGGCCTCCCTTTCGCCAAAGGCCCTGCTGGCACCTGGACAATGGAGACAGACTGTTTCTCTAGTAAAGAAAGATAGCTGGGGAGGGTAGGGGGGGTTGGCGAGGGCGAGGGCGAGCTGTGTGGAGTCTGAGGGGAGGGGACACACCACCATTACTTCTGTCTGGGTCTTCTGGATAGGAAAGGCTGTTGACAGAATTCTGAGCCCGCCCCCCCCCCCCCAACACTGAGGCTAAGGTTGTGTCTGCTGCCTCTCCCCTCTCAACAACTCTATCTCCGCGGATGCACACAGTGGTCTGATTTTCCCATTGGTGTCTCCAGTGCCACGATTTTCTGTAGCAGTCTTCCATTGCTCCCTCTTTCCCTCCACCCCACCTTCTTCCAAAGGGCTTATTGGTTGGAAGCCGCTGCAATGTGGTAATGTGTGATTTTGCTGTTGAGAATTTAGACCGGAAATGGGGGCGCGGGGGATAAAGAGTGAGTGAGAGGAGGATGGAGAAAGAAGGAAAGGAGAGGTGGAGGCGACGACCAGGACAGTTCCAGCTGAAGCGGTTTGGTCCTGGAACGGCGGAAGGACAGATCCATGTTGTGAAACCTGGAACTGGCTAGGTCTTCCCGCGGGGACAGGAGTTGGGGAGATGGTCACTGAGTGCCCTCGCTTCTAGCGCATGGCAGCTTTGGGTCTCCTACATCCATTTCCGGTGCCGGACAGCTCAGACTCAGGACCCAAAACCTCTACTCCCACTTTGTAGAAAGTGACTCCCTTGAAGAAGCGTGGGTTGGCGGCTTTCCTCCAGCTCGTCCCCAAAATAGCCCCAGTAGCCATCGCATCAAAGGTGGCTTTGTGAGCGGCTGGCCGCCTGCAGAGGGGCGCACGCCAGACATTCTGGGAGCTTTTCCCACTGGGCTCTGCAACCTCTCTCCTTCATATTGGGCGCCTTTCTTCATTTCTTCCTCTCCCTTTCCTCTCCCTCTTCTGTCTCTCCAATCTCTCCTTATCCCTTCCCTCGCTCTACTGTCTCCCTTAATCTAATTCATCCAATTTGGGCCTCACCTTCTACCTACTCTGCCTTTTCACGTCCCCTCTAGCGAGCGGGTCCCCAGCCTCATCTCCTTTCCCCTGGGTCTCTACCTCCCTTCCCCACGCCCTCTGCATCAGGTAAGCCCCGCAAGGACCCAGCGCACGCAGCTGACAGCGGACGCATGCCCGCAGCCAATCAACGCCCGGATGCGCTGCGGCTTGAATAAATCATTAAGCCCGACACGCGCTCAGGGCTAGCGCTGCACACAGCAACGTGCTTCCTGCCATTAACCTACACACCCTCTTTTGTAACAACCTAATCTTGCATACAAAGGAAGAACGCATAGAACTTGGACCTGCGCTAGAGCCAAGCCAACCCCACAGGCAGCAGGGAAAGAGCATTGGGGTCAGGAAATCTATTTGCTTCCCTCCCTTTGCCTCTATAACTTGGAATTTCAGAGAGAAATTTGAAAACAGTCATGTATTGGCCCAAGAATGGAGGGACGTTCAGAGACTTCAAAGCCATGAATAAAGGGAAATACCCAAGGGTATTATTTAGTACCCAAGGTATATAATACCTTGGGTATTATATACCCAAGGCTTTATTTAGTACATGGGAAAGGCTTTCTTTTTCTTTTTTTGAAAGTGAGGTGGTTTTTATTTTATTTTATTGGATTAGATATTTTCTTTATTTACATTTCAAATATTTTCACTTTCTCACATCTCCCCTTCGGAAACCCCCTATGCCATCCCTCCTCCCCCTGCCTCTATGAGGGTGCTCCCCCCCCCACTCCTGTCCTCCTGCCCTGGCATTCCCTTACACTGGGACATCAAACACCCCTAGGCCCAAGGGTCTCCCCTCCCACTGATGTCCAACAAGGTCATCCTCTGCCACATACTCGGCCAGCGCCATGGGTCCCTGCATTTATATTCTTTGGTGGGTGGTCCGGTCCCCCGGGAGCTCCTAGGGTTGGCTGCCAGGTTCCACCTCTGTCTTTGTCAGTCTCTGGCACAGTCTCTCAGGAGACAGCCATATCAGGCTTCTGTCAGCAAGCACTTCTCTGCATCCATAACAGGGTCCGTCCGGGTTTGGTGGTTGTTTATGGGATGGATCCCCAGGTGGGGCAGTCTCTGGGTGGCCTTTCCTTCAGTCTCTGCTCCACACTTTGTCTCCATATTTCCTCCTATGAGTATTTTGTTCACCCTTCTAAAAGCATGGAAGCATCCACATTTTGGTCTTCCTTCTTCTTAGGCTTCATATGGTCTATGAATTGAATCTCGGGTATTCCAAACTTTGGAGCTATCATCCACCTATCAGTGAGCACAAACCTTGTTTGTTCTTCTGTGACTGGGTTACCTCACTCAGGATTGTATTTTCCAGTTCCATCCATTTGCCTGCGAATTTCATGAAGTCGTTGTTTTTAATAGCTGAGTAGTACTCCATTGTGTAAATGTACCACATTTTCTGTATCCATTCCTCTGTTGAGGTACATCTGGGTTGTTTCCAGCTTCTGGCTATTATAAATATGGCTGCTATGAACATAGTGGAGCATGTGTCCTTATTACATGTTGGAGAATCTTCTGGGTATATGCCCAGGAGTGGTATAGCTGGGTCCTCAGGTAGTACTGCATCCAATTTTCTGAGGAACTGCCAGACTGATTTCCAGAGTGGTTGTACCAGCTTGCAATCCCACCAGCAATGGAGGAATGTTCCTCTTTCTCCACATCCTCACCAGCATCTGCTGTCACCTGAGTTTTTGATCTTGGCCATTCCGGACTGGTGTGATGTGGAATCTCAGGGTTGTTTTGATTTGCATTTCCCTGATGACTAAGGATGTTGAACATTTCTTTAGGTGCTTTTCAGCCCTTCCAGTTTCCTCAGTTGAACATTCTCTGTTTAGCTCTAGTCCCCATTTTTTTAATAGGGTCATTTGATTCTCTGGAATCTAACTTCTTGAATTCTTTGTATATATTAGATACTAGCCCTCTATCCGATGTAGGATTGGTAAAGATCCTTTCCCAGTCTGCTGGTTGCTGTTTTAAACAGGAAAGGCATTCTTAGTGATCTTTCTTTTAAGTTGCACATGTTGACGATTCAAGCTATGAAGTCCTAGAGACGCTGGTGATTTACCAGCATTTCATCATTGCCTACCCCCCTTTAAATAAGTGCTTACTAATGGCCATGTGAGCATGGGGCGTGGCTCCACCTGCCCCTGCCTTTGCTTACCATACCCAGCACCATCTCTCTACCAAAATTTAAAAGATGAGTGGGAAAGGGGACAGTTGAAAGACAGCCATTGGCAGTTCTGAGGTCCTTTCATTTGGTATTGATCCCTATTAAAGCTATATTATACTCCACTGCCATCAAATGTGTACCTAACTTCTTTTTACACACTTGCAGGTAAGTCATTGCAGGTCTAAAGAGATAGAACAAGATTTTCCAGAGGTGATGTTAGAGTTTATAATCAACCGGAGACAGATTCCGACTTGAAAACTCTGAAAAATCTTACAGGGAAGTTATCCATCCATTTGATCATGAGGCATGATGGTTAAGAAGCAGTCAGGGGCAGCAGATTTGCTCCTTAAGGGGCAGACAAGAAGAATTAACAGAGAGACAGAAATATATATGGGTGAGGGCCAGTGAGCCCGGAGAGGCAGCACCTGAGCAGCAGAAACCAGTACCATGGGAAGCCACTGTTAGTAACCACTGAGCCTGCAAGAGGAAAGATTGTTATTGGACATTAGTAAAAGTTGTACTTGTGGCAGAAACAAGTTGACAAGCTGTGGCCTTGGACCAAGGAGCCTCCACTTCCAGAGCAAGTGAATAAGAGAATATGGATTCCCCCCAACCCATCTCTCTTCCTAACTCTATGCCCTTTTCTGGTGCCTCTCCCTGGCCGAACCCAGCAGGAAAGCCAGACAGCTCCGGTGATGAATTCTATGTCCCTGCTTGCTAAGACACAGGCGCAGAAAAAGACAGAAAGCAACTCTCAGTGTTAAAGGTAGCAGAACATGACACATCAGTAAAAGCCTGCAGAGCAAGGTGTTGATAATACAGAACTGCATGCATGCACCGCAAGTCACAGCAATCACATAAAAAACACAACTACAGAAGTTTCACATTAGTGGTTGAATCCTGGAAGGAACAGAAGGGTAGATGGCAGGCAGGTGAAGACTGGGTGGTGGGGAATGCTTCCTGGAGGAGCTGTCCAAGTTGAAGTTTCTAAGAAACTTTGATTCTGCTTTGATTCTCAGAGACTGTTCTGTGTGGGTTGACAGTACCAATTCAGTCCGGACAGTGATTTTGACAGGTTTGATTCTGACCACTATGTCAGAGTGGGGAAAAAAAATATCATGCAGGCACATTTGCATCGGGCTTGTAATTTCTACCATAAGGCTGGTTATCAGATCCCTTTATGTGGTTTAATGTACTTGCGGTTGATGCTGAGGAAATCAGGTTGTTCCTTCCCTGGCCTCTAATATCCCTGTGGTAAGTTAGAGTGGGAAAGCATGCTTCTGCCTCCTATGCTGTAAGTCAGCCCTACTCTCCTTTGAAATTCCAGATAGAGGACAGCAAGATAGCTCCCTCTCCCCCACTGCCTGGTGGGTCTACCTGGACTGTTCATCATTCATAGGAACCTACTCACACGGCTAAAAGACTCAATTTGGGAGGGGGAGGCATGTGGTCTAGTAGCTCCCCATCCCAGGCTCTGAGGAGACTCTGTGCAACCAGCTCCAGTGCTAACTAGTGCTCCTCCCCCAGCCCGTTTCCCTTTCTTCCTCCCCCCTTTCTCTCCTTCTCTCCATCTCTCATCCCACTTCACACCCTAGCTCCCCCTTCCTCTATTACAGGCAGATTTTCAGAGCCTTAACCTGTGGTCTTGGTCTCCAGGCTGTTTATAGAATAGGTAAGATCTCTCTAGGTCAATAACACAAACCAAGTCTTCCCCAGAGTGTTCCCCACGCTCCCCGCCCCGCCCCGCCCCGGGGAGGCTTAAAATGGGGCGGAGGGTGCACGATTGCTGGCCGCTGGGGTCTACATTTTGTATTTCGCTGACAGCCCTAAGCCCGCCGCGCAGCCAATGGGCAGCGGTGATTTATGGAGCTGACTGAATGCGGCCTGTCAGAGCTCTGTGAATGGCTTCCCTTTGCTGCACAAGCCCAGGCTTTGTGTCGCTAAGCGATTAGAGCAGATGTAATGAGATTTTGCCCATTTCTAGCTTCGGCAAAATTGTGTGTGTGTTTTGTGAATTTTTTTTTTTTTGGAGTTTGCCGTCACATTGTGGCAAACAACCCGCTAACTTTACCCAGAGTTTAACTGAGTCTTGCTATTTCCCATTCAGAAGCGGTTAAAAGAGCACCTGTCCTTACAGGCAAAAGAAGAAGAAAGAATTCCCTTTTGTAGGGATTGAAACATTATCCTAATGTTATATTCATAGCCATAAATGACTTGCAACACTTCCTTTGCATACCTTAGGCAGCTAAATCAAATGGAACGGGACCGGGAATGGGGGAGGGGGGAGGAACGGTGCGGAGGGGAGCGCTTAGCTCTGGTCTTTCAAATAAGATAAAAAACAAAAACCAGTAGGACAGAAGCCCTGCTTCCCCCAAGTAAGCTCTAAATTGGCCCACTACTGGCAGAAAGTCCGATTATTTATGGCGATGGGGAATTTACTGATTTTTTCCCCTTAATTACGCCCATCTCTATGAAAGGGACCGAAGCCTCCATGCACATTCTATAGAGGGTCATTTAGCAAAATGACATCAGACGCCGAGGCATGCTCCACGCATAGCGGCTTTTTTTTTTAAGGTTATTCCGTGCGACTAAATGGTATAGATATACCAACACAGACTAGATTTTTAACTCTGGAAGACGTGCGGGCTCCGCGCTCTTTGTTGGGTTTTGTAAGATGCATTTTGCGCCTGGCTTTCCGCTTGGCTGGAGACACGCAAACTGAATCTACAAGTGATGCAAGGCAGTGAGCGAGCGAGGAGGCTGCTAGAGGCCAAGTAGGATTCTAATCACGTCCTTGCTAACTGACAAGAAGCAAGCCAGCCAAAAAAAAAAAAAAAAAAAAAAAAAAAAAAAAAAAAAAAAAAAAAAAAAAAAAACCACCAATTTCTTTTTGAATCTTGGTAATTGGGTACTTTTACACGCCGCTCACGCTATTGGGATGGAGTCACGGGCTTAGATAGGCCAGCGTCTCAAAGCGACCACACATTTGTACTGCATTTAAGTATTCAAGTCTAATTCCTTCTGCAAGGAATTTGCATCGTATGGACCTTTTTACTTTAAATTGGGATGGAAAGAATATATATATATATATATATATGTGTGTGTGTGTGTGTGTGTGTGTGTGTGTGTGTGTATGTATATATGTGGAGGTGAAATGTGTGTATATATATTGAGTGGAAACCATGTGCCTAGAAATGAGAGCAGGGGCATCCACACCACCCCTGGAGTTTGTTTGCAGAGAGGAAGACCTACTCCAAATACCAACTTTCAGCACCTTCCAGGGACCCAGGCCTAGACGAACTCAGATAGCCCACGCCCACATCTCCTCACAAAGATAACCTCAAACAACTGAGTGGGAATGAGCAGAGGAGCCTCCCTCCCCAGGTTACTGTTTGGAGATTTTTTTAAAAATGCATGGTGTATGGTGGGATGACGGAGCCACGGGTTACCATCTATTTCCCTAAGAGCCAGGTACATGTGTGGTAAAGGGAACAGAAGAGCACCCCCCACACCCCCTACCCCCGTGCGCACGCACGCACGCACGCACCCTCCCTTTGGGGATTTTGATAGCTTAGCCAGCAGCAGCAGCAGCAGAGCCAAAGAAGACATAGAGGCAGCTGATGGTTCTCTCTTTCTCTTCTTTTTATATAAAAAAAGGAAAAAGTTTTATTACAAAACTAGTTTGTATAAAACAGGGTTATACATGTTTTTGTAAGTTTGTAATAAAACAGTAAGAGGGCTGGGGGGGGGGGAGGAAGGCAGTGGTAGGAACTTCCAAAAGGCACCCCATGGGAACCAACTGGCTGCCATCTTGCGTTTGGACAGTAGCTGCATAAACTTTTGTTCTCCTTGAACAGGTGTTTTTTTTTTTTTTAATAACATCATTAATACATTAACCACGTTTCTGTGAAGTAAGACACATTGGTGCTGAAGTCATTCTGGTGGCATTTAGATCTCACCTATGAGGAGAGTTCTTTACAAAACCACATCGGGGGTGGAGGGGAGGTGGCAGTTATAAAATGAACTACACATCTAAAGTATGCAGAGGTAATCGCATCGCATGTTAAAGTATCAAGATATACACATTTTAAACCGTTTGTACAAAACTTCTATAAATTTTTCTCTCTCTCTTTTCTTATGTACAAAAATATCTTAATATATCCCCCAAACTGGTTAGGATAGATACAAATAGATTTTTTTCTTATAATAAAAAAAAAAAAACAATTCACAAAGATTGGAAGCATTCTATGAAGAAAACAGAAGCAAAGACCATGGGTGGTTGAATGTGGGGTTTGGGGAGGAGGCCACCAGGAGAGGGAAGGCTGTCCATCTGAGAACTGAGCACAGCAGAACGGAGCTTCACTGCCATCGAATGTCCACGGCTCGCTGGAATGGGGGGTGACTGAGGAAAGACATCAACCCAGTTTCAGGGGGCTAAGACAGCTTTGACAGAGAGTGGGAGGTGAAGGCACTTGCTCGCGCTTTCAGCCCTGCCTGTTAGTGGTTGTCTGGGAGTTAATATATGGTGTGTGTGTGTGTGTGTGTGTGTGTGTTGCTCCAGGAAAGGAACCCATCACTTTGGCACACCATCTGTGACTCCGGGGGGGCGGGGGGGGGGGCTTAGTTAGCTTCAGACACCAGTCCCTTTTCTCATGTCTGGAAATGATGGGAGTGGAGCCCATCCCTGCTTGCTGAGAACATTAGCATCTTAGTCAAGGTGTCCCTGGAGGTTGTCTGTCCAGTTTGTTGGTTTGTTTTCTTCTTCTTCTTCTTCTTTTCCTTGTTTTTCTGCCTCCCCTTTTGACGACGTTGACTAGAAACATTAAAGACACAGGGTCTGCTGCCACCCTGTAATGAGAAACCAGAGAGGTTAGTGTGAATTTGGAGGGCTGTAGCAGAGGCTATGGAGGCTTGGGGGAGTCTGTCAAGTAAAACATCTCTTTGGACAAAGTCCAAGGACTCAGTACCCAGGATCTCTGCTCCTCACCTCTACCTTCCGTTCTTGAAAACTTGGGCAAAGCCATTTGCAGGGCCCAAGACTGAAGCTAACATACTAGAACTTAAAATAGACAAGCTAACAACATAGTAATCTCCTCCCCCCCCCCCCGCGTTCCTGGATACAGCCCTTACTTTCCATGACACACACACACACACACCCCCGCCCCAAAAGAGAATAAGGGGGTCCAGTCAAGAAAGGCTCTGCCTATGCCCACATGAAGTATACCTGCTTCCAAAGTCCATTCCCAGTAGGGCCTGGCAGTCCCTCAGAACCAGTTGGTAAAGTCCAGAAGCTCTTGTTCCTCTGGGCTAAGAGGGTCATAGGATCCCTCGTCGGAGGAGTAGGACGAGACCGGAGAACCCGCCATAGAGTTCAAGTCGTTGGAGTAGTTGGGGGAGATGGTGGGCGACAGGACGCCCGCCTGGAAGGCAGCGCTCACCGCGTCGTGCTCGTCCAGCAGCTGCTGCAGCGCGCGGATGTACTCGACCGCAGAGCGCAGCGTCTCCACCTTGCTCATCTTCTTGTTGGCAGCGCCGTTGGGGACATGCTCCCGGAGGGTGGCAAAGCCCAGGTTGACCAACTTGACCCGGTTGCGCTCGCGCTCGTTGCGGCGCGCCACGGCGGCCGGCTGCTGCTGTGGCAGGCTGTAGCCGAAGCCGCTGAAGTTGAGCCGGCGTTTGCAGCGCATCAGTTCCGGAGAGGACGAGCGCTGGCGCTTGACCTGCTTGGCCGCTGACTTGTGACCGCCCCCTGAGGGCTGGCCGTCGGCCACCGGGCTCAGCTGCGGCGCCTGCTGCGGCGGCGCCTGCTGCTGCTGCTGCTGCTGCTGCTGCTGCTGGTGGTGCTGCGCGCTCTGAGCTGCGGCTGCCGCTGCCGCCGCCGCCGCCGCCGCGGTCGCAAAGAAGCAGGCTGCGGGCGGCAGGAAGGGCTGCGGGGGCTGCGGCTGCTGGCCGGCTCCGCTCTCCATCTTGCCAGAGCTCTCCATGCCAGGCCAAACTGTCGCGGGGGAGAACGAGTTGGGGACGCAGGGCGCGCAGAGCGCTTGCGGGAAGCGGGACCGCGAAGCACGATCAAAGGGGGGCGAGGAAAAAGGAGAGAGGAGAAAACGAGCCCCGGAGGAAAGTTAAAAGGGAAGAAACGCGCAGAAGGAGGCAGAGTGGTCAGGCTGCAGCCGAGGAAGGTGCCTGGGCGATCGTCTTCCCTCCGCGCCGCCTCCTCCCTCCCCTCCTCCCGCCGCGGTTGGCTTCGGGAGCCTCGCGTGGCGCTCGCGTGTGCGGCCGCCGCTGGCGCCTTCTCGGTTTTAAAAGAGGAAAGGGGAAAGGAAAGCAGCCGCAAAAGTCAGCGCCGAGCGCGCTCTGCCAGGTCGAGCCGCTCCCGGGCTGCTGCTCTCTTGCGTCCGCTCTCCCTTGCTCCAGCCTGGGCTCGAGCCTGCTTCTGGGATTATTTGGTTGAACCCCCTTTCTTTCTAATTCCTCGCTCGTCTCCCCCCCAAGTTCGCCCTCCCTAACCGGCTCCCAGCCGGTACGCCTTCCACGTTCCCTGGCCAGCAGTGAGAGACTGCTGGGCGGCTGCGGTGCAGCCGCCTTTTCAATGGGACACCCAGCCCCACGCGCAGCCCTGGCCCCGCCTCGCCCCCCACTCCCCGCTGCTGCAGCGGGCGGCTGCAGCCCCCACTCCCCCTCCTCTTCCCCCACCCCCTCAGCTCCCTCCCTCTAACCACCCCCACCCCCCCTCTGGTTGCCCGCGCCCGCTCCTTGCAAACTCTCCATTCAGCCGGGTTTGTTGTTGCAGTGCGTGCGCCTGGCGCGTGCCGGACTCCCGGCTGAATAAACAGGCCGCGCGCTCGGGGCGGTGGCTCTGGGGGAGCCAGGGGGTGGCTCTAGAAATGGGGGTCTTTTTTTCAAAAGGGGGGCGCAAAAGACTTTGGGACTTGGGGAGCCTAGGTGGAAAAGTGTCTTTGGAGTCTCCTGAGAACTTGGAAGAAAATGCACGGCAGACAAAGTGGCAAAGGGAATTCATGGAAGTGGAGCATTGGGCTTCTGTTCCGAACCCCCCCCCCCTTTCTTCTCTCCGCAGTAACTCCGGAGGATTTTTTGGTGACCTTAACATATATATATATGCCATTAGGTTTGGGAAGGTGGGAGAGGAGAGCGTTTGCACACTAGGGAGCAAAATATTGGTCGCTCACCGCATGAGAACTTGAGTTCTATCTAGCCCCTTGCTAGTGCTTGGTAAGTTCTACCCTGTCTGAGCAGCCTTTCTCTCTGGCAAGCCCTACAGGGTTGCCACTGCTGTTCCATTCGGCATCAAGGACAGGATGTACTGGACCGCTAAAGGAGACATGAGCAGGATAGGCTGATAGTTCTCTAAGAAGCTGAGGCAGGAGAATAAGTTGGAAGCTAGCTTGAGCTTCATTGTGAGACACCCCTCAACTTAAAAAACAGTGTGTGTGTGTGTGTGTGTGTGTGTGTGCGCGCGCGCGTGCGCGCGCATACTGACAGGTGGCTGTGCAGAGGTGTGATTATTTGGTCAGTGGTGTAGAGAGAAGTCTATGCAGTAAGGCACTCAGGGTAATCTGTTTCTGGCCCTCTATACCACCCACTACTCCTATGTAGCTGTTTGATAGACGCAATGGCAAAGGAGAGCACTCTGGGATATTTCAAATCTTCTGGAGAAAGAAGCTGTGGGCTGTGCAGAATGGAGGGTGACTGAGTTAGAGCTAACAGAAAGGCTTCCCTCCTGGTCCCGCCCTGTCGTCGCAGGCGCCTTGGAGGCGTTGGCGCAGCATCCATCCCGCCCCAGGCGTGTGCCTGGCCGACCAGTGGCAGGCGACTGGGAGCGGAGCCCGCTAAGGCCGTGCGCTGGCACCGCCACCGCGAGAGAAGGGGAGGCGCCTACAGCGGTCACTGGGCTGCTGGGACAGTGCCTGCCCAGGCGCATTCCCTGGGCCCTTGGCCTGGCACTCTCTGTCCGAACCAAGTCCAGTTTAGAAAAGCCAAGCCCTGCTGGCAAAGGTCTCAGACTTCTCTGGTGCACCCTGGGGTAGTCTGTGGTCTGGCCTACATAGGCAGAACTAGGCGAAGGGCACTCACTCCTCTGGTAGATTTTTCCAGAAGTCTCCAGGTCTGATTAAGTACTGGAGTTCAGTAACGATTGTGGTGGTGAAGTACCAGGATAATGGCTTCTAGTTATCGTCGTTATTATTATTTTAATCATGATAGGAGCGATTTTTTTTTCAGTGTCTCATTGCATAGCCTCAGCTGGCCTAGACCTCTTGACAATCTTTCTACCTTAGCTTCCGTAGTACTGAGAATATGAGCATTGGCCACCACTTCCGGCTGGGAAAAATTGCTTCTAGCTGAGTTTCTTTTTGTGGAGATGGGTCATTCTAAAGGGACCACAAGGATGACCCAGAGAGATGTCCTAGACATCTACTGTCGAGTACTTAAGAGTACTCTGAGTAATCTTGGTACAGAAACAAAGGACGACTTCCTAAGTGATTCAGACACTTGCTCCTGTTGCAGGATTGCAGCCAGGCAGATTCTGTGGTGCTCCCCACTCGCACAGCTGGTGGGCTCTGTCATAGCTAGCTGACTGACCTCTGGAAATCTGTTTCCTCACCTGCACCATGGTTCCCTACACCCCACAGAAGCAGAGACTGGATCAGTGAAGCCACTCTCAAACACCCATCTAGGACACAAGTTGTGAGAGGGTGTGTGTGTGTATGGCAAAACCACTAAATGTCTCAAGTGCTTTATGAAAAAGAAGGATTCGTCTAAGCTCACAGTTTTAGAGATTTTAAGATGCAAACAATTGGCTCCTTTGTTCTGAACCTGTGTGAAATGGAGTATCGTGGGTGAAATACATAAAATAGTAAAATTACTTTTTTTTTACAGCCAGGGGTGGGGGGGGAGGATGGGCAAGAGAAGAGTTTTGTTGTTTTTCTTGTCAATTTGACATACCTAGACATATCTGGGGAAGTATAATCTTAATTGAGAAGATGCCTCTGTCAGATTGTCAATTTACAAATCTATGAGGGACTTTTTTATATTTTTTATTTTTATTTTTTTTATTACTGATAGATGTGAAGGGGCCCAGTTCACCTTGGGCAGTGCTACCCCTAGGCAAGTGGTCCTGGGTTGTCTAAGAAAAGAGGTCGAGCAAGTTATGAAGAAGAAACAATCTGGTAAGCAGTGCTTCTCTTTGGCTTCTGCTTTGGTTCCTGCCTGGAGTTCCTGTCCTGGATTTTCCTTCCCGGTGGGCTATCGCTGTAAAATAAAATTAACCCTTTCCTTACCAAGTTGCTCTTGGTCATGGTCTTTATCGTAGCACTAGGTCCCAGGTACAACGTTGTGAGGGCCTGACCATGTTGTTTTGGGAGGCTGTAGGGAGGGCTCGGGAACTTTGGGTTAGAAAAGCCATTGGATGTTCAGAGCTCAATGTGCTGTGGTGGGAGCTTGAGGCGTGGCTGAAAGAGATGCAGATGATGGAAAGCCTGGGGGTTGTCAAGTTTTACAGGGAAGCAAAGACCATTCGCATGTTATTTTTAAATGAAGAATCGTGTTTCTGGTCTTCCGAGGCTGAAATGTCAGCTGTGATTAACAAGAGGCCAGAAACACTAAAGTGAACTTTTTTGCTTTGCTAGGATAATTAATGGGTAAGAGTCACCCAGGTTCTACTAGTTTTGAAGGCCTGAGGCAACTTGAAGCACAACTTAGGCTTGGTATTGTATGGCAGGACTGAAGTCCTTGAAGAAACGCCTTGTGTGAGGGTGCATGCTCACTTAGAGTAGAGAATCTGGCACACCCACGATACCGGTAGCATGAGATTACTATCTTGGACAGCCGCAGCTGTAGAGTGGATCCACCTGAGCCGATGGCATAGTTTTGTGTGCTTTGTATGGCCAGAGAACTGGGGTTGCCCAGGCTCTTGGGAGGCCAGAAGATTATGAGTGAGTCCCAGATATTGGGCATTAAGTTATTCATACAACTGGGGTTTGGCTCTGCTCTGATTTGATGGTGACCGTGCCCTGATTCTTCTCTCTTAGAGTAAGAAAGCATTTAACTTATTTTTTTATTTTATAGGAGCCTAGAATGGAGAGACTTTGAACTTTTAAAGAGATGTTTAGGGGAAAATCACACTGGTTTTCCAGCGCCACGGGGTCAGTCTTGAAAACATGCATAGAAGTAACAGTACGAACAGGCTAGATTTAAGAAAAAATATATGCATACACATGTTTTCATGCAATAACAATGAAAATGAGGCTATAAAGTTGAATGAGGGTAGAGGAGGGTATGTGGAAAGGCTTAGAAGGAGCAAAGGGAAGGGATACATACTGTCATTAAATTATAATCTCAAAAATAAAGAACTAAAGAGATATTGGATATTCAAAGAAAACCTGGGCTTTTAAAATATTAAAAAATATTAAAAAATTTAAGATGGAGGCTTTTAAAGTTATGGTATGTTTTTATTTTGATATTAATGGGAAATCTTGGAGGTGAACAAGAAAGGGAAGGTTATGGTTTAATAACTGATGTGTTTGTGTGCATAATTGCTCCATTGTCAATTGCAATGGCTGGTTTTGCCAACTTGACACAAACTTAGACATAGTCGGGACGGGGACTCTTAGCTGAGAAATGCCTCCACCAGATTGGCTGCGGACAAGCCTGCGGGCACTTGTTTGGTTAATGATTGATGCGGGGATGCCTAGTCCATTGTGAGTGGTGCAGCACTGGGCAGGTGGTCCTAGTCCATTGTGAGTGGTGCAGCACTGGGCAGGTGGTCCCATCCTGACCAAGCCATCAGGAGCAAGCCACTAAGTAGCATTCGTCTATGGCTTCTCCTTCTGTTGCTGTGTTGAGTTCCTGCTTTGGTTTCTTTCAATGGAGATGTCTTCCCTCCTTCTTCCTCCAATGTGACTCAGAATATTTAAACCAAAACCAAGCTACCAGGCAGCCAGGCAACCAACCAACCAACCAACCAACCAACCAACAAGCCAATCAACTGACAAACAGATAAAAAAACCAACCAGACAAAATCCTTCCCTCCTTAAGTTTCTCTTGGTCATGGTGTTTTACCACAGCAACGGAAACCCTAGCTAATACAGAAAGGGATGAACATTCCATAATCCTCGTCAGGCCTGATGCCTGCAGGGATCTCAGAAGCTCCCAGGAAACCTTACCTTTTAAAGGTTCTACCACCATCCCATCGCATCACCCTGAAGAAAACAACCTTTCATTCATGAAGCATTACGGAATATTTAAGATCCAAAGTAGTGTGGAGCAGGAGACGCTTAGCTTTTGGCTTCCTGGAGTCTCTCACGGTGATGATTGTTCTAACTACTGGAAATTCAACACCACCCCCAATCCCCCACCCCCGCCCTAGCATTTAAGGTTAAAGCATTTCTTTTATTCATGAAGACCAATGATGATGGTGGTAGAGGTAGGAACTGCATTTTTCCAACACTAACAATCTTGAATGCATTAAATAGAGATATGCTGTGTGGTCTCCCATGAAAGAGGCTATAGCAGAACCAGTGGCCCAGTATTCCACATCAACTGTCTGTGGCTCCCTTGCCACCCAGTGCGTTGACTCTAACCAAGTCCCCAGGGCTTTCCTTGACCAGGTCACTTGAACAAAGTCCCATTTATCTGGACATGAAGGAATAAGATATTTCATAGAGTACTGCATACCTTTATCCCAAATGGGGCAGAGGCAT
Source organism: Apodemus sylvaticus (assembly GCF_947179515.1). Taxonomy (NCBI): domain Eukaryota; kingdom Metazoa; phylum Chordata; class Mammalia; order Rodentia; family Muridae; genus Apodemus; species Apodemus sylvaticus. Next base: position 47,874,804 of record NC_067491.1, on the reverse strand, counting down.
ACCCTTTGTCTATCTGTCAAAGCTGTTACGAGAATGAAGTCAGAAGTCATTGATGAGTTTCCTTCGTAAAAAGCTCCATGCATATCAGGAGCTGCTCTTCCAGTCTTCCAAGTGGCAGGACACAATGAGTGTTCTGTCCTGTGATGGGGATTGGGCCATGTTTGGCGTTACCCAGAATACAGACATTCTGGGGGGAAGGGGAACATTTATCTTGTCTTTAAACATAATAAGGGACTTAGTTTCTGCACTCGTTTTTTTTCTAGTAATATCCTTGAGCTGCACCATACTTTAGATTGGTTCTTGTCTATATTCAGGGCTGAGAATCTGTAAAGGGAGAAGGCTTTCCTAGTGAGCCTTTGGAAGTGCTTCCTAGACCAGAGACTGTGCCTGACTTCAGTGTTCTGGAATGTTAGGCTTTACCCACATTCTCTCTCTGTCTCTCTCTTTGTCTCTGTCTCTCTCTCTGTGTCTCTCAGTCTCTCTCTGTCTCTCTCTGTTTCTCTGTCTCTCTGTCTCTGTCTCTCTGTCTCTCTCTCTGTCTCTCTCTCTCTTGTGCTCTCTTTCTCTGCTCTATGATACAAGTATTTTCCGTGTAGCTCTCCCTGGCTGTCCTGGATGGAACTGACTCTGTAGACCAAGATGGCTTCAAACTCTGGGATCCTCCTGCCTCTGTTTCTCAAGTGCTGGGGATTAAATGCATGGGCCACTCCCACCCAGCTAAACTAGGTTTTCCATAGAACAACATCTCAATAATGTTGTGTTTATAGTGGCTTTTAAATGAGGGGTAAAGAGCAAAAACCAAATGCAGTTGAGTCTTGGACTCTGACTTTGGTCACAACATTTTTGGTTTTGGAGTAGTTTTGAATCCACAACATCAAGTTTTGGAGTAGTTTTGAATCCAAGAACCCCAGGTGCTCCAAGAAAAGAGGGTGTACAGTTCCTGCCAGCCACAACACAGGACCTCATTCCTGGAGGGTCAGCTGCCCCAAGCCGTGCTAGATACCAGCCTACCTGGGGAAAATAAAAAGCACATCCCTAAATGATGGCCGCTTGTCAGGCACACCCTGTCCCAGGTAACTTCGGTGTGACTGCAAGGTGTGACTCAGAGGCAGAGAGAGCCACTCTGGTGGACAGAGGAGCAGGGGCCTCACATTTGGTCTCTGCAGCTTTGTCCTAACAGCCTGTCTTGCACCTGCATCAAGAACTCCAGGCTTCTAACGAAGCTATTCACTTTTTCAATATGTCTTAAAAAGAAAAGGAAAAAAAAAGTTGGAGAAAACGAAACAAAACAAGCACAAAGTATATTTTATTGTGGCTTTTTGGATAAGGAGGGAAGGTGGGGGGCGGGGAGGGGGCAGTAATTTGCAGTCTCCCTTGCAGGAGCTTTTGAAGTTCTCCAAATAAGGAGAACTAATGCTAACTCTTTATTTTTTTTCTAAAGCCCCATTTACATTATGATTAAATACCTTCCTTGGATAAGCATAAAGAAAGTCGTTAATCTATATAGCTCTCCAAAGAATCAATACATTCTAAACTTTTGTAGGATTTGTTACACTCTATTTTCTTGTTACAGTAGGCCGGCCCAGCTCTGTCTAGGCCCGTGGGTCTTCTTCCAGCCCCTCCCCACCTCCTCCAAGAATGAAAACAAAGCAAAGGTCTTTCACTGTAAACAAAACCAGCTGATTCTTCACAGAGAACCCCTGAATAGCTTGAGAAGAAGAAGAAAAAGAAGGGAAAAAAACTTACAATAAATGGTGCATTTTTTTTTTCTCTGCTGGGTATAGTATTCAAGGATCAGGGCAGTATTCAAACAGAGGTCCATTTTTTTTGCTCAGCAAGAGAGTTTAGAAAAGAAGCGTGGGGTCTATTCAGAGCTTCTCCCTCACAATCACAGGGCTCTGTGAAACCTATCTTCCATGCCTTGTCAGAGTGTTTCTGGGGACCAATTAGCGCTTTGTTGCAGGGCTTCTTTGCTGAATCTTTGAGCAGCAGGAAAAAGCGCTCTTGAGTCTCCCCTTATTTTGACCATTTCAGTCATTACTCAGTGTAATAATTAATATGACAACTGGACGCTCCAGTTTGTATAGAAACACCTCAGCGACAGGAGTGAGTTTGCAGTGGGTGGTAATGAGCCTCACATCGGCTCCAGAAGCCACACACACAAAAAGGGAATGAATGGCGACAGAGAAGGGGAAGGAATAAAGATAAAATAGTTGGCACAACGCAGAGGGACATAAAACAGACTGGACCGGGGAGAGGGAGGAGGGACTGGGACAATTAGAAGGGGAGGGGTAAACACCCTGCGGAGGTTAACTTATTTTGAAACTGTTTTGTGAATAGAACTGTGGACGTGAGTGGCCAGATTTCAGCCCATCGCCCCCACCCCGCCCCCACCCCGCCCCTGCCCCTTTATGGACCATCTTGGAACGAGGGGGCGGAAGCAGAGTGGGGACAGAGTGCAGTCTTTAGATTGTTCTCAGACTCCTGGAAAGCTCACACTCTACCAAGCTTAAATCCCAGCAGTCCACTCACGTGGTGTTCAGCAGAAGCCGGGTTACCTCGGAGGGACCAGAACTATCCTACCGTCCCGGTGGAATGAATTTATGGGAAAGGACATTTCAGACACGCATCAACTCTGCACAGTCTACTGCTGCAGGGCCCCGGAGCCTCTCCGGTAGCAGCATGGCTACTGAGGTCCCAGTCTTGTGCTCTGCGCCCCTGGGCTGCGATCCCTATGGGATGGCATAATAAATAACTTGAGTGTTTAAGTGTGTTGGCCGCAGATAATGCTAATGAGGCAGATAAGAGCTTACTACTAAGTACGAGTGACCGTTTACTTATAAGACACGAAACCCAACCCAACCAAACCAAACCAAACCAAACCAAAAAAAAAAAAAAAAAAAAAAAAAATCTCTAAACCCAAACCCTGGTCTTCTCATCCCATCTTCGTTCTGAAATTACTGTCCTCAAACCTTTTCCTTACTTCTGATTTTTGCACACACCTCCCTTCCCTCAGCCACACACTCATGATTCCTTTCATCCAGCTGGGGCTCCTTGTGAAGTCACCCCATTCCCTGCCCGCCTCAGAACTCTGGAAGTTTACTTCCAGTCACACTGCCCAGCCAGATCACCCATGCGATGCTTTTCTTTACACAATATGGAACGAACCTAACTCATATCCTGAGAGTAGGACTCGAAAGCTCAGGAAATCAGGAGTTTCTGCAAGCCTGCAGATGCTTCCAGGGTCAAGGGGAACCTTCTGGCGGGTGAAGGACAGGGACACCTGGCACTCAGGAGTTCCTGAACTGCTCCTACAGCTTCCTGAAAGCCAGGACCGTTTACCCAAGTGTATGAGGTCAGTCGTGTGTCACCATTGTGTGGCCACGCGTCCTGTGTCCATCAGCACCTTCCCAAAGTCCAGACTCAGACTGACTCCTGGTGGTGCGGCCCGGGAATACTGTGGTTTATCAGTCAGTGTGGCAAGGGAAGCTCTCTCCACCTCAGGCAAACCCTGAATGCTGGCCCTGGAGGTCAAATGGAAAGTTTACTGGTAAGTAAGAGGTTTCAGGGGAGGCAGAAGCAGGCCAGTCACAGCAATCTTGCTGGTCTGGTTCTTCTAGGCCACTCTTCCATAGGCCCATTTGTAGAACAAGCAAGAAACAGAAGCCAGTCAATTTTCAGTGTGTGTGTGTGTGTGTGTGTGTGTGTGTGTGTGTGTGTGTGTATCAGAGGGTAATTTTTTAATTTTATTTTTTTTTGATTTATTCACTTTGCATTCTTCTCATTGCCCCTCCCAGTCACCCTTCCCATAATCCTCCTCCATCCCCCCTCTTCTCCTTTGGTTGGGTGAAGCCTCCTTGGGTATCTCTCCACCATGACACATTAAGTTTCCACAAGGTTTCGTCCATCTTTTCCCACTGAGGCCAGATAAGGCAGCCCAGCTAGAAGAACATATCCCACGGACAGGCAATAGCTTCGAGATACCACATGAAGACCAAGCTGCACATCTGCTACATATGTGTGGCGAGGCCTAGGTCCAGCCTGAGCATGTTCTTTGATTGGTGGTTCAGACTCTGAGGGCCCAAAGGGCCCAGGTCAGTTGACTATGTTGATTTTCCAGTGAAGTTCCTATCCCTTTGGCACATGCCTGCCCCTGTCCCTGCAATCCTTCCTAGGGCGTAATTTTAATAAGTATATTTCATGTTCATGAAGCCTCAGACAGCAGCAAAGACAAGATCTAAGGGCTTACTATTTATAAAATTCTGACATTGTCAAGCACAGAGAACCTGCAAGAGTGTGTAATAAGTAGAACGCTCACACTAAACTATGTAGCACGAGGTATACATCAGTCCTGTTAAGTGTTAGAAAATACTATTCAATCCAAAAATCGATTAAGGCTGCTATGATCATTGCTCTACCACAGAACTGTGGCAAACTGAAAGGTGGGCAGCAGGTCATGGTCGCCGCTTCTCATGAAGTCATAGTTGGAATAGTCGGTGTGGAAGGGAAGAAAGTCTATTAAGACACAGCAGGGCAAAAAACAAACAAACAAACAAAAAACAAAAAACAAAAAAACAACAACAAAAAATCCAAACAAAACAAAACAGGGGCCGGATTCCTCCATCTTCCTTATATCTCTAGACCCCACCCCACGTACTTAAATACACCCCAGATATAAATTTCGTGTAAAAGCAATGAACTTCAAATGCATGCAATCTTCAAATCACCCAGTCTCTCCCCTAAGCAGATGTTCTGACAGTGTAGAAAATACAAGCTGGACCACACAATCTCTAATGACAGCCACGTTCCTCTTTGAACTCCTATTTTTTTTTCTAGTCTCCCCTCTAAAATAACCTCCGGGGGCAAATGACATCACCCTTCGCTTTCATTATGTGGGCAATCGTGGTGCTCAAATTATGGGTCTTGCTAGCCAGAAGGCTTTCCAGAGTCAAATGATTAGTGCTAGGGACCAGGGTAAACGCCAGGTCTTTGGTGCATCGTGACTCGCGTGTAATGGAATGGAACACCACTGCTCTCCACAGCGTTGCTAGAGAAACAGGATACTCATATTTGACTAGACCAGGTTTCTCATCAGGAATTTGAGGACCTGGTAATTGACTTATTTTCCTTTGTGGGACGTGTGGGTCGCTTGCCACCTGCTGGTGGTTTGTTGAACTGCAGCACCAGGAACCGTGGCTGGGGAAAAGTCTTCAATGGGATTCATTCCACATACCTCAGTTGAATTCTATTAATTCTACAGTATGCAATGTACTTTAACCATGTCTATCATGGTGGCCACATTACAATATTTGAGATGTTCTCTGTCTCTCTCTGTCTCTCTCTGTCTCTGTTTGTCTGTCTCTGCCTCTGCCTCTGCCTCTGCCTCTGTCTCTGTCTCTGTCTCTCTCTCTCTCTGCTATATGTGTCTACATGTGTCTGGAACCAGAGGATGATAGGTCAACACTGAACACCTTCTTCCTCAGTCAGTCTCCACCTTGTTTTTTTGACACAGTATCTCTCACTGAGCCAGTAGCTAATCCATCTGGCGAGACTTTCTGGCCACCTCGTCTTCCTTGGTTTTTATTTTATTTTGCTTTTGCTGTTCTGAACTTGACTGCACATATTTGAGCTGCAAGAGCTTTATAGACTGAGCGAGCCGTCTCCCCAGACACTTGAGGTGTGCTTGACGTTCAGACTCTGAAGCTTCGTCTCGCGCCCACCCAAATATGACTGGACACGGTCTCTGTGTGCTCTCTCAACAAGCCACATTTCCTAAGCCAAGGATGGCAGCTGCCTCACCTGAAGCATGCTGACTGGTAAGGTCGTGACGATCCGAGAAGGCGGAGTCTTTTCTAACAAGAGCTTTGTATTTGTCCCGCAAGGTCAGGTACCCTGGGGGTTTGAGGGCAGGAGAAATGGGTATGTTATACGGAGATGGCTTTCTCGAATGGCCCTAGTAATTAGTCAGAAACCTGACTCAGAGGGAAAGGGACCAACAGAGAGCTTGCTCAGCGTCAGGGATATCTCTTTCTTGCCTCACTTGCACTCCACTGAGTCCTCCAGTGGAGGCTACTTATGGCATGGCTGTGACATCATCCTCAGGCTCCTCTCTATCCACATCCCCACTCTATCTCTTTCTTGCCTCTCTTGCACTCCACTGAGTCCTCCAGTGGAGGCTACTTCTTGGCCTGGCTGTGACATCATCCTCAGGCTCCTCTCTATCCACATCCCCACTCTATCTCTTTCCAGCATCCACGCCTTTCTTCCCATTAGGTTCCTTTGCAACTCAGTTCAGAAAAGCTTAATCAAGATCACCCTGTAGATTTATAACCACCTACCTTTCCTGGAAACGTCTTTAGAGAGGCCACGCCCACACTCTTCAGTGTCTCATCCTTCATTCTGGTCATTTCTCTTTCTCTCTCTATTTTATTATGTTTTATTTTGATTATATTTTATTTTTATCACTTAAAAAAATCTGAAATTTAAATATATTTTGGCCACATTTGTCCCCTCCCCCAAGTCCCAGATCCTCGCCCTCACCTCTACCCATGTGACTTCACATTCTGTCTCAAGAGCCCAATACAATCATAGAATCCTGCCCAAACCAAGAAAAAACATCCCCCAAAAGTCCCACTAAATTATAACCAAATAAAACACACAGAAAAAAAAAACCGTGGAGTCCTTTCTAGGTTGGGCAACTCTGCCTACACATGAGTTCTGCTGCAGAGTCTTTGATGTACCTAGTGTCACTATATATGGATTTTTTTTCGTCTTCTGGTCAATATAAGTAACAACTCAATAGTTAACTTTTGCCCCAGCAGCTAGGGCTTTTCATTCATTCATGTTTTTAAAATTATAACAAAATAAAATGTAGTAAGATAAAACAAAACCTATCAATCTATAGCTGGACAGACAAGCCAACAGAAGGAAAAGAGCCCAGAGGGAGTGAAAATCAAGGATCCAGTTGTCTACTCGCTCAGGGATCCCATAGATCCAGTTGCCCACTCACTCAGGGATCCCATAAGAACACTAGATGGGAAGCTGCATATGAACCCAGCCTGTGCACACTGTGAACTGGTGCTGACCTGTTCAGCCCCTTGCGCATGCTGCTTTCGTCTCTGTGAGTTCCTAAGAGCTTTGCCCTTGGAGACTTAGAGGTTCTCAGAGGGCTGTAACTCCTTTGCGAATTGAATGACTGGTGCATGTCAGATATTTTCATTGAGATTCATAACTGTAGCGCTGTAGTAAAACTGTAGTTATGAAGTGGCAGCAAGAAATACTTTTGTGATTGGGGGTCACCACAATGTGAGGAACTGTATTAAAGAGCTGTAGGAGGATCTTGATTTAGAGGGCCTTGCTTTCTTGATGCCCCTTTCCCCCTCTGGCTCTTACACTGGTTCTGCTTCCTCTTCCAAGGGTTTCTTGAGCTCTGAGTGGAGATTTTTTTTTTTTTTTGGCTTTTTGGATTTGGTTTTTTGAGACAGGGTTTCTCTGTATAGCCCTGGCTGTCCTGGAACTCACTCTGTAGACCAGGCTGGCCTCGAACTCAGAAATCCGCCTGCTTCTACCTCCCAGAGTGCTTGGATTACAGGTATGTGCCACCACTGCCCGGTTTGAGTGGAGAGATTTATAAACAGTCAATAACTTACTTGACTCAAGGCCTACTCCATGATCTAAAACCCACACCCACAACATTGCTTGGGTGACCACAAATCTGAGACTAGATCAAATACTAACGTTTTGTTTTGTTTGTTTTTGTTTGTTTCAAGAAAACTATAGTGATAAAATGACTCCTAATGATATTTTACTATTCTCATAGATCAGTGCCTTGTTCAGTCATCGTCAGAGAAACTTCCTCCTACAGTAGAAGGATCAGTAGGAACAGCCACAGAGACCCACAGCCAGCACAGACTCACAGCAAAGAGTGAGAGACCTTGGGACACGGAGCCTTATAGGATGTCTCCATCAAATCTTTCTCTAGATCCCATGCTTAAGGCTGCATCCTAGATCTAATATCTTTATTAAACCACAAATATGCTCACAAAACAAGAAAACAAAAGAAACTTTTTAGTTTCACCCCAAAAGAAAGGGTCCCATCCCTCGACTCTGTGATGAGCTTCATCCCGTTCACCAAAGGTCCTCAATTTCCTGCTTCGTAGTTCTGACTCTCAGAAGCACTCAAGACCGAGGCATTCGCCAATGACTTCATTTGGCTCAGCGAATCAGATGCTTCGAGCACCTGATTGGCACAACACGTTAGGCGCTACTGTTCTGTGACGTTAAGTCTGAGTTGTCAACATACATGAATCTAAGATTAATAGAAAGGCAAGACTTTGGGCACTCCTCTAAGGAGTGAATTTCTGAATCAGATTAATTGAAGCAAGAAGGACCTATCCTAAATGTTGATGCCACTTTTCAGAGGCAGCCCTCACAAAGGGAGATAAGAGGGAACTTTGTTGTCCTTCTCACTGGCGAGTTCATATACCTTGTCGCTGCTGCTTACCTTTGCTGACTCCAGATCCCGCTTCTTTGGTATTCCAGCATGGACTGAAGACCAGCAGCACTTCACGAATTCTCTGATCGTTCAGCGTTATGCTGGGATACCTAGCTTTATGTTTTGAGAAGCTACCTCAGTAGCCTCTCAAACAAACGCCTCTCCAGTGTGAGATATCCATCATTGGACTATCCAAACCACACAGTGTAAGCCAATCTAATCAATCCCCATTTAGTATATATTCATTTTTACCTATTCTGCCCCTCTAAATATGATACAAGTCCAAATAAGGATACCCAGAAAAGTCCTTCAGATCCTCTTCAATTCTCTTCCTGAAGTTACCATGGTTTTTTTTTTTTTTATCTCTTTGAACATAACAGAGAAAAAATAAAACAAAAGAGTGTATCTATATTTATTTATGTTTTATTATCAAGAATACCTCTCCACACACACACTTTTCTGTGATGCCCAGGGACAAGTCTACATGGCATTATTTTTAATTCCTGTAACTTAAAGAGAGCTACTTTACACAATGCCTGGAGCTCTTGATGTCCTGGAGATCAGGAAGGAGGATGCCCTCAGATTTCTTTCCACAGGAACCCACTTAGGTGCCACCAATCTTGACTTTCAAACGGAGTAGTAGATCTATAAAAAGTAGTGACTGATTCCAGAGCAGATCACCAGCCATTGTGCCCACAGACGCTTTTACAACCTGTTCACCTGTGCTCTGTAATAACACAGACTCTCTATGCTACGTGGACATTACCATCCCAGGCAATAAGGGACTTCACTCTGTGGCTCTGATGTGGTGGATCCTGGCCTGGGGAGTACTCCGCATGCGCGGCACTATCTCCTGTGAGCACCCGTAGGTTATGGCCGATTTCTGCTTCTACAGAGACCTGGGGAGATTGAGGAGGAGCCGGCTGATGCTGAGAAGACTGTGATCAAGGAGGAATCCCAGGGCAAATAGCCGGTGCAAACTCCTGAGTTAAACTGTTGCTTGGCCGGAAGTGACTGGCTAGTCCGAGGGTGTGCGGGTACCCTCTGTACACATTCGCTAGTTCTCCGCTGAAGATTGGAGCGCTCAGTCAGTCACTGAGAACTAAAGCACAAGTCACTGAGTGGGTTGGACCCACCAGAGTGGTCCCGAGCCGTTTTTCACACACCTGAGCAAAGGGAAATAGGTGGAAGGAAAATAAAACTCCTAAACGCTAAATAAACAAATAAGATCACTCCTGGCTAGGAATTTATAAAAAGTAGATGGTGCAGAACAGATTTCTCAAGACTATAAAATCTGATGGTGGGACGCTGCAGGAGCCATTTTTGGATGCCCAGCTTCAGGTCCATGAAATGACTTAATGCACCCACTAAACACACATGAAACGTATCCTTACCTCAACTTAACCATCTGGCTCTGAGAGTCTGTGCGGCCCCCAGCTGTGAGAAATGTAATGGGTGAGAGGCAACATCTAGGAGCATATTGTGCACTGTCTCCGCCATACACATAACTTTATGAGTATGGATGGTAATAAATTATAATGGAGTATTAGTGAGTGATGGGTTGTGTAGGCTTAGATTCTTTTAAACCTACATTAATAAAGGTTCTCAAATGCTTCACACACACACACCCCCATCTAGCCCATCATTTAAAGACTGGAGAGAAAAGATAGTAAACAGGACAAGGGGGTGTAGACCTGTTTAGAAACCCTGTCTCAAAAAAAAAAAAAAACCAAATCCCCCCCCCCCCCAAAAAAAAGAAGTGGTTCCTTGAGGCAATTCCAATCACCATTGTTAAGATATCTGCAGTCCAGGTCGGTGGTGTCAGAATACCAAACACAATCCAGCAGAAACATCCAGGCCTCCGCCTAACTGGCCCAAGTCAGCAGGGGTGACCAAGAACAACCAAGACACCAGGAGAAGTTCACTGCTGTGCCCCTCTCAACAAAGTAAAGATCGGCAAAAAAAACGAAGATGTGAGACCAATGAAGCATTGCAAACCTAGCTGTGCAAGGCTCCATCACTGCCCACTGAGTCCTGTTTACACTCTCTCCAAACATCACGTGTCCTCCCATGGGTCTTGCCTTAGCAAAACACCGCGTAGGTATGCATCACCTGACATATCTGAAACTTCCGCTCCAAGGCTGAGGCTCCTATTTTGATATACGTACTTTATTCAGTTTCGAGTTTATGTAATTAATTGTTAAGTTACAATTATAGTTAGTGTCAGGGATATCAAGTGCTCTAAAAAAATCAGCTCTCGAAAGCCTGGATAAGCTTGTCCTTGCCTGCCACTGATTATGGTACATCAGTGTGTGAACAGTTTCTGTTCCTTTGGTTCACCTAACCTCAGCTCACACCTTTCCCTCCTCCTCTGGGTACAAGTAGTTTTCAGTATCCTCCTGGATGTTCCCGAGAACTGTCCTATTTAACTCTACCCTAGAGATTGTATATACAGGGTTTCCTTCTGTTAGAAATTCCCTGTGCTCCTGAATCTTCTTCTTTGAAACCTTCTTCTTCTGACTCGGTTTTCAACACAGAGACTCTATGTTCAATAAGTCCTCTCTTGTTTTAACCAGCCTTCCTTAAAACCTCTTTCATAATAGCTCTTCACAAATCTTAACTTCTTCTTGGTCCGACTCAGGGCTGGGTTTATTTTACTTCTCTCTTTTCCTTTCTAGTCTTCATGTTTACCATTTATGTTCCTATTAGACCGGGAAATCAGTGGGGACAGTAACCCTGCCCATCCTCATCATCATTATCTAGAACAGTGCCTGGTAAATACGCATCCGACAAACATTTACTGAGTGCATGAGCCGACAGATGACCATACCCAGTGATCTCATTCTGATGCTGTCGGGACAGGATGCTGATGAGAAGGCTTTGGAAGCTGTGCTGCTTCCCCGAACATCTTCCTTTCATTGAATAGACCTTTAATCAAAGGCACTTGATTTACTAATTGATTTCATTATAAACCAACAATGTCTACGTTCTGCTAAGAATTCCTGGCATAGCTAGCCCTAAATATTATTCTGACAAAAAAAAAAAAAAAACCCAGCATGACTTCATATCTTAATCACATTTTGTGTATGGGGGTATTAGCCAGTAATGACATTCAGATTTCTGGGCTGTCGATGTGGGGAAGAACATGGAAAGGAAAGACATGAGAGAAACAAAGTTCTGTAGGAGGTGATTGTGTCCTTTCAGACATTGTGAAGAAAGAGCAGTTCTCCTAACATCCACCTTGTGTGTCCTTCCCTTGCATTTCATCTTGTTAGGATTAGATGTAGCTGCGGAAAAAAAGAAAACCTTCAAAACCCTGGGTTTAAGTGAAATAGCAGTTCATTCTTCTTTCCTACGAAATGCCAGTCAGTCAACTACCTGTCCTTTCTCTCCTGACTCCATTTTTTTTTATTTTTTTTTATTTTTTTATTTTTTGTTTTCTGCTTTAAAAAGTATGGATGGGTGACTTTGTAGTGGCTGGTGTTCTCTTGCTAATTGTGTTATTCCAAAAACCTCTCTGCAGTGTCCTGCACAAAGATTAAAGGAAGCCTTCCCTGCAGCTGGATTTGATTGGCAAATAGAGAATTGCCTTACAGCCAATGACTGAGCAAAGGGAGATGGGAGGGACCTTTAGAGTTTCCAGCTAAGAAGCAGGAGGAGGAAAAGAGAATCACCATGACATGGGAGAGACGCACAGAACAGACTTAGAGCTCCAGAGGGGGTGGAGAACATCCAAAATGTAGAAATAAAGGGAAAGAGGCCCCAGAAGGGCTTCTTAGAAGGTAAACAGGGCAGCAAAGTTAAAAGTAGATTTAGAAGGTGTAGAGCCAGGAGTCCCAGAAGGAAGAGCATGCTACCCATGGAAGGCTTAGAAGTGCCCTTAGAAGCACTAGTAAGGCACGTTAAAAATAACAAGCGAGCGTGCGTCTGTCTGTCTGTCTGTCTGTCTGTCTGTCTGTCTCTGTCTGTCTTTCATTCACGGATCCAAGAATAGCTCCTGGGTCAGTGCATGTACTTGTGACCTTTCTGGAGTAGCAAAAACTCCTGCTATATGACGTCCCTAAATTTATCTCATAATCCAATAGCTACTGCTCCAACAGGGTTTCCACATTAGAACGCTCAAGGGAAAAAAAGTTGAAGGAGAAGGGTGTACCTTCTCAAGAGCACTTCCGAGCAGTTATGCAGATTTTTATTTCCTTGCATTTCTTGGGTCACACATTTGATTTGTAGCTACAAGGAAGTCTGAGAATTGCACCTGTTATTCTACAAAGAATCTCAGCTACGGTCCACACCCCAGTTTCTGTTTTGATAAGTGAGAGGGATACAGTTGTACAGTGCAGGCGTGTGCGCTGCAAGTCCCTCCCTTCCCACTGGTTGGCTCTGTAGTTCCTGGACGTGGGCTGGTCATGCATCCGTCCAGCAGGCCTGTCCATTAACAGTAAGCATGAATGGACTGTTAGTGAAAACGTAAGAGATGCTAAGGCTCTCGTTGGTTCCGCTCATCAGTGTGGAATACCTTCCGGCAGGGTCTAAGCATCGAATGCTCTGCAGGGAGGACTGAGGGCAACTACTTACTGTTCTTTTCCAAAGACAGGCATGATGTTTAACTCCAGAATAAAGCATCTTTTCTTTTCTTTTCTTTTCTTTTCTTTTCTTTTCTTTTCTTTTCTTTTCTTTTTTCTTTTCTTTTCTTTTCTTTCCTTTCCTTTTCTCTTCTTTTTCCTTCCTTCCTTCCTTCCTTCCTTCCTTCCTTCCTTCCTTCCTCCCTCCCTTCCTTCCTTCCTTTCTTTTTTGAAGAAGAGGTAGACATTAATAACATGGAATATCAGGGCACTCATAAAACACTGCATCAGAGAAATAGAGTCTAGATTTAAAAAAAAAAAGAAAAGAAAAAGAAAATTTTAGATGACAGTATAATATCACACTGCAAAAGTTAGGAAAGTCCAACTGTCTGACATCCCTGTGGCTAGGTAGATTATAGGCCTTAGAGGAGAAATCAATATGATTATTCTCTTAAGTTGTTATAGTCTCTCCACCCCCATGACTTTTTTTTTTTACTGATTCTTTGCAAGTTCACATCTTCTACCTTGATCAAAATCCCTTCCCAGCCCTTCCATGTCTCTGCTTCCTTGTAACCCCATCCCCCCAAAGAAGTAAAGGATAAAAATAAAATTAAAAAGGAAGGAAAAGAGAACAAGAAAGTCTACTTTGTGTTATCATATACTCATTGGAGCCATGGTCAAATTCTTAGTGGCCTGCTCCTTAAAGAGAGCTGAGTCCTTCTCCCACACCTCTGCTAGAAGCCACGACTATGGAGAGCTACTCTTTGGCATCTCTGTCTCTGGGTAGGGTAGGAAGGCTGGGGGGTGGGGGGAGAGGTTGTCATAGAAGCCTTCCATGTCTCTCCTCAATTGTGTGTGTAGTCATTCATATCACAGCAAAACAGGCCTCCTTGCTCTTCCTAGTCAGTGGGAGAACAGATCATAGGTCTCCACTCAGTGTCTGGGGAGAGCACAGACTATGAACATGACCCCCAGCTGCAGTACAACCATGGACCTAGATAGGGTCCTTGGGGGCTGCATGGACCGTAGACATCAACATGGCCTCAAGGTGGCAGTACAGGTCACCCACAACCATATGGGCCCAGGCAGCATCATGGCCTACACAGATCCACGTGGCTTCGGGTTGAAACACAGACCACAGACATCTGCATGGTGGTAGTGTGGGCCACGGACAACAACACAGACTTTGGCTACAGTAGGACCACAGACCCAGATATAACCTCTGGTGGCAGCATGGGCCCAGGTGGCAGCACAGGCCACCCAGAACAGTATGGCCTGTGGTGGAAGCATGAACCGTGGACACCGTGGACATCAGCGTGGCTTGAGGCAGCAGCACAGACCACAGACATCTGCATGGCCTTTGGTGGTAACACTGGCCACAGACATCAATGCAGACCCCAGGTAGAGTAGGTCATGGAATCCCTACAGTCTGGTCGTGGACATTAACACAGCCTCCATGGATATAGTCTTAAGACAGCTCTGAAGGATTTCCTGCTTTTCCCATAAATCAGAGCGTCATTCAATCTAAACCAGAGAAGTTTCTCCTTTTAGTAGATGGTAACTAGCACAGATGATCCAGTTGGTCAATGTACAGACAGTAAGAAGATGCCAAGTGCTTAGCCCCAAATGGGGCATCCATACCTTTGCCCCAAGACGCATGGAGGATTGGGTAGAAACTTGTGAAACTCAGAGATGCTGGGCCCAATTCTGAAAACTAACTGGGCCACATGCACTTGACTGCTGGGGGGAAAGTATCTCTAAGTTGGATGGGAAGGGTTAGGAGAATGAAGAGGACACTTATTAGAGGAGCTAGGGGTCATGAATATGGCCAAAACACAAAGTAGGAAATTCTCAAAAAATTGCTAAATATGGTTAAAGAAAAAAGAAAGCATTTAAAAAAACTGTTTTGCAAAAAAGTTGCAACTATGGAATTTTTTCTGCCTCAGTGGATCTAGATATGTAAGTGGGTGCTGGGAAGAGACAATACCTTCATCATGCTTGATATTTTTTTAAAAAAATCTTTTTTATTTTATAGTAACTGAAAATAAATTATATTTATAGAAGCAAGGCTATAGCTCAGTGGTAGAACATTTATCTAGCATGTGCAAGATCCCAAGTTTAACCCCCAGCATCACAAATATTACATTAAAATATATGGAAGCATTGCTTACAATAAAATACATCATAATTTAAACTCATAGTGCATGAAACATGATGAGAATTGTTAATTAGTATACCTTCAACCAAACACACTTGATTTACTAAGTGATTTCATTAGGAGGTAATATAATGCATAAGTTCTAAGAATTCTAAGAATTCTTAGGTCTCTGCCCTTTTTATTGATATAGGATATAAATAAACATTATGAAATTCTTATGGATAGCTAAAGGCTACATGTCTGCATATGTAACATTTGTTTTGGCCCAATGCAATAAATCAATAATAAATAAATTTATTTTTGGTCAAATAAATAAATGCAAAAAACAGACTTCATAAAGTCTATTGCTTTGAATGGTTTACATTTATCCTATGGGGATTGGCTGTGGTAAGTGGGGAGTTCGCTTGGGTGTAAGGCAAAGTCATGCTATATCCTACTCATCTGAGCCTGCAGCACACACGTTACTTACATGTTATATTCGTTCCAGGTCTTTGCATCTAGGCAAGGTTCTCTCAGAATTCCTTTGGTGTCCTTTCCATTAGTCTGTGAGGTAAGGCGGGGAGGCAGGCTGCCTGAGGTCTGACAGTCACACAGGGGGTGTTGTCTCTGAAGGGAACTGACCTTGTGAAGACTGCAGGCTTCTCCCAAACCGTGGAAATGGCCTTTTTCTGTGAAAAATGACTAAGAAGACTGCACCCAGCACAGGAAGCTCAAGAAGAAGGAGAACTTATGCTTTGGTTCCTCTGAGAAAGGGAACAAAATACTCACAGGAGCAATAAGGGAGACAAAGTGTGGAGCAGAGACTGAAGTAAAGGCCACCCAGAGACTGCCCTACCTGGGGACTCATCCTATAAACAGTCACCAAACCCTGACACTACGAAAAGAAGTGGATACCAAAAGGAGCATGCAATGGTTGTCTCCAGAGAGGCCCTGCCAGAGCCTTACAAATACAGAGGCAGAAGCTAGCAACCCACTATTGGACTGGGCGTGGGGTCCCCAATGGAGGAACTGGAAGGTGGTCTGGAGGAGCTGAAGGGGTTTACAGCCCCATGGGAAGAACAATGCTTTTGGCCACCCAGATGCCCCAAGACTCCCAGGGACTGAACCATTAACCAAGGGGTACACATGGTTCTAGCCAAAAATGTGGCAGAGGAGGGCCTTGTTGGCCATCAGTGGGAGGAGTGGTCCTTGGTCAGGTAAAGGCTCAATAGAGGCCCCAACAAAGGGAAACCGAGGGGGGGAGGTGGGAGTGTGTTGGGTGGAGGGGCAAATGCATGAAGGCAGGGGGTGGGAGGAGTGGTTGGGGGTCTTTGGGGAGGGGGAAAATCAGGAAAGGTTTTACCATTGCCAATGTAAATGAAGACAATATTCAAAAAAAAAGAAGAAGACTGCTCAGATTTATTCAACTGATGATAGGCCTTTCTTTGAGTCTGACCTTATTGATATTTATCACTAGTGTTATATTCTAGCTCATGTTGTATTAGAATAGATTTAGAGAAAAAGTATTGCATTTTTCCAGTAGATAATAAATTGGTAGAGGCCAATTAGAGATAAAGCGGAAAGCCGAGACTGTCCCAAGTATCTGGAATTTAAATAATATACTCTTAAAACACTGAGGTTATTGAGAAGATTATATTCAAAACTTCAGACTGAACAAGAGTAAACCAAAAATAAATGGAACCCAACTATAATAGTACTTAGACACATTTAATTTTAAATGTATTTATTAGGAAAAACAGATGACTGAAAACAAGTTAGTGCTCAACCCAAGAAGTTGGGAAAAGACTAACAAAGCATAGTGGAGAAGGAAAGAAGGACAAGTGGATAGTAATCAATGAAAGAGAGACCGTTGTCACCAAGACCAGTGCTCAGAAATGCCCGCTCTTCATGGATAAATATCAGGCAAGACGAGAGAAGATACGAAGAAATAAAGCACACGCGGGGGAGATAGGCCAGTCTGAAAAGTGCTTGCTATGCAAGCAGGAAGAGCAAAGTTTCATCCTCAGAACCCAAACAAGAAGACGGGTGCAGTGTCAGATGACCCGTCCACCCCGGGACTGGGGAGGTAGCCAACCAAGCCAGCTTAATCAGAGTCCCGTGATCAAAAGACAGGTGGATGTCGTCTGAGAAGGAAGATATCCCAGGCCAGTCTCTGCACACCCGTGTATATAACATGTGTGCATGCACCCATATCCCAACAAAAAACAAACAATAAAAGACAGAAAAAAGATGTAAATAAATATAGTCAGGAAAATAATGTTATGAACAGTAATTTATCCTTTCCATGGAGCCCTTAAGAAGCTGCATTAATTTCTGGAAAAATATAAAACTGGCTGAAATAGATTTCAGGAACGACATAATAACTGTTAAAGAATCTGAATGTAACCTCGAACTTTCCCCTGAATGCCCCCACTCCCATATCTCAGGCCCAGCAAATGTGAAAAGGCTACCAAATTCTCAAGAAACAAACAACTTCTATCTTCTGTTGATGAGAATCAAAATGATAAGAATGCAGAAAGTTGTGCAAGGTTTTACATAAAGCAGTTATACTTGCTATTTCTATATGAGATGACATCTAAGTAAGGAGATGAAGGCTCCTCTTTTCCCATAAACATCAGCAGACAGATCCTGCATGGAGTATGAGGTGACGGACCTGTGAGATGGCCAAGTTGGTGATGAAGGGAAGGCTCTTGCTGCCAAGCCTGACAACTTGAGGGTGTCCTCTGCACCCCACATGGTGGAATGAAAAAATAACTATGCAAGCTGTCTATTGGCCTATACGCATGTGTTATGGGAGACTCAGGATTACACACACACACACACACACACACACACACACAAATGCATAAATAAAGAAAATTAAAATATATGAATAAACCATGTGAAATAGAGCATTAAAATTAATAAACCACAAACAAGGGTTACTTTAGAACAAAAACAATTTAACATCTGAAAAAAATCTGTGCCTATAATCCTAACATGTTATCATGTTAATGGTTAGCCACATTAACAGACTAAACAGAATAGATCCCATACTTAGCAAATTCTTAATGTCAGTTGTCCAACTCAACGTCTTATGTTGAAAACAAATGAATGTCTCTCTATAGTCGAAGGACTTTGCAAAGTCAACGGAGGTTACAACATTAGAAACCTACATCAAACAGCAACAATAACAGTTGCACACAGAGGACATTTTATACCAAAATGGATCATCAGAGAACTAAGTCCACACCCCGGGCCAGGCTTATGTTTTCAAAGCAGAATCTGAAATGTATAGTATGTCTACATGCTATAACACACCTATAGACCAGCATTACGTATCAAGAAAATGTATTCCAACATACACAGGTGTACATCTGACATCAAACAGAGCAGTGAAGGTACCAGGGAAATTATTCGACTTGAGTAATCAAGATAAGAGAGAAGGAACAAATCCCGTAAGAAAGGTGACTCGTGGGTTTTGGCTATGTGCCACGAACGGGTGGATTATGATTAACTCAGCCCTGTGTGCACGAAGTTAAGTAGAAAGAAGCCGATAAGCTAACAAAGGTTGGGAAATCTTCAACTTTTAAATCACTCAAGTCAGCTCTAGGGTTGCCAAGTTCAGAGCTAGCTGTTCATCTGACTACAAGGTGCTGACGTCTACACCCCCCCTACCAAGCCCCAGTGGTCTCCAGGGCACCTTCATCAATACTTCTAGATGATTTCTTTATTCTGGATTTTCTTAGTGTTCACCACTGCCCCTGTTGGTTCCAGCACACACTCTCCACCCAGTCGTCCACAGCGTGCTCTTCACCAGCAGTATCCTAGGATGTCAAGTTTTGTGTTGGTCCATAGCTGAATGTTACATTTTGCCCAAGTAAATTTTGTTTGTTTGCTTTTTGAAGACACATTTTCATATAGCTCAGGCTGAGTTTGAACTTACTTCAAAGCCAAGAGTATTCTCCAGTTTCTGATTTTCCTTCTTATACTATCATATTGCTGAGATTGTAGGCATGTGCCACCAAACTAAGTTTTCTAACGAAACCTAGGACTTCCAGCATTACGAACTCCTAAGCCACATCTGAGCCCACAAAGATTTCCTTGTATGTATGTATGTATGTATGTATGTATGTATGTATGTATGCATTATTTATTTATTTATTTATTTATTTGAAATAAACTGTTATATTCTTTTTTTGCAAGGACAGCAGCAAAGTATACTGTTTTTATTCAACCTAGACTCAGGGCAATTTTTAAAAAAGATTTATTTATTTATTTATTTTAAGTATATGAGTGTCTGTCTTCACATACACCCAGGAAACAGATCCCATTACAGATGATTGTGAGCCACCATGTCATTCTGGGACTTGAACTCAGAACCTTTGGAAGAGCAGCCAGTGTTCCTAACTTGTGACCTATTTCTCTAGCCTTAGAATTCTATTTTTAACTGGTGTTCAGAGAGAAGAGAAGGGTCATCACTGTGTTCTCAAAAAAAAAAAAAGGAGAGAAAGAATATTTTTTAAAAGCTTGGGCTTGAAACATTGTTTGAATTACAGCTGTGGATTTAAATATCTTGGGCAGGCATTGCTTTGTCTGCAAGACGAATGGCAGGAAGAAATGAAATCTCCCACAGGAAGAGCTTGGTTTGGTGCTTAGCACACAATGCATGCAGCTAAGGCCACTGTCACTGTCACCTGGTGCTTAGCACACAGTGTGCATGCAGTTAAGGTCTCCATCACTGTTGCCTGGTGCTTAGCACACAGTGTGCATGCAGATAGGGCCTCCATCACTGTTGCCTGGACTTTAACACACAGTGTGCATGTAGATAAGGCCACCATCACTATCGTCTGGTGCTTAGCACACAGTGTGCATGCAGATAAGGCCTCCATCACTGTTGCCTGGACTTTAACACACAGTGTGCATGTAGATAAGGCCACCATCACTATTGTCCGGTGCTTAGCACACAGTGTGCATGCAGATAAGGCCTCCATCACTGTTGCCTTCATTCATTTCTTCACTTTCATGCTGCAGGTTCTTTTGATGGCATTTTCCTCTGTAGTACATGGGCAAAAATAATGGATGGAGCGGCATTTCTAAGACAGTCCTGAGCTGAGGGTTCTATTTTACACCCACAACCTCTTGGCCAGTGGTTCTTATCATCCCTAACACGGCAACCCTTTAATAGAGTGCCTCGTGTTGTGGTGACCCTCAATCATAAAACTATTTCGTTGCCACTTCACAACCATAGTTGTTGCTGTTATGAATTGCAATGTAAATATTTTTGGAGCTAGGGGTTTGACAAAGGGCCCGTGACTCACGGGTTGAGGCTGTGGCTCAAGAGGAATAGTGAACTCAAACAGGTTGAAATTCAAACATGTGGCCTGGCAACTTACCAGAGGGAAGATTAACCAGATACCTAAGCATACCTTTTGGATAGAAATTGTTTTTACAGTGTTGATATTCTTGGAATTCAGGGGAAAGTCAATTGGATCATGGAGGTTCATGAAACCCTAAACCCATATTTTAAAGACAAAGACCCTAGGGTATGGACTAGAGCAGCTGTCCATCCAACGAAGAACTAATCAATCCACTTGTTTTGAATCTCCAACTTGAAATGTTGTTTTTCTCTTTTGTCAGATACTTACTTATTAGGTCAAAGAATTGTGGGAGGCAATGGGGTGGACTCCAAGCCCCTCTATTATTGGCCTGTTTCCTCACAGCCCATTAACTTTGCTCAGGTAAATATTAAGTGGACTTTGCGTCCCTAGATGCCCCCGACGTCTCCGTCTTTCTGGAACTGACCTTTCTGTTTTCATACCTCAGTTCCCTGCTAGCCATGAATATCTGCCTTCAGGTTCCTCTCTGAAAAATGGGGTTCTGACTTGCCACCTTTATGTCAACCTAAGACCACTCCCCAATACCTAATACTCAGCTCACTCCTTCTTCCTGTCTCTATTTGCCCCTCCCCGGAGACTTAGCCACGCCTGAATTTGCTTATTTTGCCTGACCACTAGAATGGCGCAGTGTTGATGGAGAGGCTGCTTGCTCCTGCTGAAGTCCCAGGGCCGAGGATCCCACCATGCACACAGAGCCAAATGTTCAGTGGTTGTCCGTTGTTTCAATTTTTTTTTGAGACAGACGTTTAAAGATTAGCTTTCATGGAAGCAGTGTGAATGGCAAGAGCAGCCCTGACTGAGGAAACAGAGCATCACCTCTTCTGCATTATTCATGCACGTGACAGGTCTTAGCGAGGTGGGCCTGTGCTCCTTGCAGAGTCTCAACCATCATACAAGCACCAATAGAACTGGCTGGATTCCAGCTCCCATGCCTTCTAGTTTTTGCCCATTCTCAGTCTCACAGGGTCATCTGGTGTGGCTTCCTAAATAAAAGTATGGCAAGGAGATTGACTTCTTTGGTGATTCATTAAAAATGAGTTAAGAGTGGAGAGAATTTAAATTATGATCCTGGCTCTACTTCTGTGCTTGCAGGGAACAATCATCCTTAATTATTATCCTTAATTATCATTATTATTCTTCCCTGTTTTCTCTGGTTGCAGAGAATCTACACAGCAGGCACTCCGCTGTCTCAGCACTGCCAAGCCTGTTGGGGCTTCAGGATGTAGGTGGTCTGGCCTCTCTGCCTTCTATGCTTGTCCAGGGCACTCCGCCAAATGAGTCCTGCTGTGGCTGCCACTGCTTCCACAACACCTCCCCTTTGGGCCAGCCCAGGACTGGTGACCTGAAGCTGGGCATGGGCTGTTCATGTCCATCACTGTTACGTCAGGGCAACGCCCACTGAAGAGTGACCTTGTAGACTGCAGTAGGAGACACCCTTTGAAACCTCTCTTCTCCTGTCCGGAGAGCCAGGTTAAAACTGTCAGCCCCACATCCTGAGTGCAAACCTTTCCTAACCCTGCTGCTAAGCTAGACACCTCACTCGCTGAGAGCCAGCATGGCAGCTGTTGTCCTAGAGAATGGATTCCTGAGCAGAAAACTCTCAGACTTTGGGCAGGTAAGCCTGGTGGGCTTCCACTGCTAGGGGAGAATTGCTTCCCCAGACAGATGTGAAAGCAGTCTTGGAAGTACTAGTATTTCCTACTTTACTAAGGCTACTACTAAGCAATATGAATTTATTTAGAGGTGAGGGAAATGCCCAGGAAGTCAAGCGGTGAAACTATCCTTAACAAGTTGAGGATGCAGAAGTTGGGGATCTGAGCTGTTACCAACATCTGTGTGTCTTCGGGTGCCTCATTGGCGTCCTCTGCCTATCTGGTTTATTTTCTGTACCCTGAGAGGAAAGGGCTGGGGTAGGAGTCCTATTGCATCTCTCCAAGGATATTTATTCAATCCTTTCTTCTGGGTATCAAAGTGACAAGTATGTAAGAAACTGTTCTCCTTTCAGGAGATGACGTAGCATGATGAGAATGTTGGGGCCCTTACTCAGATCCAAGGAGGGAGAAATTAAACAGAGAGGTAAATGAACAGGAGTTATCTCAGAGCCTGAAAGTGCCTTGGGGATTATGCTGGGGGTGGAGGGAATCCATTCTCTCGAGCGTTTGCTTGTTCCCCCCCAGGGATCTCTGGCAGAACTTGCTCTTTACTGTGATATTTGTACTTTCCCTAGCTTGGTAATCATGGTTTGTACAGTGAAATTCAGACCCTGGAGGTAATGTGCCTGCCTGTGCAGGCAGCTGCTGCATACAATCCTAGGGAAAGCCAAAGTCTCTAGAGAGCTGAGCAGTTCAGGACATTATTAGAGGGTGTATGTCAAAGTCAGGATAAGATAGACAGAAGAAATGTGTAGTTGGCAGTGTGTCCTGAATTAGGGGAGATGCATTTTCTAGCCTTTCCTCAGATAGGACTGAGGGGCTGAGGGCTGCCTGGAGTGAGAATGTGTGTTAAAGAAGGTTGGTATGAGGGGCAGGCAGGTGAGCCCACAGATTCTGGCTCTACCCTATTCTAAGCTCCTATATTGCTGGCCACACAGCCCCTTGGCCATATGGGGAGCTTGAGCCAGTAATCTGAGTGTGGGGACTTAGGGGAGGGGCCTACAGCTTTATTTATTAAACACTTAGGTGTTTGTTAATCTATAGATTGTTCCTACTAATAACGGGGACACTCGAAGAGGGTCCAGACATGTCTTGGTATATAGGCTCAGCATCAGAAGCAGAACATTTTCCTTCAAAAAATTAGAAAACCCCACCCCCATATTCTAGGATTAGGATGAAAACAACTGAACAATGCCTACAAATCTCTTACTACATTTTCTAGAACATTTGAAACTGCCAAAGTGCATTTGGTCAAAGCTGGTTACTTTGTTCAACAGAATGAGTCTTGAAGAGCAGGGAAGATTGACAGCAAGACAGATGTGTGTGGTAGTTTGCTCACAGGGAATCCACCACACAAACAGTCAAGACACCAGAGTTATCCTACTCGGACATTTAAGCTACGCACTGAGAAGTCACTTGGCTGGGATCAGGAGGTTGCTTAGTGTGTGTAAAATTGAGGTGGGCTGCTGGGATAGCTTAGGAATTAGGGTGTCTCCTAGCTCTGTTAATCTGCAAAAGAGACAAATTTATGCATTCTTATAACTTTCAATTATATTTATTTATGTGTGTGAGGAAGTGGATATGTATCACGGCATGTGTAGAAGTCAAAAGACAATTTGGAGAGTTACCTCTCTCCTCTCAGTGTGGGTCCTGGGAATTGAACTCAAGTTATCAGGTTTGTCAAGCAAGTTTTTTTCTTTTTTTTCTTTTTATTTTTTTATCCTGAGCAGTCTTTCCAGGCTTGTTTACTTCCCTTTAATACTTCTAACCCACATAAATAACATATATTTGATTTAATTCTAATAAGAGGGACATTGCAGGAAGGAGCCATCATTTGTTGAAGGTATATAATATGTCAAAGCTATACCCACCTAACAAGTATAAGCAGTCTGTCGGAGGGAGTGATTTAACATCTTCAGTCACCCAATAGATAAAGAAGCACCTACTGTGTGCCACATACAGCAGTATTTTTCTCTGGTAAAACTACTTTACCTCTAGAGTTCAGGAGATGAATGATAAAGGAAGTAACAGAATAAAAGCATTCTGTAGCTTCTTATCGAGACAAGTGTGGTGAAGAAAGCTTAGGCAGAGGAGAGGGATCAGGGAGGCGCCCAGAGCTAACCAGCAGCAGGGACAGGGCAGCCAGTGCGCAAATCTAATCTGCCTCCTGCAACTGAGCAAACATATTGCATTACTGGAACATTGCCTCCTGGGAAAATGCTGGTGTGGACACATGTGTCTAAACCCTGCCACATAGAGACATGTGGCTTAGGACGTTTGCATCTTGCATCTTCAGTGTAGATGTATGCAAGGGAATTGTGACCACATGTGCAAATGCACATGTCTTCTTAAGCCCCAGATCACCAATATTGATCCTAAAACACCACTGACAGAGAATATTGCTTGTCAATGTGATAGATGATTATTTCCAGAGATAACAGAAGGCATATCTAAAGAGAACAGTCAGTGTTTATTGCTGAGTGCATTGCTCAGTGATCAAAGTTCTTCACTCTCTGATTCCTGTTCTGGTCTTTTGCATAGTTTCTTCCTAGAAAGCTTTGGAGATACTCTTGCTTGTATGTCAATCCATATGCCTGTTAGAATCAAATAAGGTACAGCTCCCAAGGCAACAAAAATACACTATGAAAGAGATTTGCTCAAAGGCCCAGGATTGGCTTGATTGGACCTTGAATTCAGATCCACCAAGGCCCACAGCACTTCACGTAAAGTCCTTCATGCTTTGAAAAGAAGGAGCTGTTGTGTCCGTCGAGCGTGTCACTGGGAAGTAGAGTAATGGCGTTGAGAAAGCTAAACATGGGTTCTAGTCCAGGCTTTGTTATGCGTTAGCTGGATCACCTGGGACAAACCAATTGACCTCATTGACTCTGTCTTCATTTTCAAGATGGCAGCACCCCCAGCCCCTCAGAGGTTTGTGAGGACTGAAGGGTCTGTTACAGGTAAACCACGAAAAGAGTGGTTGGTAGTGGTGGTGCATGCCTTGAATTCCAGCACTCAGGAGGCAGAGGCAAGCAGATTTCTGAGTCTGAGGCCAGCCTGGTCTACAGAGTGAGTTCTAGGACAGCCAGGGCTACACAGAGAAACCCTGTCTTGAAGAACAAACAAACAAACAAACAAACAAACAAAAAACAAAAGAGAAAATAGTGATAGCTACTGCTGACGACAACATGTATTGAGAGTGAAATGACATGGTATAGGTCCTGTAAATAAGCGGATGCCCATTCAGAGACAGACCAGGCCAGTGTCACTAATAATAGCACGTAACATCATATAATGTCATAAATGTGAATTTTCAGGCAGCTTTGGGAAAAGGTACAATTTATGTAGATATTTATTATCAGTGGCTTTGAAATTTTCCATGGTTAAAATTCACTAACAGCGATTTTGATGATGAAAGACATGGGAAAACCCTGTTAGGATAAGATCATCATGGAGCACCCAGAGCTATATGCATGTGACATCAGTGGGAACAGTAGAGAAGGACCTGTCTCTTAAGAATCATATCTGGAGAAGAGGACACTGGACAGGGTGATTGCTGGGCACACAGGAGGGGAAGCTGGGGGAGCCCACTGGGTTTCTATTACAAGTATCTCTAACTCTGAACTGCCCTAGTCTGAGGAGGCACGTGTTGACCGTGTACCGACAAGACAATAGTGAACTAGAAACAGGGAATTCCTTTCTCGTTCCAAGGAAACCTGAAAGGACCCAGGGCTCAGTGTTCTGTGCTGTGAGAAAGAGACTGAAATTAGGATCGTCTGCATGTGTGTGGCAGGCTTTAGAAGAAAGGCTATCCATGGCTCATGGATAGCATGAGGAGTCTAAAGGCCCAGTTCAAACACTTACTCCAGTGCTGATCGTGGAATTAAGGGCCAGTTGCTTGATTCTTTCTCTCTCTCTCTCTCTCTCTCTCTCTCTCTCTCTCTCTCTCCCCACATCTCCACAAACACACACACAGAGAATTCATGTGTATACAGTTGTACAAATATATATGACATATATATATATATTACAAATATAAATGTATATGTACAAATATACAGCTTTGAGCTTCATTTCTTTGGCACCTTCTATCATATTTATTGAGACAGGTGTCTCAGTGGCTGAAACTTGCCACACAGCTAGCCTGGTGGCTAGGGAGCTCCAGGGATCCATCTGGTTCCACCTCCCAAATCTTGGGGTTAAAATCACATGTTTGAATTATCTCTCTTCTTTTTTTTTTGGATACTTCATTTACATACATTTCAAATGCTATCCCTTTCCAGGTTTCCCATCAGGAATCCCCCTAGCCCATCCTCCCTCCCCCTGCTTCTATGAGGGTGCCCACTCCTACCTCTCTGCCCTGCCATTCCCCTACACTGGGGCATTGAGACTTCCCAAGATTGAGGTCTTCTCCTCTCATTGATGCCCCACAAGACCATCCTCTCTTACTTACGTGGCTGGAGCCATGGATCCCTCCATGTGTACTCTCTTCGGTTGGTAGTTTAGTTCCTGGGAGCGCTGGGGGGTCTGGTTGGTTGATATTGTTGTTCTTCCTGTGGTTGCAAACCCTTTCAGCTCCTTCAGTCCTTTCTCTAACTCCTCCATTGGGGACCCTGTGCACTGTCCCTTGGTTGGCTGCGAGGTCTCCATCTGAGTTATCTCTGTAGCCCATTTCCTTAGCTTCTCTAAGTCTGAATCTTGCTATCAATGAAAGAGGGGACTTGGTGCCCAATAAAACCACTTCCTTGACTGTTTTCAAAGTTAAATGAGATTGTCCAAATCAAGTGAGGACCTTGATTAATATTAAAATCTTTTAAAAATAATATAGTGTTTTTCTTTTAAAATATTTATTTACTTTATGTGTATGTATGTACCCAAGTGTGTGCAAGCAGCAGCCCAGAGAGGTCAATGGAGGCTCTGGATCCTCTAGATCCTCGGAACTGGAGTTACAGATGGCTGTTAGCCACCACGTAGGAACGGAACCAAGGTCCTTTGTAAGGGCAACAAGTTCTCTTAACCACTGAGCCATCTTTCAGCCCCTACACATAACTATTTTTAGAAGATAGATGATAACTTAGTCCAGGTAGGGACAAATCTCAAATTCATTTTGAAGCTTCCTATAATTCTAACTTGCTGATAAATTTGGTACTTGCAGCTTCATCATATAAGGCTCTGGGAGGAAAAGATGAATTTTCTGAACTTAAATATTTTTTGTCCTAAGAGTCTTCAGCATTCTCAAGCTTATTATTCTGAGTCCCCGACTAGAATCTTCCCAACATTCCCTCCTGTCCCTGAGATGATTGAATATCCACGCCACTAACTTAATCAACTTGCTTATAAGAGAGTAATTGGTCTTCACATTTTCTACTCCTTTTTGGGGACGTGTTGCGTGTGCATTGGTGGGTACATACAGAATGTTGTGTATTATTTTAAAACTTAAGAAAAGGTCTTGACAAACTCTGGAATGCCCATGCGTATCCTGGCTTGGTTTGTTCCCTTATCGAAGGTACCCATTGTCTGATAGCTTAGTATCTATTTGTTCTTGTGACTCCTTTCAGCAATGAGCTGTCACTTATTGCTGCACACAGAGCAACTTGCTGCTTCTTGCCAAAACACAAAAGCCCATTAACATATGTGCAATAATATTTTTATCATTTTACAAATAACCCTAATATTCTATTTAAACTTATTTTTTTCTTTTTTCCCCCAACACTTGGATATTATTTGGCCAGGGCTAGTTCTACTATTATTTTGAGGTAATGAGGTAAATGAAGTATTGAGGACATGAGTAAAGTGATCTGCTCAGAATGGTTCAGGTGGTAAATGGATGAGAGTGGATAGCACCCAGGCCTTGGGTCCACAGCCTACTAATGTTCCATTTTTAATGCTTTATATATTTTGTTTCCTAGTGTCTTTTGAAGGAGATTTTTTTGCACCATTTGCTCTTCTTCTAAGAATCTCCTGGCTTTTTGTATATGTATCTTATGGTCAGAATTTTAGCACTAAAAGGATGGGCTTATTTACCATAATTCAAATTTATATCCTTTCAGATATGGGATAGGGTCTGGTATTGGGGTGCTCATTAAAAAATGTTGATTCTTGTCAGTGACTAGTGCCATCAATACATAATTTAAGGTTCTAGAAATTGAAAGCCAACCCAGGAGTGACTCATACTCTCATTGTCTTCAACTTAACTTATTTCTGATCACATTGCCTTCTGTGAAGAATACATGTGGTTCACTGTGTTCCAAAGCTTAATGAGCAGAAAAAGGTTATGCTTGCCTCTTCTTGAGAGGTTTCAAGGGAATAATTGCAAAGCTGTGAAAGACATTTTAACCAAGTGATCTAATTATGTAGGAAACAAGTTATATTGAAGACAACTCCAATCAAAATGGTGCCATATCTCTGATATTCTCACTCAAAGAGGAAGTTGGTGCCCTAGCTAAGGTCCTGCGCTTATTTGAGGTAAGTGTTTAATATATTTTGATCACATTCAGCCTTCCTCTGATTTCTTCTTGATCTATTCCTGGTGGTTGTCTATCCTTGACATCCAACTTTGTTGGCTTACCAGGGCCATACCCTTAAAAAAAAAAAACCCAAAACAAAAAACTCTTCTACCAGCAATCATGTGACAATAGTTCCTCAGTTAAGGGGAGGACTTCTGGTCTACCTCCACTTTCTATGGTATTGTTTTGTCTGGCTTGAGCTTGCACATGTCTTGTGCCTGCTACCACAAATGTTTTGAGCTCATATGCAAAACTGCACTGCTAGGTCTGGAAAATACTTTAGTCATCTATCCTTTGACTCTGACAGTTGTCCTGGTGCTTCTGCAATGACTCTGAAGCCTTGGAAGGAGGAATGTGATACATATGACTCATTTAAGGTTGAGCGTGCTATTCCCCTTTTCTCCCAAACTCCACCAGCGGTGGGTTTCTATTAAGCACCATCTACCGCAAACAGAAGTTTATCTGATGAGTGTTGAGAGATACACTGATCTGTAGGCATTATAGTGATAAGTTATTAGGGATTGGCTTAATATTATGTCAATTTAGCTGAATAAAAGTAGTAGGTTCTCCCCCCAAAACCTATGACTTGCAGGCATACCTTCACAAACACACCCAGATGTTTGTTTTTTAGGTGATTGCAAACCTAATCAAATTGATAATTTTGATTATCAATTGATCATTAGATGACATTAGATACAATTAACACAATACCAATAGCAGTGGCTTGGTACTGTGTATACCATCCAGAGTGTTTCACATGGCAGATAAGTGCTATAATGCTGAGAGACACCTTCAGCCCTATGACTCCATTTCAGACATCTAAAACTGCTCTAGAAAATGGAGTGTATTTAAAAATTAAAACCTGATGGTGGTGGTAGTTGTGGGTAAATGAATGTCCAATAGAAAGCAGAAGGCAGTGGTAAGGGGGAAAAGGTGTTTCTGAGGGACAAACTGCTCCTGAAAAGGACGATTTTTGTAAAATACTTCTGTGCTGAGCCTTTGTATCAGGGAATCACATGTTCTTGAGCAGTTGCCCCTTGGGTCTGAGTTAGTTAATGGATTACATAATAATAAATGGAGAAACTGTTGATAATATAATAAACAAACCACAAGCAGAACTGGATGAAGTGCACCCAAGGTGTGTGTGTGTGTGTGTGTGTTTATATATGTGTGTGTGTAAGTGTACATGTTTGCATTCATGCATGCACGTAAGAACTCTCCATGAATTCTTTGATCTCAATTCCTTGAGGACTTCACTTTATCCATTCTGCAGAGGATTGGTTGGTGGAAGGTTGTTATTAGTGTATGTTGATTTTTTTTCCTCCCAAATACCATCAGCAGTTATCATGGAAACTTCCCATCATGGTGTAGCTTTTATACCCCTCTTAACAGTCTGGTAAAGCTCATAGTACCATAACTCAAAGTACTGAGTTATTAAAGAAAGCAAATTTTAGTACACATGGCACCACACATATATGCCAGGCATATCAGGCTCTTGGTCTGATATCCGTGAAACTCAGGGCTGGAAGCCATTCTTTTACTGTATGGATGAGAGACCTGAGGCTCCAAGAAAGGTAGAGTAATTCATTCAAATCAGCCGGGGAATGTGTGGGTGGAGGTGGGTTTAAACCCTGAACCTCAGGCTTCCAAGTCCAGGATCTGTCTGTAACATCCACCTTTCTGCCAAACAAAAGGAGCTTGGCAGAGAAAGGAGGAGGGGAAGGTGTTGAGGTCACTGTGCATTTGTGTGTTTCTATCCTTTATTACACCATCAAGCTTTGACAAAGTTTCTGGATATAAAAAGTGAGACTGAAAGGAGTAAATAACAGAGCAAATGAAAAAAATCTCAACTGCACAATAAGGCAATACTGTCTTTAAAAGCATTCTAGCAAATTCTACATCGTTAAAAAAAAAAAGCACTCCAATAATCCATTCTATATCTGGATTTTGGAGAGCCACAGTGCACACACAAACACATGAAGGACCAGGAAGCCTGCAGTGGGAAGACCTTCTCAATGTGGTCCTGCTTTGTATGTCTTAAACACATTTGACCATGGCACCTTCTTAACTTCTAGGTTTTAGGATTGTGGTGGCTCAAGTTTTGAGCTCTAAACTATCAGCAACCACATGTGTGGTGTGGGAGACTTTTCCTGGGGAGACACAACACACATATACAATGCAGTCCTCTCAGCCGATAACAGACCAAAGTAATGATTGAAACAAAGGAGTTTTTCTTGGGGGGGGAGGGTCACTGTAAGAAATATGGGTAAGGTGTTAGTTACAGGAGCAGGAAAGCAGGAATGTTTTTTTTTTTAAAAAATAAAAAGTAGGCAAGAGGTTGCATCACCAAGCAAGAACCGTCCTGTGCGACCCCATGAGTGACAGTTCCTAAAACCTACAATCCTGGAGCTCTCTGCAAAACTTGCTCTCCCAGCACAGTTTATGCTATAAACCTGAGCCTGGGGGGTGGGGGGGGGGCGGTGGTCTTTGAGAATCTTCTGAGCTTTCATTTTCCAGGTCATGTGACTGTTTACCTCTAGAGTTTCCAGAGCCTTCTGTTCTCTCCTAGATAGAATCTTTCAGTTTGGATAAACTGCCATTCAGCAGCCTGAATTTGTGGAGCTGAGGAGTAGGAACTGAAGTAAAGAGTTTACTATTTAGAACCAAAGCTCAGTTGATCCACCTGTTATCAAGTTGGGCAAAAGAGCCTTTAACCTCTTGGCTAGGTTTCAAGGTGAAGGTAGCAAAAGCCTTCACTGATAGGGTTTCCACAGAAATCAAACCAAATCATTCGTGAAAACTAATTAGAGCAGCAACTGGCATAGAGTAAGGTCTCAATAAACATTTTTTTTCAAAAACTGTTTCTGTGTACTGTAGCCTAAAGGACCCTTAACTTCTTGAATATAGGAAAACTAGTAGAAGAATGAGGTCATTTGGTTTGAAAGGAAAAGACTTGGTATGGGAATACTCACCTCCCTGAAGTTGTCCATGGAAAAAGACTTCTAGATATTTTGTTAGTGTCAGAGACAAGACCACACTGAGTAGAAATACGGGGAATATACTTCACATCATTTACAAGTGACTTCCTTAATATGGAAGGCCATGGGAGGCATTCATTTCAAGTATCACTTGTGTTAAATTAGACCCCCAAAGGATAACATCAGTAAAAACTATAAAGATACTTATCTTTTCTTAATAGAGGCAAAAGGTAAAAGTCTATATTCTCAATATTGGTCTGAGAGGGAAAAGCACTGTGTGGGGGTAGACACCGAGCTCCTGCGACTTGACTTTCTTATTACACAGCCTTACAACGACTCTAGGCTTTGTGAGCAGCCCCAACACTCAATACCTGTAGCATGGCAGCCATATGACTGGATACCTAGCCAACTCTTACCAAATACTCAGAGGTCTAAGGAGAGACTCACAGTGATGTGATGTCTCTAGACTACGATGCGAAGGATCAGACCAGACCACCTACCTGGTCCTCCGGCCTGATGCATGTGGCCATGTTCTTGACTTGGCTCCTAGTAGGACACACTAAGGCATCCTAGCTTCTCAGAGAAAGAAAGGTCTGTAGTATGTGCATAGACTCCTCTTGGATTAGTCAGGATCAAGCACCTTCCATTCAACCTCATCACTCTGTGGGTGGGAGAATTATTGCAAAGCCACCACACCATAAAGGAACCACTTTGCCTGTCCCTGGCCTTATAGACCTGAGCTGGTAACTACATCACAATGCATTCCAATGTAACCCATATTTATTTGTTTTTTTTTTTTGTTTGTTTGTTTTTCCAGTAATTTTTTTCTAAGTTAGATTTCCAGTATTATAACAAATGAAGTCATGCTGTATGAACTGTTTTCTGGTTATTCCCAAAGCAAGGAGCTGGTATTGCCTGCCATTCTTCTCCTCTTCTTCCCCCTCTTCCTCCTCCCCTTCCTCCTTCTCTTCTTCCTCCTCTTCTTCTTCCACTCCTTCCTTCTCCTCTTCTTCCTCTTCCTCTCCTCCCTCCTTCTTCTCTTCCTTCTCCTCTTCCTCTCCCTCTTCTTCTTCCCTCCTCCTTTCCCAACTTCTCTTCCTTTCTCTTCTCCTTTTGATTTTTATTGGAATGGTCTCTCTAGATAGATAGTTTTAGCTATCTTGGGACTCATATAGAGCAGGTTGGCTTCATACAGAGGCCTCCTGCCTCTACCTCCCTTGTGTGCTACCATTTCTGGAGAACAAAGAGCTTCTGGGAGAAAGTGGCTATTTCCAGGGATGTCTTATGGGTGGGTGGTAACGTTCCCCTAAAGTGTGGTTTGATTTTTGGCATTTCTTCCACCACGTGCACACACATCTTCTCTTTGCCTTTGTACCGTCTCAAATGGTTAGACAAATACAGGAACTCACTTTGGTTCCTGGCTTTACTGTATTCCTTCCTGGTTTTTTTTGCATAATGGCATAAACTTTCTTGCCATTATTTATTAATTTTTATTATGCAATATATTTTAACCATGTTTCCCTACTCCCTCGGGTCTCCCAGATCCTCCTCACCTTGCTTTATACAACACAAACCTTAGTTGCCTCTTAAATTTCAACAGAAGTAAATAGGGGAGGGGATGTGACCCCATGGAGGGGTCACACATTCTCTCTCTTCCTAAGCCAAGAAGCATGACCTTGCTTTTTGCTTTGTTTAGGAAATGACCTCTGTTTGCTCTAGAAGCATCAGAGGTCTCGTTGTTTCTCTGACCTTCCCTCTGCAGAATTTCTCTGTCCTGCTTGGGGCTTTGATGTTTTCCACACCAGGCTTGGATTCTCTCTTCTGCAGACCAGGTTATAGCTCTCAGCTACTGTTTCAGCATATGCTGTCATGCTTCCTGCTGTGATAGTATTAGACTAAACCTCTGAAACTGTAAGCAAGCTTCTAATTTAAATGATTTCTTTTATAAGAGTTGCATTGATCATGATGTCTCTTCATAGTAATAGAACAGTGACTAAGACCCACACTCACACACACACACACACATGTACAAAATCATTTAAGGGAAACTGTGACCAGTGGTAACATCCTGTGTTCTCAGGGGACACAGAGAAGAATTGGCAGAAAGAGAGCATGGGTCAGGTTCATTATTCTGTTCCTTGTACCCAGAGATTCTGATTCTTTTGTGTTCAATGTCATATTAATGACAATGAAAAAAATCAACATTTTAAGAGAGCTTACTGTGTCCCTGGAAGAGAAGGTAGTATTTACAAAAGAACCATGACTTTGCAGTGAAACATGTGCTTTCTTCTTCTGTTCTCCACAGCAAAGCTTTTGCATCTATGATTTCAGTTTCTCTTCCTCAATTTCCTGAAAGACCAAAGAGAAGGGCCCATAAGTGACCTTCCTAGGAGGTATTTGAGAGGAGGAGCTATCACCATTGTAGTGACATATGTTCTCCTCAGCATCGCGTTGTTTATAACCGGACACAAAAAGGGTGAATTTCACTTTAAGTTTTAGATCTATTCAAGTCACTGCATCCACGGGACAAGTTTTGTCCATTTGAATGTTAGTATTTGTTTAGTTATGAATACATGGTGTGTCTTGGTTTTCTACTTAATGAACACTAGCATGGCTATACTGGTAGAATCAGTCTTAGTGAACAGCATATGATTTGTGAAGCACTTTTAAAATTTGGGAGCTCACATAAGTGATTCTATATGCAGGTGTATGTGTGTGTGCTAGTCATTGTTATTTGGTATGAAGAGACACCATGACTAGTACAACTCTTATAAAAGAAGGCATTTAGTTTGCACAAAGGTTCAGAGGTTTAGTCTAATATTGTCATGGCTGGGAACATGGCAGCATATGCTGGATCAGTAGCTGAGAGCTACATCATGAAATGAAGGCCCAGAGGGGAACCTGGGCCTGATGTGGGCTTTTTAAGCATCAAAGCCCACATCCTGTGACATATTTCTTCCAACAAAGCCACACCCACTCCAACAAGGCCTCACCTCCTAATCCTTCTAATCCTTTCAAACAGTTCCCTTCCCTGATGACTAAACATTCAAATATATGAGTCTATGGGGTCTGTTCTTATTCAAACCTCTACAGTGTGTTAAGAGCCACGTGAGCTAAACTATTACCATCTAAACCATTGAAGTTGAGGGGAAGCTGTACTAAGTAGCCCATGCTTTTGTGTTTTATGTTTTAAAGCAAGTAATAGCTCTTTAATGTGAAGTGGAAACAGGTATTTTGATTTGTCTGTCAAGCTTCTCTGTTTGGGAAATGCATAATGATTGCAAGCCAACTTCTTTATGTTGGAGTTCAGTGTGTTTTGTTAGATTTCACAAAGTCCAACATTTGCTTTTTAGTCAATTTCTTCTTCTGAATCAATTTAAAGTACCTAGATTTTGAAAGACTTGTTGATAGTAGAACTAGAGCAATAACCAGTACACTTGTTATTTCTCCAAAAGGCAATTCAAGAGTAAGTGAGACATTTGAGCTCTGCCTGTTTGAAATAAATACTGTTGTAGGGAATGAATTTGGGAAAATGAGATCTCTGGCCTTCTGGTTGCTCATGTTCTGGTGATCCCTCACCTGATCCTTAAGATGTCAAAATAAACCAGAGAAGCCCATGGACCTTGGCTTAGGAGCCCTTTAGACACAGAGAAAAGGATATCTGCTACTCAGGCCACAAAACAGGACAAGTTTCCTTTATCTGAGAATGTATTACAAGAAGCATTCCCTAAAACCTAATTGTTCTCATTTCCTGTTTCCCCACATCTTTTGAGATTCCTTAAAAAATTGTGTGAAGATATTTAAAAATAGACAAGGATAGTATTATTATGAAAATTAGTATACAATAGAATTAATATCAATCTATAAATAAGTATTACTGATCAGGAAAAGTAACTTTATTATGAAAAATGTCATGAATCACAAAAAAGAAAAAATGGCTACTAATAACAGGAAAAGATGTTTATTCTTATCAGCAAATAAGTAAAAGATTCAATAATGAATTATTAACCATTTTATATATCAGTTAAGAAAACAAATAGCATTGGGAATCCTGATAGTTGTACTGGTAAAGAATATAGATTCTCTCATGGAGGGTAGAACAGATGATGTAACCCTTTGAGAGCAGTGGGGTAAGATACAGAAACTTTAAGAATACTTTCTGATTCACTATGGAGGTCCCAAGGCACTTAATACAGGAAATCAGCTAGGTAACCAGGGATAAGCATGCATACAATGCCAGTCATTGTTTCTAGTGGCAAAAAATATGAGGAAACTCACATGCCAGTCACTAAAACACTGGTTGTAGAAATCAAGGCACATTCAGATAATGTACTCTAGCAAGTCCTGAGAAATCATACAACAGCTGGCTGGAAGATTGAATCTGCAGGTAAAGACATTTTCTGCCATGTATGTCTGATGACTTGTTTTTATCTCTGAGATCCACAGATATGTTAGGTATGGCTAATGTCAAATATGAAGTATTTGTTTATCTCTCTAGCTTTGCTATAGTATTTTAATCAAAGAAGAAACTCTAGGGAGATTTGTGTGTGTGTGTGTGTGTGTGTGTGTGTGTGTGTGTGTGTGTGTGCTTTCTCCTTCTTAGGAATTCTCAATTCTTACTCAGCTGCACAGTGTTTCAAAACAGTGGATGAAACGGGACCTACTGATCCCTTTCCATTTTGCTATCTACAAATTCCTCTCACAGTCCTTACAGTTTTGATATTTGAAGTCATTACATGAAGTATCAGCATGTGACTCTTCCTGACACTGTCACACTTGCCACCACAGTCACACCCACCGTCATATGGGCTTTCAGAAGTAACTACTCGGCAAGACTTAGGGGTTCTGTCAGGTCTACAAGGGTTAGTTTCAGCATGGATGACAGATTGATCATGCTAAGATAGTGAGATTGGGTTGTCTGTCGGCTCAAAACTTCATAAAGACCCCTATGAATTTCAGAATTGAGGCCAGACTCGTCAATAATTTGTCTAACTGTCCTTCATCTTTGTGGCTATTCTGACTTTTCAGACTTCTTTTATTACTTCTTCTAGGCCAACCCCACCCACCATCTCCATGGGGTCTCCATGACTATTAACTCCTTTAGGATCTGTATATGGTTTGATTTTACAAGGAGGCCTCATGTGCAGATCTTCTTAAATACTAGACTGTATCCTAACGCTACCCCAGGACAGTTCATTCATTTCATCTGTCCTGCTTTGTGTTTATTTTTATCCCCTGCCACTATAAAATAATACATAATTTAATTGCCTTTTACGGCTGCTGTCTTTCTTACCTCAACTTGAATGTAAACTTTAAAAAGAAAAAAAAAATCTAGATCTATTTTGTTTATCTAAAGAGTGATTGACATCTAGTGAATATTACATATATATTTGTACAGGTTATATATGTATATGTACATGTATTTTCACATATAATACAAATAATATATCTTATATAGTTATGTAACATATGATGCTATTAATAGTAGTTCTACACATCATGTTGCACCCATCAGAGTGTATGTATGTGTTAATTTGTCCAAGACCCCCAAAGAGCTCATGGAACAGGTATTAACAAGACCTCCCATGTGTAGATGGGAAAACTGAGGGATGCAGAAGCATGAAAACAAAACATCTAACATTTCCTAGATGATACAGTTTAGAGCTTATGAATGGGAAGCTTGTGCCCTGGGGATTATATACAAGCAAAACAACACTGAGTCTATAGTATTGATTGAGCTTCTGTGGCATTTCATTGGGTGGAAGGAAGGCTTTCCCATGCCATATCTTTACAACTATTGTCTTAAACATTTGATCCAAACCCAAGCCTTACCCAGGCAACTCTAGCCTGTTATTAGATTCCCATGTTATTACATTTGGCTGCACTTGACTTGTCCTTCCTACCTCCTGTCATTTGGTGCTTAGTTTTGCAGAAAGTAAAAAAGCATCTAAATATTTAAGGGCTTCCTTGTACTCATGTTTATGTTTTTAAACCTTGCTCTTCAGCCTGGTTTGCTGTCTTATGATGTGGCTCTGTATATTTTGGACTGTGGTCATAATGAATGTCAGTCCCTCACACCTGCAATTTTCTCTTTCAGGAGAACGATATCAACCTGACGCACATTGAATCCAGACCTTCTCGTTTAAACAAAGATGAGTATGAGTTTTTCACCTATCTAGATAAGCGTAGCAAGCCTGTCCTGGGAAGCATCATCAAGAGCCTGAGGAATGACATTGGCGCCACTGTCCATGAGCTTTCCCGAGATAAGGAAAAGAACACAGGTGAGAGTCCGAAGAATCTCATGACCTAAACAATACCGCACTGTTTTTGTTTAATAGTAACATACATAACAGCATGGGCACAATGGAGAGGAACTAAGCTGAGAACCTAGACAGAAAACTAGCATATCATAGGTACATAGCTATCTCTTTCCCTCTTCTTCAGCGTAGCTGTTTCTTAAGCTCACTGAATATGTTTAAAAGACAAGATATTGTCTTAACCCAGAGTGATCTCAAGCTCATTAAGTTAAGCCAAGGTTGCTCTTGAACTTCTGATCTTTCTGCTGGTACTAAGATGAAACACCATGACAAAAAGCAATGTAGGGGAGAAAAGATTTATTTCAGCTTATCATTCCCTGTTACTGTCCATCATTGTGGAGGAAGTTAAAGGTGACAGAAGCATGGAGCAATTAGTTATATAGTATTCAGTCAAGAACAGAGAGAAAATAAGGGCATGCATGCCTAGTGGTTAGCTCAGTTTCTCTACTCTTGTACAAGCCAGGATCCAAACCTAGGGGCTGGTGCTGCCGACTTTTAGGATAGGTTTTTCCACATAAGTTAACCAGAATGATTGCTGGCCCAAAGACATGCCCACGGGCCAACTTCATCTAGACAATTCCTCAGTGAGACTCTTTCCCAATGTGAGTGAAGATGATAATTAACCATGGCATTCAGTATGGTTTCTAGATGAACACCAAGTGAAAACACGATGCTGTTATCTCTACCCCAACCAAAGAGCTTTCCCCAAATTCTTATAATATGCCAAGCCTGGATCCGGGATCACTTAGGTCCTTCATCCTGGTACTTTCATCGTCATCTTCCATCCATTTATCTTGCTCTTCCACCGAATCACTTGTCTCTTTTATTCACATCTATATCTGCAGAACGTAGCACAATATGTGGTGCCTAGTAACCATCGAGGAGGGAACAACCAATATAGGCATTGTTAACAAAACAAAACAAAACAAAACAAATCAAGACAAAACAACAACAACAACAACAAAAAAAAAAAACAGTGTTTCACCGGTCACTTATGGTAAGACTTATAGATAGATAGATAGATAGATGGATGGATGGATGGATGGATGGATGGATAGATAGATAGATAGATAGATAGATAGGTTTGGAGCTGGATCAGTTTGGGCTCAAATCTTTCCTTCAGTTCCTAACTTTGAAATCTCTTCTTTGTGTTTTCCTAGAGCTTTTTTTTTTATGAATAAGACCGTAGCATCCTGTCTAGCATATTATAGGGACTGGCTCAATGGCAATATAGGGTTGCTACGCTTAGGTGTAGCCTCTGAAGAATATGGGCAAGCAAGATGCTTGATTGCTTTTTATTTTAGGATGAAAGGTATATTCATATGAACTATTTTGAAGAGAATTCATTTTTAATTTTTAGAGAAAATTAAAAAATATGTACAGAGAATTTTTTTGTATTGTATTCCCCCTTGTTACCAATCTGCATTCATACAGCACATCTTTTAAAAAAATAATTGATGGGCCAGTAGTGATTGATTTATTACTAGGAAGTGAAGTCCAATGATCTTATTCAAAATCTGCTTTGTGTTGTAGAGTTTTATTGTTTTTAACCAATTTGTGGTGCTCTGTGTCTGCCGCCACTGTGGCATACAGTGTAGTAGCCATGTCGTAAATCTGTTTGTGCTGTCCACCCTCCTTCATACTGCCTTTCTCTTATTACAGTCTTATCATTTTGCCTTTTCCAGAAGCAACATTTTAGATGGGCTTCATTCACTTTTGACTTTATATATCATTTCATTTTTACTCTACAATAATATTCTAATGCATTAACTTAACCCCAGATTTCCCATTCACCTATTTTAATGGCATCTTGGTTGACTCCAATTTGGGATTATTACAGATGAGCATATTATAAACATTCATGTATAGGTGTTCAATGCATTTTTGCAGACACTTAAGAGCATGCTTTTTGAGACGAACCTAATTTCAATTAACTCCTTTTCTACCTCAGAATCTAGAGTAGCTTTCCCAAACACCAAATGCTTTGGGTCAAGAACACACTGTCACTGAATTGGGCTATAGGTACAGATACTAAGCATTAGTAAGATATAAGAAACAAGTCCTGGTGTTCTGCTGTACCAAAGTATGTATGACTCCAGGTAACAATAATGTGCTCTATTCAATAAAATAAAAAAATAGAAGAAACATTTTTAAACATTTGACCAAGTGACCAATGCTTGAGGGGGATAAGTATGATTGCTCCAATCTAAACATTACATAATTTACATGTGTATGAAAATATTACTTGGTACCATCTGAATTCCCCACCCACCCTTCCTCTCTTTGTTCAGGGTATCAAGCCTATATCCTGGAGCTTGATACAGAATCGGTACAGGTCTTAGGTGCCAATGAAAAGTTATTTATAAAAATTTTACATAAAGGAGTCCTTAAATAAGACAAGATGCACCTCACAGAACAGGCAACCGAAACATCTCCTGAAAGGCATCTCTAAAAATCTCTAAAGAAGTCTTCTCTATCCTTGCTTCTCATAGATATAGCTCTAGCAAGAAGCCCCATCTCTGGCGCGCCTTTGCCTGGAGTGGTCATATAGGCGCAGGTCTTGGGAGGGACCCTTGAGATTCCTCTTATTCAGATTTCTTTGTCTCTGCCATCTTCTTCCCAGACTGATAAGTGTCCTCTCCTGCTTTTTTAGGCCACCTGCTCCCAACAGGAACCTCAGGCCCTCTGGACAAAGAAAAGGCCTGCTGGGTCCAGGGGCAAACTCTGCCTCTGGTTGGAGCAGGTGGAGTCTGGGCCAGCTGGGCTCTGGAGTCTGAAATCAAAGCAATTGACAGGCAGGCAGGCAGGCAGGCGCCACTGGGAGAGCCAGGAAGATGTATGTAGGCCAGCTGGACAGCTGTAGCCTGAGCTGGAAGCTCCAAAAGGAGGTTCTTGGAGAGGATATAAAGAATTAATTAAGAGCTCAGTTTCTTGAGTCAAAACATAGCACACTTGGTGTGATTTTGGACAAACTAGTGAAGCTGACGATCTCAAACTGTATCCAGAGGAAGAAACAAGAGTTCCTGGCATTACAGGGCTAATGAGATCACATCGGCAGGCACTGGAAATAGAGCAGAGGTTGTTGAGGAGCTTCATAAATGGTCTATATTCTTGTCATTATTATCACTTATGCTAAAAGACACAACTACCAGAGTTCCAGCAATCCAGCTTGTACTGATACTTTATAGATTTCAAGAGCAGGAATATGATCTCGGAGGTCATGTGGTCCTACCGAGCACTGAATTTTACATAGTGCCAATAGAGATTGTGACTTGGCTTTAAGGCAGGGTAAAGTCTGTATAGTCATGGGCCGCAGTATG
The DNA here is from genome assembly GCF_947179515.1 of Apodemus sylvaticus. Taxonomy (NCBI): domain Eukaryota; kingdom Metazoa; phylum Chordata; class Mammalia; order Rodentia; family Muridae; genus Apodemus; species Apodemus sylvaticus. The sequence goes on along the minus strand of NC_067491.1, from coordinate 47,833,442 downwards.
TTAAGAACCGACTGATCTATGTCAGATGCTGTGTTAGGAGCTGGAGAAAAAAAAAATAAAAATAAGTCAAGTGCTTGTTCCTAAGTAGCTCACAGTATGGCAAAGGGCACAAGACTGTTGTAGACACAGAAAAGGGACTGTTGCCCGAGGAAGACAAATGCTGTATCATGTAACTCTCAAGATGTAGCAGTGAGAAAGTAAAAAACAAAACAAAACAAAAACAAAACAAACAAACAAAAAACCTACTATTTTGCTACAGAGTATCTTGCAATCACTGCTGAGTTTTTTAGACAGTAAAAGTTGCTCAGATTTAATAATGCCTTAGGAGGCTGCTTGGCTAATCACCTCCTGGCTCAGACAGCAGGGTGCTAATGTTTGAAAAAAGTGTGGGTGTGCGATGGGGGTGGCAAGTTTATGTAGTAAAGAAGAAATAGCCAGCACTGTTTGACTTGTTTTGTGATATTATTGCTTTGTGGGCTCTACTTCGTTGGCAGCTGGTCATTCACCCATAGGGCTGTTCCCACCTGGGGCTGAACTTGTCTGTGACTCAACAGCTGCTACGGACATGGCAGATGCTGAGGTGACACCTGCTGAGACAGAGGGGGGTATCAGGACTCCAGCGGTAGATTTGCGCAAAGGAGTCTGGGTCCGGAAGTAGGGATTTTGAAAGAAAAGCAAGCATGGCTCTGTATAGTCGCACTTTTTCTGTCAGCCTCACTCGGGGAATGGCAAGAGGAAGAAAGCTTAGGAGTAGATCGGAACCTTTGATTCTTTCTCCGGACAAAATGCCCTTTTTAATGAGGGGCTCAGATCTCAGGGGCAAGTCTGACAGCAGGTTCAAGTGAGAGACCTGAACCCCTCAAATCAATTAAGCTAAACCACTTTGCACTCTGGTCTCTAAAGCATTCAAACAGCGGCATGGATGATGGAAAATGAAAGTTTCTCAGTTTCTTAATTGCTGATGTGCCCCACCCAAAACAGCTAGGGGGGAGGTTAATTATGGTGACAGGTTAAAGAAACCCCAACCTCCCCAAATGCCTCCGGGAGAAGCTGATGGGAACTTAATAGGATTTTAATCCAGAGAGCCTTTTGAATACTTAGTCTATTCTCCTGCCGCCTTCTCTCCTGATGACCTCAAATCCTTCTTCAACCCAACATGAAAGAGCATTAATATCGGCCATCGATCCATCTACTAATCCGTTTACTTTCCCTTTGAGATCTTCTGCATGACATTGCATTTAGTGGGGGGTAGAAAATACCTACATGGAGACAGACTGCAGCCAGGGGTAGCAGACACCAAGGCAGTGTCTTAGATAGTTAGAGGTTAGGGGCACAGCCTTTCAAGAGACTTTCCTCTTTGTAGATGCTTCTTAAAAGCAAATGGACACTCCTTAGACTTTCTCCAAATGGAGATTGGTTAACAAGATAGTGTGTGGAAACAGTAAACCCAGTTTCTCCTTACTTTGTATTATATTCCGTGAAAGATTGGCTGTTATCTGTCTGTCTATCTGTCTATCTATCTATCATTTATCTATCGTTCATCCATTCACCTGTTTTGCCTGTGTATATGCACAATAACACATGTTTATATATATATGTGTCATCTGTTTATCCTGTCTGTGTGTCTGTTTATTCTATCTATCTATCTATCTATCTATCTATCTATCTATCTATTAATCATCTACCCATTCACCTGCTTTCCCATCAGTCTACATATATACATAAGAATATATGTATGTATATATGTATATATCATCTATCTATACATCTATTTATCCACCCATTGTTACATTGTTAGTTTATCTATCTATCTATCTATCTATCTATCATCTATCATCTATATCTATCTATCTATCTATCTATCTATCTATCTATCTATCTATCTATCTATCTATCTATCTATCTATCCATCTCTATACTATTGCTTATTTATCTACCTAGCACAGAGTTAAGATTATTGATAGAAGACAAAAGAATCATTATTACACACATTTCTTCCCTCTTAGCTCAGTCCCCTATAGATTTCTCTTTTCTTCTTCAGGATTGCTGCTCTGCAGAGCCATCCTGAGTAAGACAGATGTTTTACATTCATTTAGGATTTTTGTGATCAGTGATAGGATCCCATAAAAGGCTCTGACCTGCCCCTCCCACGACTTGGAAAAGTGGCGCACATGTGTGCACGCCTATTTGCTTTTAAGACGAGAACACTTTTCAAAGGAGTCATGGTTCCTAAGAGTCTTTAGCAGAAAGCTGCTTAAGGCTGAGTGGTCCAGATGGTTGGAGTTTCTTTAGTCTCACCACCTGCATCTTTATTTTTTCTATTGCTTTATCTGTCTGTGTATTCTGTTTCTAAATGTCTCCTTCCCCTGTCAATTCAAACTTTCTCCCATACATTTGGCTTTGCCCTGTGTATGGCTTTTACAGCCATAACTGTAGCCACTCATGGTCCTGTAACCACAGGAGATTATGTATCTTTGGATTTGTGGAAATTCACAGTTGGGTCAGATGCTCCCTGGATGCATTGATATGGCTGTAAGCCCTGGAAGTTGGGGAGATGGCTCCTATATCTTCAGACTGCCACCATTAAGACAAGCTGACCCAATCTGGGAGAATCAATTCTGGGACTCTATGCAGAACCACATAATGCTATTGATATTCTGCTTGCTCTCCCAATATGTCAATAATTCATTAATTAGGGTTGACGTTACCCAACTTTCATGTGTGGGGTTTGGTGGTGGCCCTGCAAATAGGTTTCCATTCTAAGCCTTTGGGTGTGTGGCTGTGCCATTTGGCTATGTGTTTAATTGGGCATAGCTGGGACATGGGAGCCAGCAAGCTGGAGTTTCTCCTTCCCCTCTTGCTCTACTTTCCTTCCTTCTTCCATTCCTAATTCCTTCCCTCCATGTTTTCCTCCTTCCTTCCTCTTCCCCTTCCTACCAATTCTGACAACACTTGTTACCCAAATGATGTCTTTCCAGAGAGTATTTTGACCATATTTTACATCTTCGCATCATCTGATTCCCTTATCTCTGGTTCCTTACCATTTTATACATTGTATGACCCTTTCTTCTTAAAACCCCACCTATTGTGATTTGCTCCCCTTGACTACTGTTCTTCTTGAACTTGGGTTAACTTTCCCACTCTTTTCTCTTTTGTTCACATTTACCCTCTGACTTTACTTCATTCATGCCATTCAGGGTTAACAGTAGGAAAGCACATGTGGTACCCACTCTGGTGTGGAGTCATATCACGTGACATATGGCAATGATGGGGAAAAATGGTATCTCTAAGGAGAATCCTTTTGTGTGCACTGAACTCAGTCTTTGGTCCAATAGGTGAGAGGAGAGGAAGACCTGGGGTTAGAGAAGGCATTGCATGTATTACGTTTTACCTGATATAGGCAAGTTGACCATAACTCAAGTCATGAGTGACGTATCAGCTGATCTCAGATCATGTAAGCATTTAGAAGGCAGAACTGGATGTTTAGGGGATATAATGGGTAGCCTGCCACTCTAACACCTGTAAGAGACATGTAGTATCTTTGAGGCTAGAGAGAGAGATGGTTCATAGTTTAAAACATGTTTTACTCTTTATGAAGTTGGGAGTTGGGTGTCTGACACCCAAGTGGGGTTACTCATTAATTCTTGTAACTCCATCCCTAAGAGGCTCCATTGACCTGGTCTCTTCTGACTCCGGCACTCACACACCCGTGCTTCCCCCTGGTTAAAAATAAAATAAATCTTAAAAAATGGAGACACATGGCCCTTTGGAAGGGTCAGTGGGAGAGTAGCTGCAGTTTAGTCCCTACAGTTAAGGGCCCTACAGATTTTTATTTATTTATCATTTCAACGTTTCACTGAAATGTCTAGTCTTCACTTACATCTATGTCTGATTCTAAGAATTTGATTAGTAAATAGAGGCCGTGTGCTTTGCCCAGGTTCCCATCACTGCAGACACTGCTCTGTCCAGGATGCAAAGCTTATCCTACCAGCCAAGCTTGGACTCCTTTGCTCTTGCCAAGACCTTGCTGATGGATTTTCTTTCCCTAGAAACAGACATAGAAGTTCTCTCAAGGAAAAATAAGACCCTGGAGGTCTTCACCTGCAAGATCGGGTAGCCATGGCCTCTCCCTTTGCAATGGCTCCTGGAACTCACACAGTAGCTGCTTCAGTAGGAAGCTGGGGCCATGGCCTCGGAGGAGACACAGGGGAGCCTGGAGTTGGGCTGAGAATACCCTTCTGTTGTGGGTCTCTGTACTGGAGGATTTATTGCTCTTCCTGAGACAGGCTGGCCACCATCCTGGGTGCCTTGTTGACTCAGCCCCGGGGGCTGGTGAACATCTGATGGAAGATGAGAGTTAGACTAGGATCTGTCTGCCTTGAACGACTGTGGATTTAATGGACTCGCGCTGACCCACGAAGCAGGAAGTCGGCTCTTGGGAGCCTTTTCTTTGGGAGCACTCTGGAGCCAGCGGTCCCTTGACGTCTGGGTAGAACAGTTGACCCTGACTTAATGGGACCACAACGTGGGTGTCCGATGTCCAGGAGCCTGCTCTCCCGCAGGCTGCTTCCTTTGGAGCCAAATCAATATTTATTAATGATCTGCACCCCCTCCCGGGTGCCACTGGCTTCACAGAGAGCTTCTGTTGCTCCAGCAGGCTCAGTAATTCATTAACCCCAAGCCCAGGCCTGTGGAGGGGTTTGGGGAGCCTGACCCACCACTGGGGTATTTGGCAAGGTCATTAATGAGCTAATCTGATTTAAGTCTTTAAAATGAAGGCCCGGGGTCACGAGGGTCAGTGTCTATTCTCAGCATTGTGAGTGAGACCCCTGTGTGTGTGTGTGGGGTGAGGGGCTGCAGCCCTACTGAGGAGAAGAAAGTGTACAGAGAAGAAGGTGGGTTTTTCACTCACTGATATCCAGGAAAGACCAGATGGAAGACAGGAAGGAATTCTTCAAGGCCCTGTTGGGTCCTGATTTAGCTCATCAAAGAAAAAAGAAAAGGTAATTAGAACTTTTTGGCTGACAAATTGGTCAGGCCTACAGGCTGAGGGCACTAAAGCAGGCTTGGGCTCTGTCACCAGCAGCTTGAATCACCGTATTTACTTAGCCAGACAAGCACCTGTGGACTTTGTTATGAGGTTCAAACGCAATGGCTGGCAAGAGTGCCACCTGTTACAGGTTGACTGTTTCCCATACCAAAGAAGGAGACAGATGGCTGGCTTAATTTTCCCATAAATTTTACAGAGGAAAAGCCAGACTCTTGGGGGAGCAAGTAACTCAACTCAGATTCACTTATGCTTATAGATTATGCTTAGGAAGATATACTTGGGCACAGAGAGACCTGCTGGCTTCCTATCTTGGGTGTTCATCCTTTTGTGCATGGTGTCAGGGTAGATGTGTTTGGAGCTGAGTGCAAAAGGTGCTTTTTCTGGGCTCTATACTTTTAACTTGGGGGGGGGGTCCCCAGACTGCGTGTACTTCAGACTCTGAAGAGAAATGAAGTTATGTACCTCTGGCCACTCTTACCCCTGTACTGGGACCTTGTCTCCACTGGGTCTCTTTTCCCAAGACTCCTGCCTTATTCCAAGGTGATAGCCTGCAAACTTTTAATGGACCCAAGTCCTTCTATTCCATAGGACACAGGCTGCTGGCAAGGGCCTTGGAAGGGGGAGGGGAGGGGCAGGGGGAGGGGGAGGGCGAGGTGGTGGTGGTGTTGAATTCAGGTAGGCCTGGGCAGCTGCTGACAGTGAACTCTAATTCTTCCACCAGTTACCTTTTGGCTTCCTAACAGCAATAATAATAAGAAGAAGACAAAATACTTTAAAATCCCTTACTATGTTTTAAACACTGCTGTAAGACTTCTTTATGGGCTTATACAAAGGCTCATCATTTTTAATCTCTCTTGTGTGTACGTGTGCGTGTGGGTGTGCACACACAGTGTGCAGTGTGTACTTGTCCCAGCGTTTGAGTGTGGAGGTCAGAGGACAACCTCTGGTATTGGTCCCCTCCTCCTACTTTGAAGCAGTGCCTCTTTGTTTCCCCTTCTGTGTATTCTAGATCACCTGGCCCCTGAGCTACCAGTGTGTCTCTTGTCTCTGCCTCCCATTTTGCAGTAGGAGCCTAGTCATCTCCCCATCCCCACGGAGTTCATCTTGATCGGCACCAACTCTGAGAGACATATGATATTTATGTTCATTTTATCAGATGAGACGCTAGGAAACCACCGAGAGATTGAACAAACTGCATAAAGTCCAAAAGCTGTGAACGAGCAGAGAAATCTTCCAACACAAGCCTCTGTCAGGAGAGCCCCGTGCTTTTCATTTCTCCTGCCTGGCTTTGTATTCTGGACATTTCTGTATGATAATGGGGCTTGAAATTCACCAGAGGCCCCTGAACCCCATGCCCTTATAAAGAGGCCTCGGGGTCTCCCACACTCTCTTGACCAGTAGACCTCAATGCCTGGGGCCTACCAACCAGGCTGTTGAGTTGTTTATGCCTTGGACTCTTTGTCTTTGACTTGTTTATGATAATTTATTTAATTAAGTCATTTATTTTCTAAGACGAGGCCACATGAGACCAAATAGAATGCTTTTGCTCTGAGGGAGAGCTGGGAGTGGCTGTCTTTGTTGCCCTCTGGGGTTCAGTTGGGGGATAGCACAGCTCAGTCTGTGGGCTCATTCATGGAGGAGAGACGCTGTGGATGGGGACTGAAAATGTCGTGACTCTACTCCCAGAAGGAGTAAACACAGCTGCCCTGCTGATTGTGGTGGAAGCATCTTTTCCTGGGTCCTCTGGCCCGCTTCTCACAGCGTTCCACACGCCTCAGAACACAAAACTCACCCAGGACCTCAGCAAAAAGTAAACACAACATGCATGGCTTGTAGGGGGAAACTGAGGCAGAGTATTCAGAAGGGTGTTAATATCAGGCCTGGGGGGAGAAACAGTCCTTCACTCCAAACTCTGGTTCTCCTCTTCCTTTCATCACGGCCAGGATGATTAAATCTGTTATCATGGTAAACACGGACCGAGCACTGTCTGTGTGCTGACCACAGGGCTGAGATGCGTCCTGTCTGCTGTAGCATTCAATTCATCCAGCAGCAAACAAAGATGATTTGAATCTGTTTTGTGGATCCAGAAGACAAAGCACAACAGTGTACATAATTATATTACAAAGGAAGTGGCATGTTTATTAGTTTTCCTGGAAGTTTTACTCTGCTTTTTATGTGATGAAGAACCCATCTCTCTCTCTCTCTCTCTCTCTCTCTCTCTCTCTCTCTCTCTCTCTCTCTCTCCTTTCCTCCTCCCCTTCTTCCCTTCCACATTCTCCCCTCCTGTGTGTGTGTGTGCTCACGTGCGCGTGTGTGCACACATATGTTACAATATATGCAGTCAGGCTCATATAAAGATGTTATAGACAACAGTGGACCCCCATGTAGTGCTTAGTGATAGTGATGTATGATCTAGCATGATTATTGTCAAGACCACATAGGATGAAATTGTGCACTTCTCAGAATGTATTTGGTAAGCAATATGTGACTCTCTCCCTGTGTATGTGTGTGTGTTTACAATTGACCAATAATACTATTCATTATGAGCCATGACTTTTCAGAAAAAACATATATATTGACTCATTAAGTGCCTATTGTTCTTATGGAGGTATACCCTAGTAATTCCCCCGTTAACATTTAACAGAAAAAATATTGAGGCCCAGGAGGCTTCTCTCTTTTCTGGTCCCTTAGAGGGTAAGAACAGAGCAAGCCTGCCCTCTCTTGGGGCTCTTTGTCATCTCCAGACGTCTGTCCTCAGAAGACACAGGACAACAGTGAAGCAGGCAACAAACTTTGACTTCTCAGATCCCTTGGGCTCCAGCAGAGTAGGACTGAGTCACTAGCGTCTTGAGGAGCAGGAGGCATGGAGTTCCTTACATAGCAGTCTGTGACTCATGATGTGGATCAGAGAAAACTAGTGTGGGTAAGGGCATGGGAAAAGAAAATCTTTTACACTGTCAAATGTGCAGTACATTGGTTCAGTTTAATGGGGCCCAGTATGTCATGGCCCCTCATAGTAAATTAGAACAGCATATGACCCAGCTATACCACCTAAGGTTATACATTCAAAGAATATGAAATCAGTACCTTAAAAGCACACCGGAACTTCCTTGTTTACTGTGGAGAAATCTCCACAGATATATGAGTAGGTACAGAAAATGTCGTGTGTGTATGTGTGTGTGTATGTGTGTGTGTGTGAGTGAGTGTGTGTGTGTGAGTGTGTAAATTGAATCTCATTCAGCCACGGTAGGTGACTTTCTGTTTGCTGTAATATGAATGGGGGCCTTTGCTATGGAAAATGAGCTTATTATAGGAAAACAAATGCTTCAGACCTTTCTTACACAGGGAACCTAGAAAGTCAAACACAGGGGCAGAGAATGGCTCTTTCCAGGTGTTTGGGGGAGAGAAATGAAGAGAGATTGGTCAAATGGTACAAAGTTTAAGATGTATGGTAAATAAGCTCTGGAGATCTAACATGTAACATATAATAATAATAATACAGTGTATACTTAAAGTTGATGAAAAATATTTTGTGTCCTCAACACACACATATGCATGCACATGGACACACACACACATGCATGTACACAGATATAGACATGCACACACATACATACATGTACATATAGCTGCACACATACAGTGGTAGCTCTAAGAAGCAATGAATGAGTTCATTAACCTGTGGTAATGATTTCACGATACATATGTATATAAAATTATTATTGCTAAATACATACATATATGTGTTTCATTTGCTAACTATACCTCAACGAAGCTGGAGAATTTTTAAAAGAAATTCAGTAGCACACCGACGACTCCCATCTTCTGGCTCCGCCTTCTTCTTTGGGAACTTCTGGTGCTGATGTGTATTTGTGCTTTTGTTTTGTTTTGTTTTGTTTTGTATTGCTTGTTTTGTGCTGCTCCCCATAGAACATAATCACGACAGGGTAGCACTCAGTGTTGTCACCTCTCACGCCCAGGACCTGCAGTGCAGGGGCGCTCAGTGCATGCCAGGATGCTCCGTGCATGCCGGGATGCTCCATGCATGCCGTGATGCTCAGTGCATGCCGGGATGCTCAATGCATGCTGGGGCACTCCGGAGTCTTGAGTGTCCATGTTTGGAGGGCAGAGCCACGAGAAAGTGTGGCCAGTGCTTTTGCTGGCAGGAGCTACCTGACCTGCAAGTGACTCTCAGGCAGTGGAAACATGAGCTTTAAGCCCAAGGGGTCGTGGGCACTGGGAACTGAGGAGATGGGGCTGTTAATTGTGCTCTATGTAGGGGAGAGAGGCAGGACTCATTGTCCAGGCCAGGGCCATTCAGAGAGGCCCCTTGGTAGCAACACCTGAAGAGACAGTGAGGTCTCATGGGAGAGTTGGCCTCTTCTTGGCACTTGTGATCTTACTAGCAAACAGACACCGGTTTCAATGCTGATAGCAAGAGTTTCAATACGCCAGGGAAACACTGGACTCGAGGAGAAAGGGCAGCTTGGGGCAAAGCTTAGGGGACAGGGCTGGAAAGCAGGTCTCCTAGCTGCGGGTGTCCCTGCAAAGAGAAATGTTTCTTGTGAGGCAAGAAGGAAATCTAGCTCAATATGACCTAGTTAGCTGGTGTTGGTTCAGACTTCTAGATCTGATTCCGGTCCGTTTATAGTTTTAGGCATTTTAAGAACAGTAGTATTTTTGGAAAAGATTTTCTGGTACCATTTATCTTAATGCCACGTGTGCTGTGAAGCTTAAGGGAGCTTGAGAGCCTAGGGGAGAATCAGGTGTGGTCTCCATCACACCAGATGTACATGTGACGTCTCCCTGAGGGATGGTTTCTCTTCAGCGAGAAACAGTGCTGAAGCTAAAGAGGTCTTGAGAGGAAGGGTCTGGGATAAATGTAACAGTCTGAGGGACTGGGGTGTGGCCTGGCCCTAGAGACAGCACAGATCACCAGGCTGCTAACTGCATCCACTCCCAGCCCTCTGGGTAGGAAACAGGTATACACATCCCTTTCATTGAAGAGGTACGCCTCCACGTGTAACATTCTTGGTTTCCCTAGGACACTAGAATCTTGTACCCCCTATATGTGGTGGATAGGAAGAATCTATTGTTGAGTAGAGACTCCAAAGTTCCAGAAGTCGGGAGTAAGAAGTTTTCTTTCTAGACTTTTCTCCCTGCTCCTCAGTTCCCTCATGTGTAGGAAAAAAAAGTGACCTGCCTCATGGTGCCACATGAGAGCGGGAGGAAGCAGCTTCCGTATCTCGGTGAGGACGATACCTGTCACATAAGTGACCTATGCTAAGACAGCTTCTGTTGTCACCACTCAAAGGGTGCTGCAGACAAGTGACCCGTGCTTTAAAGTCATGGAAACCCCAGTGTGAGAAACTACAGAGCCAGGCAGGCTTGAGAGCTGGTGCTGTCAATCAGGTGACCCTGTCACTGCCCCAGGGGCCAGCTGGGTGTGAATCTTGACCCCCCATCATTCACTAGCAGTGCTTACACGTCTGTGCATGTGTGCATATGCGTGTATGTGACTGGGAGCACGCATGTGTCTGTGAGCTTTGCAGTTGTGTATGTATATTGTCTGTGACCTATGGAACTCTGAAATTGAGATATCCCTGATATTAGCCAGAAATAAAGGTCTGGTTTTGGGGATAAGTTTCAGCTAAAGTAGAGACACACTTAAAAACCTGTTCATCTGCAGAACAAAGCCTTTGAGCACTCCGGTGCATTTGTTATATTGATACCGAAAGAGCTCACCGTGTAAAGAATATTCAGAGCTGCGCCTGCGGTAGCATCACGCCCAGTTTTCTGAGGAACCGCCAGACTGATTTCCAGAGTGGTTGTACCAGCTGGCAATCCCACCAGCGGTGGAGGAGTGTTCCTCTTTCTCCACAACCTCTCCAACACCTGCTGTCTCCTGAGTTTTTTTTAAACTTAGCCATTCTGACTGGTGTGAGAAAGAGTCTTTGAAGGGCCCACTGAGATTTGCAGTGCTATAGAAGGAACAACAATATGAGCTACCCAGTACACCCAGAGCTCCCAGGGACAAAAGCATCAACCAGATAGTACACATGGTGTTACCCGTGGCTCCAGATGCATAGGCAGCAGAGGATGGCCTTGTTGGACATCAAAGGGAGGAGAGGAGGACCCTGGTCCTGGAAAGGCTCCATGCAGCAGTGTAGGGGAATACCAGGACAGGGAAGTGGGAAGGGGTGGATTGGGGAACAGGGGGGGAGGGGAGATGGCTTATGAGACTTTCGGGGAATGGGGGAACTAGGAAAGGGGAAATCATTTGAAATCTGTATCTAATAAAAAAGAGAAAAATGAAATCATTAAATCCATAAAAAAGAGCTGCACCTGCATTATTAGTTAATGTGGAAAGCGTAGAGTTTAGGCAGCTTGGATTCACAAAAACCAGGCTCTTCCTTCATGAGCACAGTTGGGAAAGTTTTAGGGAAGTCCTTGCAGCTTAGATCTCCAGGGGTCATTTCCTCAAATTGGCCACTAGATGGCAGGAGTGTTCTTTCTCAGCCCACTTGAGCCAGTAGTGGAAGGAACCTTACTGTACCCACTGCTTCCTTCTGTCCTTCCTCACAGCAACCTCCAATTAAAGGACAAACTCCATCTCAAACGTAACCCCAGTACCTAGCACATGGTAATGCTTCAGATAACATCAGCTGCCCTTCCTATTGTTACCATTTCGAATTTCACAGAGCAGGGTGTGGGCACAGAGTTGCTGATCCTCTGAAGCCAGACTGGGTGGGGCTCCTTGCAAATACAACCCTGGGCCTGGGGCAGCTTGCAAATCCAACCTTGGGCTCTGCCACCTCCTTCAGGGTTAATAACCACTGCCTTGGCTCACTTCACGAACACTGCATGTGTATCTGGCCCTGCCTTAGTCTGGTGCGATCTTAAGCCAATTTATTTTGATCTTCTGATTTTTAAATCCTTCGTTTTTTCATCTGCATAATAGAGGCTGTAATATCTTCCTTATCTGGGGAAAGACTTCAGAAACAGAAACTAGGTCAGAGTAGATAGAGGCTGTGAATAGTGTCACTATGGTTAAAACCTTATATGTTAATATAACCAGAGACCTTCCTTTTTTTTTTTTTTTATTTTAATCTTCCCATTGACCTCTCCACAACCACTCACACTCATGGCTCTTAGAGTTCACACTTTCCCGGTCTCTGTGCATACACAGGGCACTTGGACCCGGTACATCTCTTACAAGGCTCAAGGATTCAGGTGGTATCATCTCTTTCTCTAGGAAGGATACCATCATTACAGACACAAAACTCATATACCTTGGCCTTCCCCCTTGGTGTTACTTTGGAAAGCAAGCTCCAATCGACCTGCCTTTGCCACTTTCTCAGGGACTGTAAATGGCTTTGAGATCAAAAGGTTTTGTAGGGGTGCCCAAGATACTCAGGAGGGAGTCACAGGTACAATCTTGGTGCCTGAGGGCTCCTCTTTTGCTGCTAAAGAACATCTTTGTTGACAGCTACTGAAAAGGGTGGGCAGGGGATGAATTAGAGACAATTCATGAAAACTCTCAGGTGTGTGTGGGTTCTGCTTCAGAGTTCTGAAGTCTAATATTCCAGAGTGCAGAGCTTGTCTTTGCCCTGTGTTCTGAGGACAGGGAGAGTCCTTTAGTGGGCTCCAGTAGAGGACTGGGTAGAAGACCCTCTCATTCTTTAATCTCTGAGGAACCCAAAGAACAGCCTAGGCCAACGTTCAGTCTAAGTCTAGTGGCCTCTTTGGGATGTGTTTTAAAATCAGTTTCCCAAGAAAATGGAATTTAAATATAAGAGTTACACAGAACCTTGTTTACCACCACCATCGACATGACGAATTGGGGCTCGGAGAGGCAGCCCGCCACATGTCCTACAATCTGCACTCAGGACTTGGCCTTTTCTGTGTTACAGTGCCCTGGTTTCCAAGGACCATTCAGGAGCTGGACAGATTCGCCAATCAGATTCTCAGCTACGGAGCCGAATTGGATGCGGACCACCCAGTGAGTGCAGGACTCTGAGGATTAGAGTCTCCCGACCTTCTTCTCTCCACCTTCCCCCATCTCCTCTTCCTCTCCCCTCCTCCTACACCTTTACACCTTCCACTTGGAGAAATATGTTTGTTTATTTGGTTAAGAGAATTTTACCGAGCAAGCTCCTACGGATGCCAGGGCTGGGAAAGCGAAGATTAACAAGAGCATGAGACCTCACTGTCGTCATTTCTTCCGTCATTACTGTTAGAACGACTGTGAGCCAATGGCCAGAAAAATGCTATCCCTACACAGTTGTGTGTATTTATTTTCCTACCTTTGTACATTTTATGGACATTTAAATCAAGCACTGTTAGGGGACGGGGAGAGAGGTGACATTGGGCCCTCAAAGAGTAGAGAAGAAGGTTCTAGTCATATGAGGGAAGCAGGAGTGGGGTGGGGTGGGGTGGGGTATTTGACTGAGAGACTCACATCTGCTTTGAAGAGTTCGGCCAGTGGTGGAGATGGGTGGGTGGTACCTTAGGTATGACAGCGAGAGAGCCGGCTGATGCATGGGTTGGGTCAGATTTTCAAAAGTCTTACACAGGAGTGGTGGTGAAGGTCACCGTGCCCTGCATCTTGTGGCGGAGGGCATCATTTTTTTTATTGTTTTGTTTTGTCTTTCAATGAATTCTCACTAGGGGTGTGTGTGTCTCTCTCTGTGTGTGTCTGTGTGTGTATGTGTGTGCGTGGAGAGAGAGAGTGGGGGGCATCTTCTTATTCCTTACTCTTGGGCCAATGGTCCTTGAAGTGAACAGTCTAAGCCGAAGCTCAGAATGGTCTGGCAGCATTTCTGGTGGGCAGTGTGTTATGATGACCTTGGGTTCTCTTCTCTCTGCTGGGCAGTGGACTCCGGCCTTTAATAACCAGGCAACTGTTCACACAAACAAGGTGTCAGTGTGGCTGGTGCTGGAGTGTGCGCATCTACGCAGTGTCTCCTCACTACCTTGTGTGGTCCAGCAGCTAACAAGAGACAGTTGCTCTTCCCAGAGACAGTTTCCCATAAGCAGGTTGAGGTTTCCATCCCACGGAGGTCCAGCCATGACAGGTACCTTCTCCAGCGTCCTCTGTCATTTGAACCTTAGGTCCTTGGACATTACTCCAGTGCTCAGGGTAGTTGAAGACACAGGCCTGGCTGGTGGCAGAAACTCAGGAAACGGGGGAGCCAAGGGGTAGCCTTTTAGAGCATGAGCATCCGGTGTAGCAAACTCCCTGTGAGCAGACTTGGGATGCACAAGAAAAGCCGTGGGGCTTCAGTTATCTGGCAACTTCACTTATCCAGAATCTTCTCTTTATCCTGTTCTCCAATTAAAAAAAAAAAAAGGGAGGAGGATGTACTTTTTGAACAGAAACAAGGTGTGAATTGCTCCTATCCTTTAGATTTCAAAGCAGGAAAGAAAAACTATTTTCAGACTTTTAAAAAATAATATTGATGTATGGGAGAGTCCCCCTACACTCGGGTTCCCAAGGGTGCATATGCCCACCCAATGCTGTCACTTCACAGGCATTGCCAATCTCAAACTCATCTTCACTGTTACAGGAGTGTCAGTCTCTGCCTCACATCTTCATAAGGACTCACAATGGCTTTCCTGAACCTTAGCTGTGACCTTAGAATAATTATCCTACATTTAAGGACAGAAATGTCTGTCGGCATCCTATGTAAGCCTGACGTATGCTGTCTCACAGACATATGTGGTAGTGAGTGCTGGTGAGCCTCAGGCAGGAGGCTCCTGAATTCTGACCTATGCAGTAAGACTCTAAAACCAAACCAAAACAGAGCAGACCAAAACTAGGTCAAACCAAACGAAATCGAACCAAACTGAAAACAATTTGAAAAATACCAGCTTGGGGGAAGACAGACTCTCTGTTGTCTTCCTGGAGATGACACAGCCCATGTCATGGAGCCTAGAGGTGGCAGAGGACACCCTTGGAACACTCTGACAAGCCTCTGCCTCTCAGCTGGGCGCCCTGCAAGCAAAAACAACTCTGGAGATTTCTTCCCCCAGGAAAGCAAGTCCAACCTGACTCAACCTGCAGGGTGTACACATCAGGACTTTTCTTCTCTCACCAGCCCCCAACGTCCTGCCTTGACCCTCTGTTCTTCCCCTTGGCCTCAGTCCTAGACATTTGGGTGGGTGGGAGAGGCCAGGCCAGAGAGAGAGGGACATGTCCTTCCCATTAGTCTTGTGTCCCCTCGAAAGCCAAAGCTGGCCTTAAAACTCTCCGGAATTCATTTCTCTCTGCCAACCCAGGCCACATCTTTGGCTTCCCGACCTCTCCATGTCATGAATTTTATCATAAAAACGCAGTGTATCAGGTACACAGTCCCCCTGTAGAGGAGGCGCCAGGGTCTTTCTGTTCCCTCCATCTTTCATCACATGCTGGGAACCGGGGCCAACCACAGAGCAAAATGGAGGGTGTTCCCCGGCAGCCACCAGGCCCCACAGGCCTGGCCTCAAGGTGTGAACTGCAAGCAGACACCAGCCTCGCTGTGAAGGGGCTGTTCTTCTTCAAGGACCCGCTGTTCTTCCCTGTCCCTCGCAGTCAGTATGATCCCTTCCTTCCCTGACCCCCTGCCCTTGGCAAGATGCGTTTCTGTGTGACCTTGTGCTGCAGAGCCTCCCAAACAGCCGCTTTGTGAAAAGAGGAGAAGAAAGGATTGTTCTAGAAATCCAGGGTGAAAGTACTCGGCCTAAAGCTTCAATGGATTAGGACAGCAGTCCATCATCCTTCACTCTGTCCTTCCTGCCTTATTTGCATTTTCCCTCCCTCCCTCCCTCCCTCCCTCCCTCCCTCCCTTCCTCCCTCCCTCCCTCCCTCCCTCCTTCCCTCTCTGTCTGTCTGTCTCTCTGTCTGTCTGTCTGTCTCTCTGTCTGTCTCTCTCTGTCTCTCTGTCTCTGTCTCTCTCTCTCTCCCTCCTTCATATACTTTATCCCCTCTTCTTTTCCACAAGTATTTGTCAAGCATTGACTAGTTAACCTGTTTCGATTATGGGCTGGGAACTAGGCTAACTCCCCTCCTCTGCATGTGGTTAATTCTAGAGTCAATCGACACCCTGGGAGGGTCGGACTCTTCATTTTCAGGTGAGGACTCCCAGGAGGTTGTATCTGTGAGCCTTGTTCCCTAGCAGTAAGGATAGGGAGCTGAAGTGGCACCGGGATCTCGTCCGTGCCCATCAGTCTCTCAACTGCACGGCGGAAGGGAAAGAAGTTGCATCAGAGCCCAGGGGAACGTGAGATGGCAACTATAAGCTTTGTGTAAGAATCCCAAGGGATGTGTTGAATTTCCCTGCTGTGTCCTCTACCTGAGGTGCTCCTCGCCACACCATCTCTGTTCTTTCCCACTGGCAAACCTCATCTCTTGCCCCTGAAAGCTGTTCTTCCGTCTCTGTCTCTTCCTCGGGTGCCAGCATTGCCTGCTGTTACCACGGGACTGTGTGCGTGTGGGTTTACCTGGGAGTATGAGAGCTCGGCTTTCCACGCTTCGAGAGACCTCACACCGTTTTCTGCATTGGCTACACTATTTTATGTGCCCCACAAATAGAATGCAATCAGTTCCTCTTCTTTACAAAAATTCAACATCCGTGTTGCAAGAAATATTAAAACAGTGGCACCATCCCGCGCTAAACCCAGCTACGCTCTGCCCCGTGGTCTCTCCGCCCGCCCCTGCCTCTAGGCTAGCCCCTGCAGCGACCGGTCGGTCGGTAGGTCGCAGTTCTCTTGCGGCAGATTCTGCTCACATTCCCAGCCACCACAATGACCATCCCTTGTGGCCAGCGGTCCCAAATCCCAGTAACTCGGTAAAATCAAAACTCTAGAGGTTTGCAATTTATAAGTCGGATTTATATCAGTAAAATCTCATCCCACAGAACGTCCACACAATTTACTCAGAGCCAATTGATATAGATATAAATTGCCCACCTAGATAAGACAAATAGTCCCGTAATTATCCATTTCTTGTATGATATGCATAGCTTCCTGTGGCTATTTAAAGTCACCGGGAATCTAGATCGTCCCGTTCCTCTATTTTCTTTCCCTCTCCTCTGTCTGTCTCTGCAAACCTTAGCTCCACTTCCCTTTTCTCTGTCCAATCACAGGCTTGTTGTTGTATTAATACTAAAATTGATCGGACAGGGAAAATTCTGCTACATACCTGTTCTCTTTTATTTTAAAAATTAATTTATAAGCTGTGCTTGGTGCTACACGATTTTAATTCCAGCACTTGGGAGATCAAGTCAGGCAGATCTCTGAGTCTGAGGCCAGCCTGGTCTACATAGTGAGTTGTAAGACAGCCAGGGCTAGGTAGAGAGATCCTATCTCCAAAATTCTAATTATTAGGGAGGAAGATAGAATGTGTGCTCATGCATGAGGTATGTGTATGTGCGCATGTGTGCTCATGAACTCCTGTGCAGACCAGAGAACAGCTTGAGAGTCTCTTCTTTCCTTCCATGTGGGTCCCAGGTACCAACCTCAGGTCAGGCTTGGGGGAGCAAAGATCCCCCAAGATGCTGAGCCATCTGGCTGGCCCTGTGGGTGCCTTTAAAAGGCCTAAGGATGTTTCTGGCTTTTTGCACACATATGTTATTCTTTGAGTGCCTGTTCTGGGCTCACATTTTAATTAATTAATTAATTAATTAATTAATTAATTAATTAATTTTTATTAGTTTTATTCATTAGTTAATTTTAATTAATTAATTATCCACTTCACATCCCAGTATCAGTCCCCCTCTCCTCCCAGAACCCCCTCACAAGATCCTCCCCCCTTCTCCTCCCCCTTCTCCTCTGAGAAGGGGACCCCCCCCAGTATCCTTCCCCCCAAAAAACAATCAAATTACTGCAGGCAAACAAGGCAGCTCAATCAGGGAAACTGGATCCACAGGCAGGCAACAGAGTCAGGGGCAGCCCCTGATCCAATTGTTGAAGGACCTGCATAAAGACCAAGCTGCACTTCTGTTACATATGTGGGGGGGGGATGGGGGGAGGGGCAGATCCAGCCTGTTGTGCTCATGTTTTTACATGTGTTCTGCCTGTGATGTAATCTATCCATGTTGCTCTGTTAAGCAGGTGGGATCAGTGATCTCATTTGGCCTAAGCTGACCACCAGGAGGCCACACTCGTAGTGAGTGTGCAGGGCAGCTTGAAAACCTTGCTGTCCTGAAGATGGCAGGTCTTCTGAGCTTTAACTGCAGCAGTGACAGGGAACATGATGAACCAGATATGTTAGCCTAGAAGAGTCCTCAGAAGGCTTGTCACAAATATGCTTAAGTAATAAAATTTCTGAGGGAGAAAAAGGGATTGCATACGGATTCTGATGGTGCCACGATGTCTTATCTTACAGACTCCTTTCTCCTCCTTCGGACACCCTTCCCTTCACCTCTTCCTCACTGACAATGTTTTCCTGTCGAAACACACTTGGTTCCGGGCAGGGCAGCCCGCATCACTGCTATTAGTGCAACCGAGACAGGATGATTATAAATAAACTACACGCAGTGTTAGTGACATGGCTGCTGTTAGTCTAAACGGAGGCAGGGCGATCAGTCAACACCAGTCACAGCTTAGCTTAGAGTGCAGCTCACGGGCATGGCCACTTGACAACCCAGAGAGCCAAGGCCCTGAAAGGATAGGTTTCAAGGTCCCAAGTCTAAGCAGAGGTGAGCCGAACTCAGCGGAAGTGACAGAGATCGGGGTGGCGGGAGCTCTTGGCAGGTGATGATGAATGGTTTAGAGACTCAGGACTGGAAAAGAGCAGAGGAGAACCTTCCCAAATGGTGGCTCTCCAAAACACGCAATGCACGGCTCTCCGTGGACTGAATCTCCTGCCTCTATTTTCAAGTAATTTGAAATGGAGCTAGAATATTATTTTGCTTCCTCCCTATTACAAAAAAATTTACATATTCACAGCAGGAAACTTTAAAAACACACAAAGCATTGGTGGCTATCCGCTATCCGCACGGCGTCCATGGACTGTTTGTTAGGGTTAGATGTATTCCATGCATTGCTCCCTTAGGTATTTCCCTCGACACAGGGACTGTCTATTAGATATGTCATTTTGCGTGGAGTTTTTATTTTCACAGGTAGAAAAATCCCTAAAGCATCCAGACAAGGCACATTAATGACGAATCGTAGTTGAGTGTGGATGGGAATCAGGCCCGGGCAACCCCTTCCTGGAGGCAGTGTGAAATGGAAATTCTTCTGTTAAAATGTATTTTCTCCTGTGTCCCTAATTTCCTGGTGCAGTTACCAAATCTCAGCTTGCCAGTGTAGTTAGGCATGGAAAACCTTAATGAAAATGTTGCATTTAGTATTTATTTATTTATTTATTTATTTATTTATTTATTTATCTATTTATCGATGTGTTTATTATTTTTGCACTCCAGGGCCCTTCAGCAGACAGCCTAATAGGGCTTCACTGTCTACCCTTCTGATATCAAAACAAAACTAGGTATTCTTCAGAGTTCCCGCTGCTGTGAAAATCTTTCTTTTATATTTGAGGGGACACATACTATCATCTTGTTAAGACTGTCTAGTTGGGATGACAATTGCTCAATTTAAGTTAATATTATGAGTTCAAGTATGATGATATGATAAATAAATGCTTATTCAGTCTACTTGAGATGTCCCTGTGATGACACGCTGATGTTTGGAAATTAAACTAGTTTTCCTCCTAGGATACCTAAAGACGCTCACAATTGATCAGCATAAATGAACCCTATGTTAATTGTAAGTTCTTAGGTTTTTGGAGCATGTGTGGTTTATGTGCACCTATGACCCCAATACCCATGATGGTGATCAAAAGTTAGCCTGAGTTACAGAGTAGGACCCTGTCTCAAATACTGACAGCAAACAAACAAACAGAAACTCCAAAATTCAATATTTGTTTTATTTTAGTTTCACTTATGCGCAGGTGTGTGCATTTGTGTCAGAGTATTTGAGGGCGAATGGAGCCCAGCAGAGGGTGTGGCCCCTGGAGCTGGGGTTACAAGTATCTGTGAGCCATCTCACTGTGAGTGCTGGAAACCTCTGGAATCCTCTGGAAGAGCAGCAAGAGCTCTTAACCGCTGAGCCATCTCTCCAGTGCCCCTATTTGTAATTAATGATTTTAATCCAGCCAGTGCTTTAGAGACATCAACAGCTTGTACTTTGTAACAACCCATTCCATAGAATCTTTAAACTGAGGAACATTTCTTATCATTGGGATGTGGGTTTGGAATAACTATATAATTTTACTTTCCTAGTATGAAGCATTCTGGGCTTTTAAAAATTATCATTATTTCTTAAAATGTATTCTAGTAGACACCTAGAAATATCCCTACCCACATCTTTCCTATTGTCCCTCCATCCCTCCCTCCCTCTTCCTAGCTCTCTCATTTCTTCTTTCTATGCCCCGATGCTTCAGGTTCTCAACTAAAATTTCCTTATATAAAATGCTTTCCTTTTTTATTTTTTGAAAATGTTGGTTGACCCTGATTTAAAAAAACAAGCAAAACCTAACCAGCCAGTCATGAAAAGAAAGCAAAAGCAACATTTAAAAGTCAGGGAACATTGATCTTCTTCAAAGGCATCTTTAAACACTGCCCAGGATACAAAGCCTTAGTTGTCAAGTCCCTAAGTCTATGGTTTGGGGGACTGGAGAGACAGAGAAATTGCAAACTGAAGTGATTTCTGAAAGGGATTGCCGGGAAATGTTTGCAAGGAACAAAGAAGAGTTCTATGGCGATGGACCAGTCTCGAGTCTCACCACAACCCAGTCCACAGTGAACAATTCCATAAAACACTCTTCTCATCTATTGGGACACTTCCCACTCATGATGGGCCCACTCCACCCTAAACATTCAGAGACACACTTGGCCGCTTCACGCTCGGAATTGTGCTGCTTGGCAGGACTGGGAAGTCGGCCTTCCAGTCCGTCTCCGAGAAGACACTGCCATCCCTCGGTCTAGGGTGGTTTGCTCAGTCAGTGGGGCGCCTGCCAGGTCAGAAAGATTCACAAGTACTGAAGGGTCATAAAAGGAGCAGGAAGTGGGAGGGGCACAGCGTCCTTTCTGGTTCTACTTCCGGGGACTCTGTTGACTCTGGAAGAACATGCTTACTGATCAACCTGACAGGCTTGTACCAAAAGGTGGAGAATGACATTTTCCTAGCACTTCTGGGAGGCTGAGGCAAGAGAACTGAGGTCTGCCCAGAGACACCCTATTTCAAGAGATTAAAATGCAAAACAAAATTACCATAGCAGTAAACACATATTCATCTGTCTACCAAGGAATGAAGAGGAGACTCCATGCTAGTTTCTAGAGTGGTGATTATTTTAAAACGGAAGCTGTGGAGAGCGCTGATTTGGAAAGCACATATGTAAAGCTTGAAGACCCATGTTCCGTCCTCAGCATCCATGTAAAGAGCTAGGCACATTGCCACATGCTTTTCTCATAAAACAAGGCAGAAGGTTCCTGAATATTGACACCCAAGGTTGATATTTGGATTCAGCATGTTCTCAATTTCCACCCCTCATAATGTACATGTATCCCAACACATACACACACACACACACACACACACACACTCATATAAGTACATACACATACTCACACATACACACACATACATACTCACATACATGCACATACACATATACATACTCACATACATGCACATACACATACATAGAGACATACACATGTATACATACTCACATACACACATATGTGCATTTACACACACATACATAGAGACATACACACATATGCACACTTACACACACATACATAGAGACATACACACACACACACAAACACACACATATACACACACATATACAGACATGAGGAGGCATTACTAAACACAACACTTGCCAGAAATTGTGTGAATAATCTATGCCTTCACAGGCATCTGATTTGGCTTGATCAAGTTAGTTTAGAAGTCAGGAATGGAGTAGATGAGCATTTCTTTGTGACCAGAGTATATGTGTAGATACTGAAATCTCAGCATGGAGATTTCCCGAACTAAAGGCGTGGTAGACTGTGCCACTCCCTCTCTCTGTTTTACAGAGATCTCATTTTAGAACATCATCAAGGAGACACATGTTGTCATAACTCAAAGGCTTCCACTCGGATCACTGCTGGAGGTGCCAGGCCTCTCCCTCTGCAGACTTGAGTCACCAAGTGTCTTCTCTCTCTTAGGGCTTTAAAGATCCTGTGTACCGGGCGAGACGGAAGCAGTTTGCAGACATTGCCTACAGCTACCGCCAGTAAGTCTTCCTTTTGGACAACAGAAAAGAACATACCCAACCCCCAGTCTAGGTTGGAAACCATCGGCCTAGAACCCCCTGATTTGTGTGTGTGCTCTTGTCTGTCTATGTGTGTATTTGTGTGTATGTATGTGTATATGTGTGTATGTGTGTGTGTATGTATGTATGTATGTATGTATGTATATATGTGCATGTGTGTACATATGTGCATGTGTATGTGTGTGCATGTGTATGTATGTGTGTATATGTGTACATGTGCATGTATGCATGTATATATGTACATATGTGCATGTGTGTATGTGTGTGTATGTGTGTGCATGTGTATGTATGTGTGTATATGTGTACATGTGTATGTATGCATGTATGTATGTATGTTTGTATGTGTGTCTATATATGTGTATGTGTACATATGTGTGTGTGTTTAAACTATCTACTTAATAACACATTTTGAAATGTCGCCTCTAGATCAGACAAACTATGCACTGTGCTGCAGCCCAGGTCTCTGCTCAACTTTGTTAGCTAATTATTTGTTGTGTCTGAAATGATTGGAAAGGCTTCCATCATGAAGGAAACAGGCTCTGGTCTTTTCCACATTAGACCAGGAAGAAGAGAGTTGTTTGCTCCAGTGGAGTAACTCATCACTGGAGCTTTCGGGCCAGCTGCACTCCTGTGTTCTACTTATCTGGTTTGACACAGTTCTGTAGGGCAACTGCCAGATGGGATGTATTGTTTTTTCCTCTGTCCAGAATTCTATCTTATTTTAGCCAAGAGAAAATGGCCATATCAAATGTGTTGTTTGGGAACACAATGGCTTTGCTGCTGTGAGTCCTCAGGGAATACTATGTAAATTGGGACTTGGGAAACTTGGTGTTTTGGAGACAGCAGTTTCTGAGTTAAGGGAATAAATAAAAAGATATACTCAAAACGAAACTCTAGAACTGTCCCAGAGGCTGAGGTATTAGTTCTTTAACAGCATTGGTAGGACATCAGCGGCATAAGGAAACGCTAGGGCTTTATGTGGTGAACACAAACCTATGTGTGGATGGAGAGACATCTAGAACACTACCTTCTCTGAGATGTGTGTATGTGTGTGCGTGTGTGTGTGTGTGTGTGTGTGTGTGTGTGTGTGTGTGTGTGTGCATTTAGTGCTGTAATAAGTTCTCATTTTTCAGATGAGGAAACTGAAGGTGAAAGTAGTTAAGTAACTTCATAAAGTCATTTACCTAGCAGTTGTCAGCATCTCCGCTGTGTCTATTAAGCCTGTGCTTAGGCAGGTCCAGAACTCGGGGCCTCATGCTGCCTTTCTGACTCAAGTTCTTAGACCTGTTCTTGTTTTCAGGCTCAGCCTCATCTGTCTCAGAGATAGGTCCCACGTGATGTCCCAACTCAGAAGTCCTAAGCCTTTCCTACAAGGAGTGCTAAGGTTCCGAGATTGGGTCTCAGTTCTGAGACGTGGACCCATGTGTCAGCTGATCGCTGTGGTCAGGATAAAGAAGCTCCGTGACTGTACAAGCCAGACCACGGTCCCACATGTGGAGGGAGCATTGAGTGTGCTTTCTCAGACCCCACACATTGAAAGAGGTGGGAGGTGCTTTGTTGCAAGAAGGGGAAGAGAGACGCTGGGTCACTGGGAGACGAAGTGTGAGCTGGGACGTGTGAGAGGAAGTGTGAACTGTATGTTCAAAATGTCACTGCTTATGGAAATTTGTCACAGCAGAAGTACCAGTTGTCTTTCTTGTCTTTGTTTTTACATTAATTAATTAATTAATTAATTATTGGTGTGTGTGTGTGTGTGTGTGTGTGTGTGTGTGTGTGTATACCTGCTATGACTCATGTGTGGAACTGTATGAATCTCAGCTTTCTCTGCCATGTAGGTTCCGGGTAGACTTGGTAGCAAGTCCCCTTAACCACAGAGCTATGCCACTGGTCCCATCAATCCCTATCTTTGTAATGAGAACTAGTTATTTTAATAACAAGGTGTTACTGAAGTTCCAATATCAGGAATATAATCACAAATTTGTGTGTGTGTATGTGTGTGTGTATGTATACATATACATATATATACACACACATAAAGTAATATATTCAGATATATACCTACATATATTACTTCATGCATACAAACATTCACACTAAGAATACTTGTCAAGTGCAGGACTAAGGCTCATAGAAGTTTACTAAATTACCTGAGATTACATCCAAAGCCTCTTTCTTTTCTTCCTTCACTACTTAACCCTGGAGTATGGTACAGTCTTAGGCAAACATTCGCCTGACACGGTTTTGCGGTCTTTCCCGGGTAACCAGAAGATCCTCTGAGCCTGAGACCTTTTTTTTATTTCTCAGTCAACAATCTGTCTTTCCTCCCCAGTCCCTGCCCACCTTTCTCTAGAAAATAATAGTCTTTGCTCTAATGTCCTTGGATGAGGTTCAAGTTTGAAAGTTCAGGAGGAGCCTAGTTTGGAACCAGATCCACAGTTCCAAGGTAAACAGTCCCACTTTGTCCCAGACTCTGTGTCCCTAGTGAGAGGAACAGGCCTGCAGCCCAGGGAGCAATCGCTGGCCCGGGACGGCAGGCTTTGTTTGGTTTTCATTGTTTCAGGACACAGCCTAGAAGCTTCCAGACTAATGGATCTTAAACTACAGCTTGCGTCAGTCACCTAGGGAGCTTGTTAAGATCCACTCGGACCTTGACAGTCCCTCTCAGGGCATTCAGGACAGTGGGACAGGGGTCTCAGGTAGATGCTTTGGCATATACAAACTTATCTTAGCATGGGCTTGCTCATTCTGTTCCCCCATCCCCATATTTATAAGTGTCAGACTTTTGGTCCAGAACTTTGCTACTTGACAAATCTCTGTACTTATGACACACAGCATCTCCCTCTGTGTGTGTGTGTGTGTGTGTCTGTTTCTCTCTCTCTCTCACACACACACATGCACACACACACACACACACACACACCTTAAGGTATGTAGATTTATTCACAGTAGAACCCTAGCCTAATTTTTAACAACTTCATAATTTCCCAGGTCCAGAAGTAGCAAACTCAGCAACTGCAAACTCCCCAGACAAGTTGTTAAAACACACACACACACACACACACACACACACACACACACACGTGCGCGCGTCTATTAAATCCAGGTTAGCTAGAGTTGATTGCTTTCATGGATATAATGCAATAGTGTTTTCACTGAACTTAAGTATCTTTGCTTGGAAAGAAGATGCATTGTCCAGTCCTCTCTGCTCCCAGTCTTCCTACTGCCCTGGACAATGTGATCCACACATGGGCCACCTGCTTAGCCCCTGAAAATAAGTTCCTATCTTGAACAAACAGTCTAGAACAATGGTTCTCAACTTGTGGGTCACGGCCCTTTTGGGGTCAAGTGATCTTTTCTCAGGGGTCACATATAAGACATCCCTCATCTCAGATATTTACATTAGAATTCATAACAGTAGCCAATTTATAGTTATGAAGTAGCAATGAAAATAATTTTATGGTTGGGGGGATCACCACATCATGAGGAACTGTGTAAAAGGTCTGTAGACTTAAGAAGGTTAAGAACCATTGGCTTAGGCTCTGAGAAGAGCAGAAAGGCCAGATGACTTCCAAAAATGATATCAAATCCTCAACCAAACTATGTTTCCGTGGGGAAACCAACACAATAAGGTTTCCTATGAAACATTTGTCTTTCAAACTATGCTGGAAGTCCGTGCTGGTCACTGACAGCATCTCACAAATTCTGGGGCCCTGACTCCCTGTGCTGACCTCACCACATCATGTGCCCTGACCCTTCCCTGCTGATGACACCTTCTCCATGCCTGTATTCTAGTGGGCAGCCCATCCCCCGAGTGGAATACACAGAGGAGGAGAAGAAGACCTGGGGAACGGTGTTCAGGACTCTGAAGGCCTTGTATAAAACACACGCCTGCTACGAGCACAACCATATTTTCCCACTTCTGGAAAAGTACTGCGGTTTCCGTGAAGACAACATTCCACAGCTGGAAGATGTTTCTCAGTTTCTGCAGAGTAAGTCCGCATCAGGGTCAAAACCTGGCAGACAGTGGAGGGCGGGGGAGGGGGAAAATAGAGGCTGTTGTGAGGCGTGCGGTGCAGGATGAAGTCTCCCAGGAAGAACCCAGCTGTCTTGTCTACTGCCTTCCCTTTCCCCTCCATTATCAATCTTCCATCTATGCAAGAATGTCGAGTGTATATATATACATATATATATATATATATATTTATATATATATATATATATTTACTGTATGCCTCTGAAAGAAGCTTTTTCATATTCAAAGCCCAAGGTGCCTTGTCTAGTGTTCACTCTACAGCTCACTGTTAGGAAATGACTGCAACGTCAGCTCAAGGAAAAAGTATGCTCTCAGTGGGCCAGTGCCAAGAGTCCCTCACTCTGAGTCTATGCATCTGGACCGATCCTGCCTTTGACCTTTTCTGCTTGTGTAATAAAGCTGTCTTCATGTTGTCATCTGTCAAATAGACACAGTCGCCCTATTGTCATCCCTTATAGGGAAATTGCAAATAGACTGAGATTTTGCATGAGAGCACTGGGCACAGAACTGGATCCGACGTCAGTGTTCTGTGAGTCTGGGGTTAGGGGTGATGTGAGATGCCCAGTGGAGCATTATCTGAGTGATGGGCTTCAGCGTAGCCTTCCCAGGGGGAGAGGAGTATGGCTTTCTTCCTGATGCTTATTCAGCAAAACCCAAATAGTTGACTAATTTGGATTGAACACCTACTATGCTACTGAATAAGGAGAGGTAGGGAGACAGACCACAGTCCTATTGAAGGGAAGATTTTTTCTATACATCAGAACCATGAATAGATAGGAAATGGACCAGAAAACTATATGGCAGGGAGGGGGGTGAGGATGGGAACAGATTGGATGAGGTGATGATCTTTGAGGTCTTTTCCACTTCTAGGATAGAGCAAGGAGCAAATGTTCAAACAGTAACTAACAGTGAATGTACAGTGGCAGGAGAGAGAGAGAGAGCAGGTCCTAAAGACAGTCTGCATCTTTAACCCTAAGGCTGTGGCCAGTAGTAAGAATGATAAAACATCCATGCTAGCAGTTGGGAAGTTATATAGCTTGTGCAAAATGCTTAGAGCTGTGCCTGGCATATGTTATGTAGTATGTGGTGTTAGCCATTGTCATTTGCAATGCCACTATTCTAGTTCCACTCTAGAGTAGACCAAGAAGCAGATATAGGAAGTGGAGGATGGTTATGAATTGGTAGCTTTAAAGAAAAGCTATTTAGAGGGTGTGGTGTAGATGTGTGCTCACAAACATTCCAGTACTCTAGCTCTTGACTAGGGAAACACCTACCAGTTATCAGTGCATCCTGTGCTGTAAAACTAAGAGAAACCAGAATGCACTGTATTGTGGATAGGAGAAGGGGGAGGGAGAGGGAAAAGGCAAAGGAGAGGAAGAGGGAGGGGAAAGGGGAAGGGGAAAGAAGAAAGGGAGAGACAGAGGGAGAGGAAGGGGAGGGAGAGTGAGAGGGAGGAACACAGAGAGGGAGAGAGGGAGGGAGAGAGAGAAGGGGAAGGGGAGAGGAAGAGAGGAGGAGAGGGGGAGGGAAAGACAGAAGGGGAGAAGGGGAAAAGGGAAGAGTAGGAGAGGGGGAGGGGGAGAGGGGGAAGGAGAGGGAGAGAGAGAAATTGAATGCAAGTTTCTCTTCCCTGTTGCACCAGTCAGACAGAATATTTCTCCTCCCAGGATGGCCTGTGTGTGACATGACAGAGAAGGTGGAAATGTCTGTAGTATGCTCTACTCCTGATGTTGATCATACATCTCCTTGCTACTCAGAGAACATGTGAAATAGTAGAAAAGTGTTTGGTCCTAATTAACACTAACCAAAGAGAAATTTACTTGGATGGTTGCAATGGACTAGTCTCTGCTACGTAACTTTTAGTCATTATTGTTTTGATGTTTACGACATCCCTCAGTAGTGCCAAGAGACATTTTGCTTGGGAGAAAACTGAGGCTCAATAATGTGAGGTTACGTGACCCAAAGCAGTCAAGGAGGCAGAGACCAGAAACCAAGTCTCTCTTAGCAAAGCTCACGATCTTGGGTATTGATTCTTGACAAGGGGGCTTGCATCCTCTCAGGATTTTCTGTAAGGCTTACGATCCTCCACTTTCCTAATGCTGCAACTCTGTAATGCCGTCCCTCATCTTGTGGTGATCCCCCCCCCAACCATAAAATTACACTGTTGCTACATCATAACTGCAATTTGGCTAGAATTATGAATCGTAACATTTGATTCCTTCAATATGCAGGGTATATCTAAGGTGCAACCCCCGTGAGGGTCATAACCCACAGGTTGTGAAACGCTTATGATAAGCCTTGAGTTTTATGGTTTTTTTTTTTCTCTGCTTTCTAGCTTGTACTGGTTTCCGTCTCCGACCTGTTGCTGGATTACTGTCATCTCGAGATTTCTTGGGTGGCCTGGCCTTCCGAGTCTTCCACTGCACACAGTACATCAGGCATGGCTCGAAGCCCATGTACACACCGGAGCCGTATGTATCATTCTCCAGCCAATGCTGACACTCACAATGGACACAAGCTCTACCTGCCCTAAGAACACGATCAGGCTCATTGCAGGCTGGCCCCCAAGATACATTGCCTGCTTTATTTGATCATAGTTCTAAGAGAAACTCATACTCTGTGGATTTTTCTCTGTCCAAATAGATGAAATTTGGACACACAGATGTGGACATCCTGTGAACCAAGGATTTGGAACTCCTTGAGTACCAGGAAAAGAGGTTCCATCAAGCTCCAAAGTTCCAAATAGGACAGGAACAAGAGGATCCAAGTGATCTCAGCATCTCCTAAATGCACATCTGGATGATTCCAGTTCTTTGCCTCGATTATTGGCTAAGGAGAGCATTGGTGGTCACTGTGCTTCCTATTTGGAACATTAGCCTACTTGGGTCATTAGCCACATGGAAATCGATCCAAAGAGATCAGTATGAATCCCCTAATCTTCGTGATGTCAATGGCTCCTAATTAGAAAAGGACACATTGCTATGGACCTGGCACTGTTTTAGATAAATGTAACCTTTCTCTTTTCACTGCTGACCTACTCTGGGCCAAGAGAAGAGCAATACTATTGTTTTAAGTCCTTATTGGAAAAACTGAACACATTATCCGTTTTCACATAAGCTAGTGATGAGAAGATTTGGAGTGGGAGGAGTCTGTAATCCACAACTCAGTCAGGCATCTGAGAAGAGAACCATAGGCATTCTGGGTCCTGAGCTCTGCATCCTAGGCTCCTCCTGTCTCCCAAGGTTCATGAGGACTCTGCCTCTCCTTTCTTTTGTCCCTTTTCTTTCATCTCCTTTTGTCAAGGGATTCTTTGCTCTGCCTAGTGCTTATTCTTGAGAGCAAAGCCCCAGGTGTCTATGAGTTATTTCTTCATGTGAAACCATTGAGTCTAGCTTAGTTTAACTTGCCTTTCCTCTAAGCACTGTGCCCTCTGTGTTTTAGTGACATCTGCCATGAGCTCTTGGGACATGTGCCCTTATTTTCAGATCGCAGCTTTGCCCAGTTTTCTCAGGTAAGCAACAAAGACCTAGTCATTGGGTTGGCACTGTATTGCTGGAATGAATGAATCCCTCATGAAGGGGCTGTCACATGCTCTGTTAGAATGGAAACACTGTACAATTACATGGTCCTGATTTTGCCTGAGAAGAATGGTAGGGAGAAGGGTGTGTGGTTTAATGGACCTGGTTGAATGCTCATTCTAGGAACCGTAGCCTGGGGTTGTTGGTGATTGCCTATCCTCTGGTCAATTTGCCGACCTCAACGATCTTAAGAGATGCACACTAAGAGCCTTCTCACTGATGAAAGCATCTCGGATCTCCATGCAGACATCAGCTCCTACTTTCCATCCAGTACACTTTTTAGAGATCTTGGCACTTTGCATCTTGTCATGTAGTCATGTGCATGCATACTTGAACTCCATAAGACGACATTTACCAAGAATCCAATGTCAACTATCTTATGTATACTTGACTAAAGAAAGAAGGAAACAAAAAATAAAAAGAAAAAAGAGCCAGATGTGTTACGGTAGTCTTTCAACCCAATTACTGGGTAAAAGAAATCATAACTCAATCAGTATTTAGACAAGATATAAGCCTAGATTGGCTTATACTACACTACTCTATTCCCATCTAAGTTATCCCATATTACTTTCGGTTTTATCCAGGCCATGTCTTTTTTCCCTCCTCTTCCACCTCCTCTGTTGATCCTCTCAGCTCCTCCTCCTGCCCAATCATTGGCTCTAGCCTTTATATGAAAAGTTAAGGTAGGGAGAAGGTTGACAAGGCACCTGTATATGTGTGATTAACTCCTTGGTTTGCAGCCCCTCCCAGGAGTGGGTTTAGCATCAAAATACAAGCCCAGGGCTATCCACAACACAGATGTCTCATTGCCACTGTCAAAACAGTACCATGGCCTTAACTCATTTTTTACAGCAGTGAGAAAGCTCACAACTGTTTTCTGATGAATTAAAACTTTTGCTTATTCTCTCATCACTAAGGAGTCTAAAATCACGGTTTCTGGGTGTGGGGAATGTGAGGGTAGGTCTAGGGAGGTGGCTCAGTAGTTGGAAGAGTACACCTCTCTTGCAGAGGACCAGTTTTTGTCTAAGCACTCACATCAGGTAATTAATGGCCATCTGTAACTCTCTCTTCATTGGATCTGATGACTGTGAGCTCTACAAGCATCTGCACTTGTGTGAGCATACCCACGCAGGGACACACGGGAGTATGGATGATTGATTAAAAGACTATAAAATATTTGAAAACACAGATGGGCAGCTGGGATCATGGAAGAGTAAATGATCTCTCTAAGGTACTCATTGGCCCAATCCAGAGCACGGATGACCCATAGCTGTGTGAACTACTAGGACAAGCTGTGGGGCTGTCCTGTGCCTCAGTTTCCACAGATTTGTATCAGTGACATGCATTCCTTATTAGTCTTCTTCCTCACTAGAAAGAACTATGATCCAAGGATGACTCATGAGTAAACATTGCCCTAAGTAGGAATTTCAAAGTAGTGATTGTGCGTGCGAGTTTACAAGCATTTCCCATTATCTGGAAGAAGTTATGTCCATCGTGGAACAATGAAGCTGCCCTTGATATTAGAAAGAAACCAAATAAAAAGTTCAACCAATTCCTTGACTTCTTAGAAGTTGAATGTTCTCCAAACAAAAACACCTGTTCCTTCCATGTGAGGTTTTGGGAAATATGGAGCCCAGAAACCATTGGACTAGAGACATGGGAGTGCCTGGTTGAACTTTAACTGTGGAAGTGTTATTGCCAATAGTGTAGTTAGAGCTGCCAAGATGGTGTTGATTGCTCAAGATGGTTTGAAAACATGGCCTTGTTACTGTGACAGGAGAATTAGATGCTTTCTCCTTGGAGAATAGAAATCTTGAGTTTTTAACTCCAGAGATATTCTGTCTAGCTGGAGGGCAGTTGCAAGTCTTGCTTAAATCATTTGCATTTTGGGTGACCCTGGGGAGGAGTGGACAGTTGATATCAACAGACATTGTAGGATCTTTGTTTGACACGCTCTCAACTTTAACATAGATGGTCCCAGGGCAAAGAGTTGTTTTTTGAGAATATTTTCTTTTGATTTAAAGGCAGATTTTTTTTTATAACACAGTAAGAAAGGATAGGATGATGGTCAAGTACAGAGGAATATTGGGGGCCCTTGTTTTATTCACGCCCTTGGCTTGCAAAGAACTATGACAAGATGTTGTGTGTTGACATACACCTGTAATCTCAGCACTCGGGAGATGTAGGCTGGAAGATCAGGAATTAGAGCCTGTCCTTGACTATGTAGTCAATTTTTGGCTAACCGGAAATACGTGAGACCCTACCTTAACAAATGATGTCAAGAGAAAAGTTGAGGGATTTGACCTCAGTTTTATCAATGGATTCTGTTTAACTTGGGACTGGCCTATCGAATAAAGGGAGTAGAGTAGACATGGAAGAGAGATGGGGTGGTAGAGCCAGACTAGGGGCAATGTGAATTTGGTTTAAATCAGACAGTACTTTTTATATGGATAGTGTAGGCCAAACTCTGGGTGGGACCCAGAGAGAGATACAGTGACATACAGTATGTAAGCCTCTTGCTTCATGATAGACAAAATCTTTAGTCTTTTTATCTGTTCACACACATTATCTTCATGGCTTTGAATACCATCTATAATATAATAACGAACATTCATGTTTTGTCTTCAATGCCAATTTCAGGCTTACATCAAGTCAGCACCTCCACTTTGGTGTTGATTATACATCTCTATATTCCTGTCCAAAGCTGAAATTAGAGTCTTCTTCAAGGTGTCTCTACCTTTAGGGTTCTTCATATGTGTGCATGGCAACTCTATTCTCTGACTCACCCAAACCAAAAACACATCTGGGGGGCTATTATTGACTCCTTTCCCTGAAACAACCAAGTATTTCTGAAAATTGTATGTGTTCTCCCTTCAAACTGTATAAAAACTGATTGTTTTTCATTGTATCCACCAACACCAACATAATCTCAGCTGCTCTCAATCATGATGGATTTTCTCTAGCTTCCTCGGTGCCATCCTGCTCTTGACAACTATAGTCTATTCTTACAAAGTAGCTAGAGCAGTCTTTGATGACATACACTAGGTCTTGTCCACTGAAGAATAATTTATATACATGCATAAAATTACCAAAGAAGAAAACTTATAAAAGTTGTTAAAAGCCTGGAATAGGTTTTTTTTTTGTTTCACTGCAAAGAAAAACCCAAGTCCTAAAATCTTTTAAAAAGCCCACACGATTGCATTTAGAATCTCCCATGTTACTTACTTACCAATATTCTCATTGTGCTCTAGACATGTTTGCCCTGAAGTAGCCCACATTTCCTTTGCTTAGAGGGGTTTCTAACTGATTGCATGCTTGCTATTTGGTCTGGCTCTTGGACCAGATGATTAGAACAGATTGTTAGAGTTATATTGAGATCAAGCAGAACAATTCAGGAGAGACTGAGAGAGAAGCCAGATTGAATCAGTCAGCTTGGGGAGGAGTTCGAGCCAGAACAGCTAGGTTGAACCAACTAGCAAGAGATCAGAAAGAAAAGAAAGGATTAGCTTATTCAGCTGCAAGTCTCAGAGGATGAAAACATTCTAGACCTACATTAGATTGCATTGGAGGCTAGAAGCTTCCAAGATTAAGCCTAGTTTAGCACATGGAGGCAGTAAGCCTCAAAGATGAGAATTAAATCAGGTGAATAAAAGGTACTCTTGCAATGTGTATTTCTGGAATGATAGAATCACTTATTTGCAATCTTTCTGTGGTATTTTAAAGATACCTGATTAAGATTCATTCCATATCCCAGAAATTTCTGTCTCATGCTGAGTGTGTGGGACTCAGTAGGCTGCTGTCAAAAGATGATGCATTAGGTGCTAACTGGCCTTGAATAGGCTACCTTATTATTCCTTTTTGTAAAGTGAGTCCAAAGAACCAAATATTGGTGACAAATTTTTCTCTGCTCTTGAGGTCTGTGCCTCTTTAGTGTGTGGCCAGCTGGGGCAGATGTCTAAGAATATTCAGGGTCTGTCTGGGCCCTTCAGAAGGTACTTAGTCATCCATTGCCCTGCCCACAATTGTGTGCCAGGTTGACACTGAGGGTAAAGTTTTAATATAGTCCATGCCAGTGACTCTGTTTCTTCACACACAGGAAATTGGGCTTGCATCGCTGGGGGCACCTGATGAGTACATCGAGAAACTGGCCACAGTAAGTGTTTCTTGTCCATGGGGATGAGATTATGGATATGGTATAGGCTGTGGTCTTCATATCTTTGAAGATTTATTCTCTTCCTGCCAGCTGGGCCATTTGAAATAATGGTAAGAATGTGGCAAGGCCCATTCACATGAATGAAATGTCACATTTTGGTTTCTCTTTAATGGGCTGAGTTTTACATCAGCTTACATGTGGACATTCTCACATACTTATTAATAGAATCTCCTTGGAAACACCATCCGGCTATAATTACAGCCCTGGAAATCCTTTGGCCCAAAGTGTGTCAGGCACTGGTTGACTTTACAGTCCTGCTTGGAGAGTTGTTACCTCTCTGCCTCTGCACTAGAAGCAACCTTAGGGTCATTCTCAGACAGATGGTAAAAATGATACTGGGCTTCCCATTCTTGTCAAACATTTCCCACTTACAAGAGAAGCCAGGAGTTATGGAAACACCAGATATGTACCATTGGCAAATTCATTTTTTACATTCTGCAGTTTCAGTGTATCCCTCTCCAGGTATAGAACCATATTCCTTACCATACACCCAGCCTGGAAGATTAAGAAGCAAACTTCATATTAAATTAAAAACTACCATGGATATAAAGCTAGAATTGAGATATTGTCCAGTTAAGAGTTTACATGTTCACTTCCTCAGAAAGGCTAGAAATTTCTAGGTTTTGGTTTCTGGGCATCTACTTTTAGATTCAGGGTAAGTGTCTTTTGGTTGTTGTTTATTTCTAAAAAATGGGCATAAAAGTTTGTTGTCCATCTCAAAAGTATTTCATGAGGGTATAAAGAGTTAAATTTGTGTGAACATGAGATTTTTATATTTTAGATATCTTAGAGGAGCAGCTTTCAAAAGGGTTGAGGAAAACTGGATAGAATTTATTTATAGAAAGTAAAGTCTTAAAATTCAGAGAACCAGCCGGGCAGTGGTGGCGCACACCTTTAATCCCAGCACTTGGGAGGCAGTGGCAGGTGGATTTCTAGGTTAGAGTCCAGCCTGGTCTACAGAGTGAGTTCCAGGACAGCCAGGGCTACACAGAGATACCCTGTCTTAAATAAACCAAAAAAGAAAAAAAAGAAAAAACAAGAAAAAATTCAGAAAACCTTATCATGTTCCTTACTGATAACAAACGAACCACCATGTTGGTACACTGGACTTGGAACAGACTAATGCCTCTTCTGTGCCTTTAATTTTGTGTCTCAGTGTAAATATGTTGCTTTGACTTCCTGGGCTAAAGACTTGCTGTGTATGATGAAGTCATACTGACCAAGCTCTGATGAACTTCTCAGACTTAATGTTTCTTAGTCTAACAAAGAGACGTATCTGTTAATCCACCTCTAATTCTCCAAGATGGTGATCATCTTGAACATCTAATGAGCTCCCTGGTATTCTCTGGGCACCAGAACTCCAAGGTGGTTAACCAGGCCAGGTATCAAAGACAGGTTGGAACAGAGGGTGCTGAAGGAAGAGGGTGTGATTATTTGGGAATATACCTGTAGAGGCTGACTTAAACAGCATCCTCTCCCATGTTTTCATTCCATGTTTCTTCCATGCTCCCATAGCAGATGAAGTGTGCACCTCATTGACTCTCACAATCCAATCCTTTAACCATCCACTTTTTTCCTGATAAAATTACCAAATGAACACAAATAATCTAAGAACAACATAAAGAATCTATCATTTTGGCTTGTGACACAGACAAAAAAGCAACAGGTGTGGAGAAGTTTCTGTCAAACAGGTAGGAATGTGTTGGGGATGTCTTTGTAGGATCTCAGTACATGCTAACATCACATGCTAGCTATCACACTGAAACTCATCCACCATTGATTCAACAGGTGACTGGATAGAATAAGATATGGGATACAGAGGTAATGCTAAGTCACACTAGTTCAGAGGACATATCTACACAGACTCCTACCAGCTGGATCTGTCTTAGTGCTTTGGGTATCTGGATGCCTTGTTCATTTCTGACATGTGATGTTTGCTTGCTTTCTGTTTCAGATTTACTGGTTTACTGTGGAATTTGGGCTTTGCAAGGAAGGAGATTCTATAAAGGCATATGGTGCTGGGCTCCTGTCATCTTTTGGAGAATTACAGGTATGAGTCTAATAGAAAGCACGCACGAGTACTTAAGAGCAGGGGTATGGAGGTTCACTCTTAGCCTCACAGCTTTGTCGAAGTACAAGTATCTATTAGTAGATATTTGTGGGTGCGCTTTCACAGGCAATTGATACCTTTGCCACTATGGTTTGACTACATTTGTGTTGTTAGAGATAGAAATTAAAGTATGAGACTACAGGGCTGGGTGGAGAAGAGGCCTCCTGAGCCCAAGGCTGATCTAGAACTATAAGTTTGTAGGTATGGTCGTCTCTTATAATGTCTATTGAACTGCCCATTAGAAAGGGTTTGATATTAATTAGCTCAGAAACCCTGAATAACCAAGGCACAAATCGTATAACAAATGACTCCCATGAAGAAGTATGGAGAAGGTCCTGATCCTGGAAAGGATTGATCTAGCATTGGAGGGGAATATAAGGACAGAGAAGAAAAGGAGGGAGGTAATGGGAGAATGGATGGAGAGAAGAAGGTTTATGGGACATATGGGGAGGGGGGATCCAGGAAAGGGGAAATCATTTGGAATGTAAACAAAGAATATAGAAAATAAAAATATTAATAAAAAAGAAAGGGTTTGAAATGAGTTGCTACCTTCTAGTTAACTGTAGGTTTCAGAAGAGCTATGAAGAGTTCAATCTAGTCTATGCTAAATATCTCAGTGTTAGTGAATGTGCACTGGGGGAGGAAAATGGGGAAATAGGAGAAGCTTTGCAGGTGCACTGTGGGATGCATGAGGGAACACAGGCTTACCTGGAAACTTTTTATTGCAGTACTGTTTATCAGACAAGCCAAAGCACCTGCCCCTGGAGCTAGAGAAGATAGCCTGCCAGGAATATTCTGTCACAGAGTTCCAGCCCCTGTACTACGTGGCAGAGAGTTTCAATGATGCCAAGGAGAAAGTGAGGTGAGGTTACCAAGGAGGATCACTGGCTGTCTGGGTTTCCTGGATCGGGCTAGCAATGCTACCTGGACTCCAATGTCCACAGCAACTGTGCACAGCAGATAGACCCCGCACCTCTGCTCTCCACACTTACCCTTTCCCATTTCGTTGGGAGGTTGGATGCACTGACCTCATTTCCCTATCACAGTTTAAATCCAGAAAACCTTGTCATCTATCTGTTCAACACAGACACAGAGTCCTGTGTGCAGAGCAGCTATAACAGTGCACCACACCAAACCAACCAGATGCCTCTGAGTCTTGGAGAGAACCTTCTCTTCTTTTTTTCTCCTAGATACCAGCAGGGCTCACTTCATCGCCTCTTCATATCTTCACCCAAACTCATCGGTTTGCCAGCCAAACACAATCACACCTAAAATCGAGTGAGCTGTTTCTGAGAAATAGGCTATTTCATGATTTCAACACTGTATGAAGATCTTAGCAGATTACATACACACGCATAGAAGATGATATCTACTTCAGATATAGATTCTGAGACATATAAAGTGCATGGTTTAAGGCCATGATGAACCAAATAACATAAAATCACATAAGAGTAAATGACAGAAATGACATAATAAATTCAAGCTTTTTGAGGCTGTTGTGGGTATAATATAGCATGTTATTTTATCTTTATAAGCAGAAGGACACTGGAATTAAAACATGGTTAGTATATAAGCCAGTAGCAGAGGAACTTGCAGGCATTACTAAGTACTGACTATGCATATTTCTAACCACAACACCTTTGTACAGCTGTTAATGCTGGGTCACTTACCCTCACATAGACATAAACACATGAGTTGTAAACACATGAGTTGCATGCTTGCGTAGGATGCCTCTTGGAGATAATCATCTTGCAACTTTACTGTAATTATATGGCATCCTGAATGGACTTCATTGGTAGAATTTGATTATATGATTTGTGCCTACTAAATCTCTCACCCTCACCTTCTGTGATTGATCTTTTCTTCACAGTAATTATTGACTACCAGCAATTCATTTAGGAATGCACCATATATAGAATTTTTTAAACTTCTTTTAATGTCCATGACTTTCTTTAGTCCCCTGAACAGTGCCTGGCACATAGCAAGCACTTGATAAATAACTGATGACAGAGTGGTCTCAGAGAAGTTCAGAGAAGGCTGACCGTGGTACCCCAGACCCTAGGACTCTCAGCTCCCTCAGTTGAGAACCCTGGCTATGATCTATGCCACCTTTGAGCTATGTAACCTCATCTAAGCAGGGGACAGTCTACTTGGAGTTCCACCTGGGCATGGATGTACTGATACTGCTACCATTTTTAGAAAACCACCTTATTGAGGTGGATGGTGGACAGAGGGCATTTAGGTCTCTGCAATGTCAGCTTTTGTGCACATGTCTTAAGAAATTAAAGCGCTGGCCCACAAGTCCATTTGTTGATGCCTATGATGGCCCCCTTTCTCCTCTCACCAAACTCCTGCACTGGTTTTAGACTTTTTTATACTCTGGGGTTTCTTCTTCATCCTATCCCCAAGACTCCACTATCTGAACTTCAATGAAACCTGATGAATCCATTTAGTGTTCTTATGGATATATGTGTTTGGAGCTGACTATTTGGGATTGGATCAGCTATCAGGGGGACTTGCTCCTGGAGAGGACTGTTTCTCTCTCTCACACACAACAGCTATTAATTGAATGTAGCTTTTCTTTTTGTCTCTGTGAGCTGCCCCTCAGAAGAATGGAACAAAATGGGTATTCTCCCCTGGATCCTGGCCCTGGTGGCACAACTGAGACCTTAAAGATATGACAGGCTGCATGCTGACAATCTTTTTCTTGCTGGTGTGGGCTGATCACTTATTGGCTAGGGGCTCATTTCTAGAAGAGCCCATCTTGAAAGCTCCTTTCAGAGGGGAAAGCTGGGGAGGTAGACATAACAAATTTGTAAGTGTCCAGCCACTAATAGAAGCCAAAATTAACCGAGATTTACTCTGTGGCATGATAGCACTTGCCATGTCCTTCTGAGCTGAAGACTGTAAGAATAAGGAAGTGGAAAACCAAGGAGGTGAATCACTGCCTGGTCATGAGGGCTATATCTGAGGAGGAAGGACCCAGGCAGCCCGGCTTGGGAGCTCAGGATGCTGCTCTTTCCAGGCCTGGGGCAAGTAGCTGTCTGTCCCAATAATTGCCAATTTCAATATGGTAGCATTTACTTTCATCATAAAAATAGTATCTGGGGTGTCTCTGAAATGCCTTGTTAATAATATTAATGTCACTTGTAAAGATCCTCCTGGGAGGTACCTGCAGAAGTCATACGTAGGGAACACAGGAGAGCACCCAGATCAGAAGCAGGCTGCCAGGCTCAGTGCCATTATTTAATTCTTAGGGCTTCTTTTGTAAATGGTAATGTAAGAATGATATTTTTTAAGGGGTGAGAGCAGTTAGAATTTGTTGTGGTCCTCAGTTCATATCACACACCTAATCCATGCTGTTCTTTCTGCCACTACAATGTTTTATTCAATTGTCCAGGGCTGTGTTTCTGTTTGCATTGTCAAGTACCTTAGAGATATGTTTTTAAAAATAGTTTTCTTTGTCCAGGTTTCATTTACTCTTTTATCTTACATAATAAGTGCTTGTGGTTTCATTGTATTTTGTCACATTCACACACAGTAGGACCTCATTTCAATTGTAGTTCACAACTCAGCCCAGCATCTAAGCCACTGTTCTAGGAAGCTTCAGGGCTCACAGCAAGGTAAAAGCCACTTGGAACTCCTTCTGGATAACCTATCTCTAAATGGTGTCCTTCATTTCGGGCCCCTGGTTTTGGTTTCAGGACATTCGCTGCCACAATCCCTCGGCCCTTCTCGGTTCGCTACGACCCCTACAGTCAAAGGGTTGAGGTCCTGGACAATACTCAGCAGTTGAAGATTTTAGCTGACTCCATTAATAGTAAGTAGCTCACACCTGTTGGGTACCTTTTTTCCCCCCAGAAATAGAGGCTGGTGTCTCCTTAAATTTCCTATAGGGACAAAAATAAACTTCTTAAGTGTTGACTTAAGGAGAAAACATCTCCACATATGTCATAGGTGGGGGGAAAGAACTACACAAATTGCCTCACTTGCCTCTTTCCTTTGACCTCCGACATCCCATCTCTATAGCCTAAATCTCTAGAGCCACTGAAATAACACTCAGCAACACGAATCAGCTTCTGGGCCCTGTGCTCTCTCCAGGCTTTTGCCTTCATCCTTTCTGTTTAAGAAAGTCCTCATCTATGCCTATGTGCAATGTCTAAAGCCGATTTATCTCATGTGTCTAGAATAGACCTCTCTCTTCTCTTCTCTTCTCTTCTCTTCTCTTCTCTTCTCTTCTCTTCTCTTCTCTTCTCTTCTCTTCTCTTCTCTCTTCTCTTCTCTCTTCTCTTCTCTCCTCCTCCTCCTCCTCCTCCTCCTCCTCCTCCTCCTCCTCCTCCTCCTCCTCCTCCTCCTCCTCCTCCTCCTCCTTCTTCTTCTTCTTCTTCTTCTTCTTTTTCTTCTTCTTCTTTTTCTTCTTCTTCCTCCCCCTCCCTCCCTCCCTCTCTCTTCCTCTCTCTCAGAATTCACCACTGTATTTTAAAATTGTTTACTCTCTGCTTCTTATGATTATCAAAGTTTTCACAACCCTAACCAACATTCAATTACACAAAACTTGGTCTGAGCATCCAACAATATACCCTGAGTTTTCTTTGTAAACTTTAGTGTGTATCAGAACCTCTTGGAGAACTACAGCAACTCTTATGAAGGAAACCATTTCACTGAGATTTGCTTACAGTTTCAGGGGCCTGGTTCATTATCAGCATGGCAGTGAGCGTGGTGGCAGGCAAGCAGACATGGTGCTGGAGAGGCAGCTGAGAGTTCTATGTCTGAACAGACAGGTAGCAGGAAGAGAGAGCCATAGAGCTTGGCCTGGGCTTCTGAAACCCCAAAGCCCACTTCCAGTCACACCCTTCCCCCAACAAGGCCACACCCACTCCCTTGAGGCCACACCTCTTTTTCTTGAGTAGCTCTACTTCCTTATGACCTACCACACATTCAATATTTGAGCCTGTGGGGGCCATTCCTATTGAATCACCACAAGAATCGGAAAAACAAACAAACAAACAAACAAACAAACAAACAAACATAGCTCTGAGTTATAGTCCCAAAATAACTTTACTAAATTTGTGTAGACACTTGGAACCTCAGATGATTCTAACATGGGAGACTTAAATAAACCCCACCTAAATAAATTCCACTCCTTTAGGTTTCGCAACTTAGTGCCTTGAAGTTTTTATGGATAGGTATGTCAAAAAGAGCTACGCATTTTTTTTGAAAACTTGTTTAGGGGGAAAAAAAGACCTTTGAAGCTCCAGGAAACAGTTTGTGAAAGAAGGAAGTAGATTATGCAGGTGATCCCAGGTCTCATTACACACACCAGAATAGGAGTAGTGTAGTCTCCGCTGTAAGCGTCGTGAGGTGTAGGATGATACATCCCAGAACCATATTGGGTTTTGCATTTATTAACGAGTGGCTCACTTTTCTTGTTGTTCTTCTTTGTAGGTGAGGTTGGAATCCTTTGCAATGCCCTGCAGAAAATAAAGCCATGAACAGAAAATGATGTCATGGGCAGAACTTAGAAGATCAACCAAAAACCAGCTGATAGAATGATAGTCACTGCTTCTTCCCCTTGAAGAAAAAAAAGTTTTATTTGAAATGTCAGCTTTTATTATTTTTTGCTAACATGGTGGAACATCACCAAATAAATCAAAATTCTCTGAAATGAAAGCATATTAGAGCCCTCCAGGGGTAGATCATTCAGAGTCACATTTGATTTAGTTATTTAGTTACCTTCAATTTGGTTTAAAATATAATTTCTCAGCTCTCATCAACATTCATCCAATTTGGGGCTCGTATCACTTGGGCTTCGTCTGTTCACTTTTAATCTCTCAGGTTAGCTCTGACGGAATGCATATGGCTACGCGTGAATTGCAAGACTGTCGTCAGGAGTGAATTATTCCATTCTGCACAGATTGTAATCTACAGAGTTGAGTTTCTACACTCATTCATTAGGGCTCTGAGAACTGCTTTGTAAACCTGCTTATGTAAATCTCCTCTAATCGAAGACCCTATTAAGATAATTACAAGCAATAAAAATTTAGAGCATTATACAAAACATTCTGTGTGCTCTACTCTATGTGTTGCAAACTGTTGGGAGAGATAGACCTGCTCACCTGATCCCATGACTTCTGACACCATCGTATGGTATTTTTCAAATGTTTGTTTGAAAGAGATTTGGAAGGTACTGGTGATTCAGCAGACATTAGCCAAAGACACAGTAGATATCTGTATAAACATTGGGGAATAGCTGGATACATTTTAAAATAGTAAATTCACTAGAAAAGTGAGTTTTATCTATGTTGGAGAAAAATAGTAATAATATTAATATCACAAAATTTAAAGTTTCAAATGCTTGCTTGAATGAAATAGTTCTCTCACCACTTGAGACATATATTAGTTGGGAAAATCTTGTGATACAAATTAGTTGCTCAGGAGCCCAGTCCACTGCACAAATCATTGTGAT
Organism: Apodemus sylvaticus; assembly: GCF_947179515.1. NCBI lineage: Eukaryota > Metazoa > Chordata > Mammalia > Rodentia > Muridae > Apodemus > Apodemus sylvaticus. The sequence continues at coordinate 47,790,684 of NC_067491.1, read as the reverse complement.
AATTGAAGTCAGTTGTGGAGAGTTAACAGATTTTGATTTTTGTTGGTTATGAATTTTATGAGTGTAAATGTTGCTTTTATTTCTCCAGATGAAGGGAAGAGATGAGAGTCATACTCAAGCTGTGTGAATGCATGGCTTGGGCTGAGTCCAGAGCATTTTATTCTTTGATCTATCTCTAGGCCTAGGCCTGGAAGCTTCTAATCTCTATACAATCTAATCTTACAAGCTGACTGATTCAATTGGCTTCTCTTGGCGTCTGAATGAATTGCTCTGTCTGGCCTCATACTAACTTTGGCAATATGTTCCAATCTTCTGGCTCCTTCTGTCTTCACCTGTGTCTAGCTTGTTCTTTCTGCAACCTGTCTCAGTAAAATGTCCTGGTAAAACTGCCACACACACACACACACACACACACACACACACACACACACCACTCTCTCTTGTTGCTCTTAAGTCTCCTCTCTTTCCTCTGTTGTTCTCACGTGAGTTGGGCGTATCCTATCTTTGACCCATTCTGTCAAATCTCTCTCTGATTCATCACTTTGTTTGCCCCTCAATTAAATGTCATATTCAAACATGGCTGCTTCCTTCTACAAACTAGCCTTACCTTCATTGTTAGAAATTAAAGGTATGTACTAAGGGTGTGTCTGTATTCCAGTCAGATCGTAGTGTAATCCAGGGTGCATATGCTTTCTGGCTGGGTCATATTTTTGGATGTGATCCCTTGCCAGAGCAGCTATGGTACTAGATTAAAATTTCTCTACATACATGAATATATGTAACGTATGAGATGCAAAGAGGAGATATAAAGGTCTTTAATGCTGAGATTTAACATGTTTACATGCCTCAAAATTGTTAAAGCAGTTAAGTCTTAGAGAATTTGCACAGTGCTTCTCCAAATGTACTGCTAAGACCAGATGTAGCATCAACAGTAAACCTGGACACTCTATCTCTTCCCATTTATGGTTACTGGGCAAGATGCTCAGAGAGCTACATTTTAAGCACCCCAGGTTATTCTTTCTTTTACATTCACTTATTTATTTAGTTGGGGTCTGTGTGCATGTGTAATATATGCATGCATCTGTGTGTTTATGTGTGAGCAATATATGCATATACAGATGTGTTTCCCTGTGCTTGTTCATCCGAAGGTCAGAAATAAATGTTAGGTTTCTTCTCCTAATATTGTTCACCTTAATGTTTGAGGCATGGTCTCCCATTGAACCTTGAGCTCACTGATTATCTATAATAGGCAGCCAATTAGCTCATGAACCTCTGGTTTCCACTCCTCAGTGCTGGGATTGCAAGTGGATGCAGTCTTACCTGCCCTTTGGCTTGGGTGCTGGGGATCTGAACTAAGGTCCTTATGCTTACACAGCAAGAACTTTGCCTACTATGCTCTCTCTACCTCTACTCTCTATTGCTAACACAACAAGAACTTTACTCACCACGCTATCTCTCTGCCCTGTACCCCACATTGGAAATTACTAAGAAGAAAGACAAATGGAGAGATATACTATGTTCATGGACTAGAAGAAATAATATTGTTAATAAGCCCATCGAAGGATGTTTTCCCCCTCCACCATCAAGAGTATATGAGAAGCACAAATGGACTTGGTGAAGTATTAAAACATGAAGGGAACATGAAGTTGGGCAGGGGGCTGGATCAGGAAGTCATTGAGAGGAAAGTGGGGTGAATATGGTTAAAATACAATATATGAAATCTAAAAAATTAACTTAAAGTGATCATGTAATATAACATGATTAACATATATAATGTAATCCCTGCTAAAATTCCACTGATCTTTAACAGAAATGGAAATATATACCTAAAATTCATAAGACCCCCCCTCAAAGATCCTTATTAGCTAAGGAAATCTTGAACAAAAAGAATAAAACTTGAGATACCACACTACTTGATCTCATAATGTCCCATAATTCTTAATAATAAAAATATCATGAAATTGTCACATGAAAAAGACATATAGAGCAATAACAGAATAGAAATACCAGCAATAAATCCACATTTATAGTAAGTTGAAATTTGACAAATGTGTCACAGATATACCAAGGGGAAAAGACAAATTTTAAAATATAATATTGTAATATAATACTGTAATATACATATACAGAAGACTACAGTTGGGGTTTTATCTCATACCATATATGAAAATCAGTTCAAAATGGATTAAAGAAACACAGCAAGACAACCAAAAGTGAAAAGACAACCTGTGGAATAAAAATATTATCTATCATCTATCTATCTATCTATCTATCTATCTATCTATCTATCTATCTATCAAAAATATATAAAAAGTTCAACTAAAAGGGAAGAAAAACATTTGATTGCAAAATGTGTAAAGGACCAAATTTAGCAACTCCAAACTCTTCCCAGAGGTTGCCCCAAGCTGGGACTGACCATGGCCTTAAATACCAACTTGGCAATGCTGGCCAGGACCAAGGACAGCTCCCAGTCCCTGGTCCTTGTATTGTGTATGAATCAGTCTCCAGTCTAACCATTGGAATAAGCATTTTGCTGATAGAACTGTCTTTTACTAGTTATGGAATTGTCTATCCACCCCTATGTGTTCCCTGGGCTGCTAGAGTTCAGCCTTGAGTTAGGAGGCCTGCCAAGTTCCAGAACTAAAGAACTGAAGAAGGAATTCCCTGCGAAGGACAATGTTTGCAGCAGGCTGGAGCTCAGCATCCATGTCCTCATATGACAAGTGACAATTTACTAGGACACCCAGCAGAGAAAGAAGCAGATAGAGGGGTAGAGATATTAGGGCCTAAGTCACTGTTCTTTCTTTAGTGAGTGATGTTGGTGATGAAATGACTCGTTAAAAAGAGGCCAGGCCTGCTTCCTTTGTGGTCTTATTCATATCCAAGAATGGAAAAGATGAGAGACACGTCAGAGTTCTCCACGCAGTAGATATATGGATAGAGATGAATTAGATAGATAGATGATAGATAGATAGATAGATAGATAGATAGATAGATAGATAGATAGACAGACGGACAGGTAGACAGACAGACAGAAAGACAGACAGACAAAGTTAGTTTTATGTTAGTATATATGTATGTGCTTGGACATGTGGAGTTAGGAGGTCAGTGTTGAGTGTTTTCTTCAATTGCTCTCCACCTCATTTTCTGAGACAGTCTTTCACTGAACCTGGAGTTCCCTGACCGAGCGGATATGACTTGTTAAGGACAGAGCTGAGATTGTTAGTCAAAATTGGCAGCGCCTCTCCTCTCCCTTCTCCTCACTTCTTGTACCCCCACCTGTTTCTAGCAGAGGGTCTTTCTGTTTAATATTGCTCTTCTCAATGTCGATGTTTCAGCCACCATTGGAAGGTCTTAACACTCTTGTACTCCCCTTCCTTTTCTTTTAAGATCAATATTCTTATGTAGTCTTTGAAAATCTCATGTCATTTGAAAATCAATGCATTATACAATGCATTTTGCTCATAGCCACTGCCTTCCTCTGCTCTAGTGCTCCCAACCCTCTCAACTTCCTAACTTTGTGTCCTCCGTTTGATTGTTATTAATAATGCCCAGTTAGGGCTACCCATGTATGCAAGAGTATGGAGCCATCTGTTGGAGCCTGGACAACCTACCAGTAGCTACATCCCCAAAGGTGAGTGACTAATCTCTCCCTCAGCAGCCATCAATCATCGATAATTCATCCACCAGGGGAGATGCCTCAAGGGCTCTGCCCCCATCTATGCTGGAGTTTTGACTGGCTCAACCTTGCTCGGGTCTTGTGCAGGTATCCATAGCTGCTGCAAGTTGGTATGTACAGCAGCTATATCTTAGCACTCAGAAGTCATCATTTCACAGCTATCCTCCTGCACGAGTTAGTTTTGATTGATTCCTTGATACAATCTAGCATCACCTGGGAAGAGGAAACCTCAAATGAAGAATTGACTTCATCAGGATAGCCTGTGGACATGATCTGTGGGACATCATCTTTATTGATACTTGATGGAGTATGGTCCAGTCTTAGACAGGTAGACCTAGCTTGTATTAAAAGCTAGCCAAGCAAGCTAGAGAGGGAGCAACATTACTCTATGGGTCCTACTGTGTTCTTTCTTAAGTTTCTACACTGGATACTCTGAATGATCAGACTTGTAAGCCTGAATAGACTGTCCTTCCCAAGTTCCTTCAGTTATATTATGTGTTATAATATAACGTATAAGCAAAAAGAAGCTTATGTGTTATATGAGTAAGTTTCTTGAAACAAACTTCTATCAGGAAAAGGTTGGTTAGATATCGTCTGTGTAGTGGAATATGGTACATACAAATTCTTGCTAAAGAAATCTAGTATATATTATAAAATGAAGAAAAGACAACATTTTCAGTTTTCAGAAGATAGTAACATCTTCTCATAGCTAATAGAAGAAATAACGTATGGCAATTAGGAATGTCTACAGTGGTCACCTCTGTGACTGGGACCCAAGCTGATATCTGCTTTCTTTATCTTATACTATCCTTCCTCTCTTTCAAAATTCAAGTCAAACATTAATTCCAGTTATGAGATAGTGAGTGGTGGGAACAGATAGCATCATAAGAGGTGCTTAGGGCTCTTGGATTAATCATTTGTGTGATTAATGAGTTAAATGGGTTTCTTGATATAAGAACCACCTCAGCTGTGTCTTTTGGGTGCTCTGCACTTCTCATGTGACATGTGTTTGTCTAAATAATCTTCTCCTTTTCTTATAGTGTTCATGCATATGTGTATGTGTGCATATGTTCACGTATGTCTGTATATATGTGTGTGTATTTGTGTATATGTGTATGTATGTGTGTATTATGTGTGTATGAGGATGTGTGTATATGTGTGTATGTATGTGTATATAGTGTGTATGTGTGTATATGTGTATATGTATCTGTGTGTATATGAATGTGTATGTGTGTATATGTGTAAATATGTGTATGTATATGCATGTATTATATGTGTGGATTCGAGTATGTATGTGAGTAAATAGGTGTATGAATATGTATGTATGTGTATTTATTTGCATTTATATATTTTAACTCAGTTTTGGTGATTATAGTATTAATAAGCAACAAAGGATGAACAAAAGAAATTGTCTTAAATAGAAAAAAGTGATATGGTTGAAGTTGATATGAATTTTATTTTGGCTGTTGATTTTATTTTCATTCCAATATTATATGACAAATACTATTGAAATCAGAAAAGACCCCAGTATGTGAAGATGTTATTCACTAATATGTACCTTCTTTTAACCCCTTGGAGAAAGATTTTCCATCTATAGCCCAGAACTGTTTCGAACACCAAGGGCAATTTGGCCTGAGGGAAATTCACAAGCAACAAGACATTCCTAAGTTTTGTGCTAGCCTATATATCTATATCATAAAACAAGGAACAGTTACATGCATGCCTGCCTCAAAAGGAAGGACATCTCATTGTGTTTCAGACTTTATAGAGCAAATAGGATAGAGATGATACTCTGTCAGTCGTCCTGGACTGGCTATGTGTACTAAGCTTGTTTCATTTTAAAGGCTGTTCATGGCACCATGGAGTGGTGCAGTTTAGACAAGGGGCAGCAGAGCATATTATGCAAGTAAGTCACAGAGACTGAACCCTGGTTTCTCAGTCACTGAGTATATGGCCTCAGGCTAGTTGTTTTCTTATCTGTAGTTTGCCTTCTTCATCAGTACAGGGAATCCACTAGAAACAACTGTAGAGGTGTGATAAGGGGATTGAGAAGATGCGTAGAGTTTAGGCGAATGCTAATTGCCATCTGTCTTTATTACTAGCCCTGCCTAGGAGAATTTGAATTTAGTTGCAGAAGAAGCTATGAGAAACAACATGTGTGTTTTTCCAGAAAAAAAATTTCATCTAGCATAGACAAGAAAGCTGGATTTGGAGAAGCAACCATAGATTAAGAAGCCAGAATAGTGGCTCACTCTCATTATCAGCATTTGGGAGGTTGAGACAGAAGAAATAATCATTACTTTGAGGCCAGCTACAGTCCTGCATCAAGATAGATGGAATAACATGATTGATTTCAGAGTGAGGATCACTGGGTTCAACTCCTGCCTTAACCAAGTGCCAGCCACCCCCGCACAGGCAATCACATCACAGATCCGTCCTTTTCTTAGGCAAAAGTGCCAACAAGAACGGTGCCTGAGTTATGCATGCAGTTAAGTGTTAGCTGCACGCCTTCTCCTATTAAAGCAACTGGTTCCTGACTCTGTTGGTGGCCAGTTTATTTCTTGTGCTATTTATTCTTTGGTGTGACATGTCACAATTCCAGCTCTTAATGGTTTTTGTTAAGTTTAGTTGTATTCCAAGGCAATTTACTTCCCCCTATGGTGAATCAGGAATGCATAAAAATGAACGAGCCTCCAGTGGTTCTCCACCAATGACCGGGAGAACTGACAAATATTTTCTCACTGGCTCCCAAGTTTTACCTGTGGGACTGAGCTCAGTTGCCTCTAATAGTAGCTGCTCAATCATTCAGCATTTAACCTTCATTGTCCCTTCCCTGTCCCCCTCTCCTCTCTTCAGTGGTAATAAAGAAATGATATGCAGTATCATCTTTCCCTTAGTGCCCACTCATGAGAGCTCCAATACTATGACAAAGGCAATCAAGCACAATGGCAGGAATGATGACAAGGTTGATGACAATGATGATGGCAGCCATGACAATGATGTCATAGGTTGTTCATACACATTCCAGAATAGTTGTCTTTCAAGATTAGAAACCACAAACTCTTACTTAAAGAAACGATTAATTTCCATGTTTCTTTTTTCTTTCAAATTTTATGTATATTCACATATATTTTGTATAGCTACATGGATTCCAGAATACACACCCACTAACTGTTAACCAAGTAAAAAAATCAATATAGACTACTGTCAGTCCACAAGCACTACCTTGGTCATCATTTCATCCTAGAACTTGTCATTTATCTCTCTAACAGTTAGTAGAGGATTCCAAGTGACTGCTACTCTGTACCCAAACTAAATACTGCTAAGGTCATAATCATGCAGCATTTTGACTGGTAGACTCATACTTTCTTTAAAAGTATGTGATTTATGAACATGGATTCATTCAGATCAGTACATGTGCTACACCTTAACCCCAAATGCATAGATAGCTGTAAACTGAGCTCTCATGCTCCTATGTACCCAAGAACTGTGATTCTACAAACTCTAGAAAGACTAGGCTCACATCTTGGCTATTTCACTGCTAGGTATGTAAGCAATGAGACATATACAGATACGACGTTAGGGGAGAAGTTGGTAGGAATTAAATAAGCCAGCGCATTCCAAGTACTTAAACATCTGGCATGGGTTAGTCCCCACTCTTCCTCTGGATACCAAGAGCATCACTTTAGGAGAGAACCACAAAGGGTCACGGATCACAATGTGATTTATAGATCCTGAGGCTGGAAAGGGGCCATGCTATCGCAGAGCGCAACACTCCTGACTGAGGTGAGTTGAGAAGGTGTTACAGAGTTGATTAAACAAGCAAATGTTTCTTAGAATTATTGGTGCTAGGGTTATTACCACAATTGTTAAGAAGGAAAAAAGTCTGTAGGTCTGTGTAAACACCACAGATCAGAAGCAATACCAAACACCTGCTAAAACTAGAAGACAATTTCTATTTATAGGTGAGGCTATTGCCAGTAATCTGTTTACCGAGGAAGGGAACCGGGCCTTGCAGTGTATCGTTTTCTAGAAGGAAGCACAGTGTAACCGGATAAACACTGAGGTGCAGAGGATGAAAACAGCAAAGGAAGCATGGCTTCCTTATGTTTACACATTCTTGGTGGACTTAGGTCTTAATCAACTAGTTTCCAAGAGAGAAAGATACCCATAAGGCACAGGTCCATCACTATCAGGAGCAGACAGCGGGATTCAACATAGGAAGTTTTAGACCTTTCCTTAAAACCTGTGTCTTGGAGCAACTATTCAGAGTGAGCTACAGGATGATCAATTCAGAAATGTTAATGCAAATCAATCCCCGTTGCCCCATGAACTTCTTATGTACATTTCTTTTTCTAAAGAACCATTATTTTGGGGAGTACTGGTATGAGTACTCTGTAGGAAAGGCTCTTGCTGTTCTTCTAGAGGTCCCAGGTTTGGTCCCCAGAGCCCACATGACAGTTCACTAATGCCTGTAACTCCACTTCCAGGGAAGCTGGTTTCCTCTTCCACCTCCACAGGCTCCACACGCATGGGTTAAACATAAGAAAATGATGACAAACACTCATTCTCATAGAACAAAAGTAAATAATTAAAAGGGAACCATCATTCTCATGGCAAAATTACAATCCTAAACAATCCGCTTTTTATTGGATCCTTATAAGGGATACAGATATGGCAAGCCTTTCCTGGGGAGATCCAACACATACATGTTTACTTGCTCCAAAAAGAGAACCAACAGACCAAAGATCACACCAAAGTTAACCTGGTGACATGATGAATTTTTATTGGGGTTAATAACAAGAGTGTAGGTGAGGGATTATTTATAAAAGCAGAGATGGCTCAGGACAGCAGTTATAGCCCAAAAAGCCCACCCCAATACACCCAACCACTCATGAAAGCTACAATCCTGGACCTCTGCACCACCTATAGGTAGCTGGACTGGGCCAGGAAAGCAGTTTGCAGCTCAGCTGGTCAGAGTCCCTAACCCCACTCCCTGGAACTGCTTACTGGTACTATAAACCTGGAGAGGGCTCTTTGAGAATTTTCCGAGTTTCCACTTTCTGGTCAGAATCCCCCACCTCACTACCTGGAGCTGCTTACTGGTACTATAAACCTGGAAGGGGGTCTTTGAGAATTTTCTGAGTTTCCACTTTCTGAGACATGTGACGTTTTGCTACCTTTGAATTTCACGTGCCTCTCCTCCATTATAAGAGGGGGACTGGGGAGCTGTAGTATGCCTTTGCTGTCCTCATGTGCTCAGAATAATCACAGTGCCTGTGATAATGAATAAAAGTAATATTTAAAGGGAAAGCACGTCAGAAATACTGCCTGGCACTGTCACTAATGACTTTAATGTCACTATGACTACAACCATTAACATCATCACTAAGAAAAATCAAAGGAGACTGCGTAGGAGAAATGTGTTAAACGAGAGGATGTTCCGTGCATCAGAGAGGTACCACTAAACCTCTTGTTCCCTCAGGAGCAAATCACAAAACACTCCTGCACATGAACAAACAAAAATAAAGTTGAAAAGGCTTAACCCTTAAGGAAAGCTCTTGTTCCTATAATAGTAAGATCCTGGTAGGCATGGTCCAGTGTCACTGTTCCGGGCTCTATTTTGTCAGTGTGTTCCTCTGTGCTAACAATGTTTCCTGTTTCCTGCTTACAGGAAAACTGATCGTATACAATGAGGTCAGCTGCTTTCCTTGTCTTTCCAACTAAGTGACCAACAGCAATCAGAAGCTCACATTGGTTTCCAACTGTTTACTTTTCTTTCCTTCCTTTCTTCCTTCCTTCCTTCCTTCCTTCCTTCCTTCCTTCCTTCCTTCCTTCCTTCCTTCCTTCCTTCCTTCCTGCCTGCCTCTGCCTGCCTCCCCTCCCTCCCTCCCTCCTTCCTTCTCTCCCTCCCTTCTTCCCTTCCCTCCCTCTGTACCATTCTCATTCTCTCTCTCTCTCTCTCTCTCTCTCTCTCTCTCTCTCTCTCTCTCTCTCTCTCTCTCTCTCTCCATCTCTCTCTTTTTTGAGACAGGATTCTCTGGGTAGCACTGACTGTCTGGAACTTGCTCTGTACACCAGGCTAGTCTCAAACTCAGAGATCCTCCTGCCTCTACCTCTGGAATGCTGGTATTAAAGGCTTGAGCCACATGTCCCAGACAAACTATTTTTTAATGGATTATCTATTCACTGATTGCCTTAACACTGGTGTCTGATAACTGGTAACTGTGGTACCAAGACTAGATTGATCCCATCACCATCCATGAGTCATATAATATTTTAGATAGGGTCTCGGCAGAAAGCAGAGGATATGATAAACATAGGGAGAATTTAATAAAATGACTGAAGTAGTAGACAAAGACCATGAGGGAGTCAACTAGAGGTGGTGCAGAACCCGGGGGGTTGCCAACAAGAGACGGGAGGTACTTCCCTGAGCTGCAGGAAGGAGAAGCTGTTATTAGGACCTAGGTCCTAAGACCTGCATAGAGAACACTACTGTTGAGTATCTTTGTCCATTTATAGGAGGACTTTGTGAACCTGAGTCTACTAGTCAAGGAAAAAGCCTTTTCCTTGAAAGATGGGTAACATCACTTTGAAAGCTACGGTATAAGGGAGCCATCAATATGAGGCTATTCCCAGAACAGGCACCCAGGACGGGTTAGAAGAGAGAAGGACAAAAGTGCACTTGGGGGAACTAGTACAAGGGGGTGCTGAGCATTTGTGGGGTGCAGAGAAGGAAGGGGACACTGACATAAAATCATGACCTGGGAGGCAAAAGGAAAAGGCTCTGTGCATGGCCAGCAGGATTCACCATGAGTGTGGGATTGTTCAAAAATAAAGTTATTCTGCTTCTCTTCCAAATATAAATTATCTGAAACTGCAGACATCTTCAGTTTGTAAGTACAAACCCTCTTGGGGACAACACAATAAGATAACAAAGGGCTGAACCACTTGATGAGGGATTCAGGGAAAGGCGGGGTGTACTGACCTTTCAGGGAAGACTGAAGAAATCTACTCCCTGGAGGGTTTGCAAAGGGAAGTGGCTGTTCCCTCCATAAGGCCAAGGGGGGTGAGCTTAAAGAGGAGCGAGCCAGTTACATGGTGTAATTTACTGAATGGTGCTGGCCGCCTCGCAATGCTTCAAGACGATTTTTTTTTTCAGTACATAATTAGCAGGAAGAAAAAGATTTGGATGTTGCCATTTTCCAAAGGAAACTTGACTACGGTCAGAAATAGAGAACAATATCCTTGAGAAGTCTCATATTTCTATGCAAAGTGGTGTCTCAACTCAGAATTTACACAATGTGTTATTGCCTAGCCTGTGAAGATCATCTAATTAGTTGGGAGCCAAATGCCAAGATAAACAAACCCAGTCCTTAAAGAATTCCAAGAAGCCATGTGACTAAGAGGCACCTCCAGGGGCAAGGAGAGGGCACACCACTGCTTTATCACTGGCTGCTCATTAGCGTTCCAGAGGGGCTTTAAATGAGATACCAAGAGTCCACCCACCGCAATTGATCCAGAATTTCTTTCAGCGATGCCCAGGTTTAGGGTGTGTTGTTGTTTTGTTTTTTGAAAGAAAAGTGACCATAGCCATATCCTGTCAGAGTTGAGACCCTTTGGTCTATAAGACACCTCTTCATTTCTAATACATGTCACATGCCTGAGGCCATCAGATCAACTGCTTTGCACATTAATCACTTCCATCCCAACAGCCATCTTGGCATGAACATCCATCCGGTGGCCTTTCCCCCCATTGTCTTTTTACCATATTCTGAGGTAATATGGCAGAGGTGTTAAGGATGGGTGGAGGCTCAGATCGTGCTGTGTCAGTTGGATATCTGACTCTACTTATGGGTGGTGTAACATCAGGCAAGTCATTCAGTTGAGTCCTAATTTCATCATGTGGGGACTGGAGGCAATGGTAGGAACTCTACTGGCCTAGAGCAGTGGTTTTCAACCTTCCTAATGCTGCGACCCTTCAACGCAGTTCCTCATGTTGTGGTGACCCTCCCCAACCATAAAATCATATTCGCTGCTGCTTCATAACTGTAATTTTGTCACTATTACAAATTTTAATGTAAAAATCTGTGTTTTCCGATGGTCTCAGGCAATCCCTGTAAAAGGATTGTTCAACCCACAAAGGGGTCATGACCCATAGGTTAAGAACCTCTGGCCTAGATACTTTGAATACTAGGCTGCAAAACTGTAATAAAGATTTCAGTACAGTGCCCATCAGAGGGGCTTCTCAACAAGCCTGTCCTTCCAAATGTGACACGGAACTAGAGTGTAGGAAGGGGAAGGGTAGGCCCTTGGGAATTCACTGGGTCACAGCAGATAGGCAGACCCCTCATTGCCTGGGATCCAGAACTTTCACTGGAGGAAGGATTAACTTTCTTCATGAGAGAACTCCATGAGCCCTTGGTGCCTGTCTGAGGCTTGGCTCTCATGCTTATCTGTGGGTGGCTATGCATGGATAGAAAAAGCACTCCCATTATCCTTTTGCAGAGATAAAATGGTGAAATACTTGCCTAGTTCTACTGAGATTTGTTTAATATGCTGATCTTTATATTCAATCACTTCAGCCTGGCTATACGGCTATAAAGTATGAACCTAAGCTTTCAGCTGGGAAAACCACAGCCCATAGAAGTCAAGAATTTAGCCAATGGGTTCTGAAATACATCTTTAATATCTATCAGGATTCAGCAGGGCACTTGCCTAATTAGCACCAATGGAAGTGACTAGACACAAGGACTAGGTAGTGTCCAAGGAAATTTAAATGGGAGATAAATGCCCAGGTCTTACCTTTGCAGTGAAAGACCTGGTGGAGAATCAGTGACCCAGAGTAAAGGGAGAACACTGGACCCAGCAGGGAAAGTTTGCAGAACAGCTATTCCATTCCCCTCCTCCTTGTCCTTCTTCAGAGTTCTCCATTGCTTCGCTGGCAATGGATGAGGCCCAGAACTCCCTGCCTAAGCAATGCTCCACATGTTCCCAGTCTATCTTCTCTGCTGTTAGTGTGTATATATTCCCGACTCTTTATTTAGCATATGTAGCAGCCATATAAAAAAGAGGTGGGCTTAGAGAACAAAAGAAAGTAAGGATGGTTGGAGAATTTTGAGAGGTGGGATCCTCTTAGAGATGGTCTTGGGAAGAGGCAGTGGCTGTGTCTCCACTTTATTACACAGCTGTTTCAGTGGGGGAAAAGGGGAGGGGGATTAGAGGGCTTGTGTAGCTTTCTGAAGCTGGCTGTTTCTGTTAGTTGGGTCTGCTCACTAGCTGCCTGGCATCCCTGCATCTTCACAATTTTGTTTAGCATTGAGCTGATGTCCTCCCTCAGTGAGTGCTGGCCCCTCCCAGAGGAAGGGCTCAGAGTCAGAGTACTTGGAGGGTCACACTGGTCCAGACCAGTTCCCTGGGCTTTTCTTCTTCTTTTTTTTTTCAAGAAACCAATGGCCAGCCATTTATTCTGCAAATACTTACTGCTCACCTGCTGTAAACCTTTATCTTCTCATGCATAGATTTCTATTCAGGGACCACAGATACAAAGCACTGTTCTTGCACCAGAGCCTTAGGAGTGGCTGAACCTTCTGCCCACAATGTCTGCTTTTATACCTAGTGCTTTAATAAAGAACGCCTTGCGAGTTCTTTTAAAAATTACAGAACTCAATTCATCATGGTTATTAGTTTTGTTTCTTTTTCTCACTTCACCTGTGAGCGTCACTCTGTTTTCTGTCCAGCTGGGGGCAGCATACCCCTACACAGAAAAAAGACCTTCGCAGAATCAAGTCTTTTGAGTTCCTGGCTTTCAAACACAATCTACTTCCCAAATTACAGAAGTATTCTGAAGAGATGTACATGAAAAAGACAACCCTAAAGTTAGGTGAGGTTGAGAAGCTGATGGTTAATCAGGTTAAGCAGGACTTTCCAGAATATTTAATATTTTATCATGTTAAAAAAAAGAAGGAAGAATTTAGATGTTTTGACCTTTATGGCGTGATTGTTTGAGGACACATGTTCAACCTGATTTGAACATTACAGGATGAAAACAGGCACATTAACACCACATGGTGTTCCACCAACGTGTGCGACTTTGATGTTTTATGAATCAGTTGAAAGATAAATTTGAAGATGGAAAATCCCCAGCATGGCGTGCTTAAGGCACTAAGTGCTTCACCCGCACTGACCTATCACAGCTCCGTGGTAACACCCAAGGGAACGACAGTATTATGTCGTGTTCTACAAATGAAGAAACAGAGGCACAAGACTTAGAATCAATGACTGAGTTTCAAATAGAAACCTCTAGCCTCGGGACTTGTGTGTATGACATTGCAGCCACACACCATATTGCACAGGAGACTCCAAGAGGAGGATTTGAGAGCACTGCCCCAGATGTGCTTGCTTGGGAACTCCTGGGTCCTTCTGATTGGCTTGCAGCATTGATGTTTCAAAGGACTGCACCACAAAAATTGCTTCTGTAAAGTTATTCTTCTCCTTCTCTCATCCTCCAAATTTTAGCTAAAGATATTAGCCCGCAGGTCTGTTATCCAACTGAACAGGCAACACTTGGACACATGATTTGATGGGGATTC